>NC_134353.1:675947616-676271883 GCF_048569485.1 Anomaloglossus baeobatrachus | reverse complement strand
ACATTTTTGTTTTATTAGAAATAAAACCAAAAAAAATAGAGACTCCATCTTTATAATATAAAAATCCTTAGTCTGACGTAGTCCACAGGGAGAGCAATGTCAGCTCTGCTTCATCGCTCTCCACAGACAAACTTCTATACAGAGCGAGAGGCAGGCTGAGGGTACGATTCCACTTTCATATGACTCCTGCGAGTTTCACATCGGTATCACCCAGTATGGCCTGATGCTCTCCAGACACCAGTGTGCAGCTGCCAGAAATACATGCATCCGACCCGCTACTGTCAGGAGAGTGTGCGGTCATGCCGGGTGATGCAATGCGAGACTTGCGCAAGTCATACGCAAGTGGAATTATATGCATTAGTTGGCAACTACAAATATAGCCAAATAGCCATGTACTTGTAGATATTGGAGTTGTGGTAACTCATTTTCGTTCAGTTAATTTCATGTTACCTGAAGATACTGTAAAAATATTGTCAACCAGTGATCTCTGAGTTTAATAAAGTGCTTTTTTTTACAGCCCCTGGACCCGAACTGGACCCAAACTGTAACATGGGTTACCCAGGAAAACTCGTGTTCGGGACCGTGTGCACAAACACTATGTGTTCGGTACGGACCCCGAACTTTACAGTTCAGGTTCGCCCATCACTAGTCATTTGTGATGAGCCAGCATCCTCAGCACTGCTCGATACTCGATTGAGAATCCGTGGGCTAGAGTACACTTATTATGCTATTGAGTATTGCCGGTGCTTGAGCGCCATGCTTGAGTTCCCGGCCCCACATCTCTCTCTCTCTTTCTCTCTCAATGCTTGAGTTTCTTTTTGACTTCCATTATACTCTGAGCCCATCTGAGCGTCCGGCCTGCTTGATTCAAGTACTGAGCACTCAAGAATTTTAGTCCTCACTCAGCACTAATCATGACTGATTCATGTTCATCAAGTTTCATGTTATCTGTAGACACTAAATATCGTATAGATAATATAATACTGTGTTTCGATAGACCTAATAAGTAATCACTAATGGACATAGCGCACCTTTTTTAGGCTGCCAAGAACTTGGTTTTCGGCAAAGTAGTTATGAGGAGCAAAAGTATGGCAAAATGCATTAGTTGGCAACTACAAATATTAATAGCCATGTACGTGTATATATTGGAGTTGTGGTAACTCATTTTCGTTCAGTTAATTTCATGTTACCTGAAGATACTGTAAAAATATTGTCAACCAGTGATCTCTGAGTCTTCCTTCAATGAGCTCAAGTCTGTAAAATGATTGTGACCTATATGCTGCTATACATACTCTTTTCCCCTTGGACCTCTCTGACTCTTCTGGGCTGTGTTCAAAATTTTGATGATTCTTGAAGAGAACCTTTCATTAGGTAAAAGGGAGCAGTTTTTGCTCCCAGAAGTATTTTGATTTATTTTTAAATTCACCAAACGTTTCCAGTGATATGGGACTGTTATGGCTAATATTTTAGAAATTGATTTCTATTATCATGTAATCAGTTTATGTATCTCTGATAATTTTGTGTTTTCCATTAGTTAGGTTTGTGTTATTCAGAAAACCAATGACACAGTGTCTTTTACTTTGTGTTGTTACATTGATGGCTGGTTCTTAAGGGTGCTTTACACGAGACGACGGATCGTGCGATGCATCGTCGGGGTCACGGTTTTCGTGACGCACATCCGGCATCATACACGACGTTGTCTCGTGTGAAACCTCTGAGCAACACAGTATCGCTCACAAATCGTGAGTCGTGTACTCGTCGCTCAGTTTCATAACATTGTTTATTTTTACTTGTGCCGGTTGTTCATCGGTCCCGTGGCAGCACACATCGCTCCGTGTGACACCACGGGAGCGATGAACTCTGCTTACCTGCGTCCCACGGCTCCCGCTGGCTATGCAGAAGGAAGGAGGTGGGCGGGATGTTTACATCCCGCTCATCTCCGCCCCTCCGCTTTTATTGGCCGGCGGCTGTGTGACGTCGCTGTGACGCCGAACGTCCCTCCCCATTCAGGAAGTGGACATTCGCCGCCCACAGCGAGGTTGCTCAGCAGGTAAGTACGTGTGACGGCGGTTTCACGACTTTGTGCGACACGGGCAGTGATTTGCCCGTGATGCACAAATGACGAGGGCGGGTACGATCGATCGTGAAATCGCACGATCGGTCGTCCCGTGTAAAGCAGGCTTAAGCCTGTTCTTATCTTTGTTTGAACCAATTCAGCAGAGTTGTTGTTTTAAGTCCTTTTTGTTGTGAAAGTTGTATGTTCTTGGATAAGTACTGAGCCAGCCCATTCTTGTGTGGATGTAATAAATACTTGTTTCTTAGTACTAAAGTCCAGACGCGAAGCATGATACACTTACAGACACTGCCTGTGTTCTTGTCTCCAATGCATCGCTATTAATTGGACCAACACTGGCAGATCAGGAGATCATTTGTATCTCACCCCAAATTAGCTCTCCCATTAAAGGGGTTTCCATAACAGGACTTTTTATTCAGTGCTCTATTCTATCATCTTTATCAAGGCAGTACTACCTTAATAAAATCTCCCAGCAGTGCAGCCTTGATAAAGTCTCCCAGCAGTGCAGCCTTGATAAAGTCTCCCAGCAGTGCAGCCTTGATAAAGTCTCCCAGCAGTACCGCCTTGATAAAGTCTCCCAGCAGTGCAGCCTTGATAAAGTCTCCCAGCAGTACCGCCTTGATAAAGTCTCCCAGCAGTGCAGCCTTGATAAAGTCTACCAGCAGTGCCACCTTGATAAAGCCTCCCATACTAATTATTCTGAGCAGGTTAAAGACATCTCAAGAAAAACATATCCCAAGAAAATCCTGTGAGCCACACCTCTTTGCTAAAGGGTCAAAAGGCCATCAAACTTTTCACTTAATTAAAAAGCCCATATTTCTGAAACCAGATGGTGGATTTTAATAAAACCAAGAATTCGACACTATGGGGAGCAGCCAAGAAAAAATAAGAGCAAACACTGGCCACTTTCAACCTGTTGTTAGATACTTTTTAATAACTACCGAACTACCGTATTTTCCGTTTTATAAGACGCTAACAGATTATAAGACACACCCCAAATTTAGAGGGAAAAAAAAAGAGAGGATAATAATCCGGAGGTGTCTTACCAGGTGGGGGGCAGAAGCGGTGGTGGAGTAGGTTCACAGGAGGCAAGGGTGGTGTTGGAGCAGGGGAATACTGCGAGCAGTGCAGCAGAGGTCACAGATGCTTGCTGTGGGCACTGTGAGGCAGGAGGAGCATCCAGAAACTATCGGCGGTGCGGGCTTCAAAGAAATGGTGTCCGGAGTCGGCGCAAGCGCAGATGGAGCTTTAAGCTCAATGACAAGCCGAGATCTCATCTACGCACGTGCCACCTCCAGGCGCCATTTTCCTTAAGTCTGCTGCATGGAGATTAATGGGCTGTAGGCAGTGCGTGCGCAGGTGAGATCTTGAGCTCCATCTATGCATGCGCCAACTCTGGGCCCCATTATTTGAAGCCCGCACCGCCGACATTTTCAGAATGGCCCCTGTCTCCCAACCTGCAGCACAGTGCATCGCCCGCATTAAGCCCGCAGCAAAACACCTGCAGCCCGCAGCATCTCCTGTGACACCCCTCTCCACATCCTACGGTAAGCTACATAAGCTAGTATAAGCTAGTATAAGACGCACCCCTCATCTTCCTCCCAAATTTTTGGGACGAAAAGTGCATCTTATAATCCGAAAAATTCAGTATATGTTCTGATATTCTTTATGAACATGGAGCTGCCAGCGCTAATTCGTGCTCATAGTAATTTCTAGAACCAAGATGGCAGACAAAAACTGGATTCTTATTTCTATAAACAACTTAAAGGCAACATGAGGCGGCTAGAACATTGTTCTTATGTGGATGAGGTCAGTATCTAGTAGGTGTGCTTTTATGTGTTTGCTGAAACTTAACACAAAATATTGGCGGCATTGGGTTTTTATTATACAGTGTTGGCTAGTGGCAGACTTTATGAGATTTGTGTCACAACCATCAAGTTGTTGAAACAAAACTGCAAAACTTATTTTTCCTTTCCATCAAAATGACAGGAAGCTCATGGAAACTTGTCATAGCAACTACAAGTAAAAGTATGAGAGCAATGCCTCCATATTGGGCTGTGGAATACATTCTACAAAAATAATTGTAATCCAGTTGAATACTCCTTCCATAATGTGTTTCAATGTCCTCTACTGGGAATAAAATGAGCTTTATAAAGTAACTATATAATGTAATGTACTTCCCCTAATACCTGTACTATGGATAATGCACGATGTAATAAATATCCTGCTATAAGAATATATATAACTATATTCATGAAATGATGAAAGCTTCACCTGATTGATATTGTGAAACTGACACTTCCTTTGGAAATTAGATAATTTTCTGTGTTTTTTTTATCTTTTATAAAGCTCTTGAGTTTCTCCTGGAGAAAAATCTAAAGACTGTGACAGATAGACAGCTCTAGTGCAGGCTAAGGTTAGGGCTGCGCAGCGACTTTAGCCACCTCCGCTGTTGCATGGCTGAGATTTACTTGGTGCCGCTGCCACATCACAGCGCTGTATAAGTCAATGGGGTCATTTGAGAAATAAGTTGCAAAAAACTAGACTCAGTTGGATTTTTGTGACTTGCTTTTTGTGGTCGTGGTAGTGTAAATGTCCCAATGCGGACCCATTCAAATATATAGCGCTGCAATGTAGCAGCGGCATTGAGGAAACTTCTGTCATGTCATGGCCATAACAGCCATCATCTATCTATCTATCTATCTATCTCTCTATTTCTCTATCCATCTATCTATCTATCCATCCATCCATCCATCCATCCATCCATCCATCCATCTATCTATCTATCTATCTATCTATCTATCTATCTATCTATCCGTCTGTCTGTCTGTCTGTCTATCTATCTGTCTGTCTGCCTGTCTGTCTAGTTGCCTGTCTGTCTGGTTGCCTGTCTGTCTGGTTGCCTGTCTGCCTGTCTGTCTGGTTGCCTGTTTGCCTGTCTGGTTGCCTGTTTGCCTGTCTGTCTGGTTGCCTGTCTGTCTGTCCGTCTATTTAAGATATCTGTTGCAATTATTTTCCAGTTTCCCATATCACTAACACTTTGGTACCTTTTAGAAGTATTATATACTATTACATTGAAACCAGCAGGAGATGCTGTTTGCAATCAGGATCTATTTTCTATATCTGAGCAAGAAAAAGTCCAGACCGGTTAGCCTCATGGCTGTGCAGATGGTCACCCCAAGGCAAAAGGTAAAAACTTGAACAACTACAAAAGAATATTTGAGCAATTCAGTTTCCGTGGATGAAAACTGTGTATTTCTTACTGAATATTGACTTGGTGGGTTGGTTGAAAGAATTTAGGCTTTATAAAATGCTTCTCAAGATTCAGGCTTTAAAAATCAGCACTTGATTATTGGTAATCCTAGATAGTATTCTTTATAAAATATTAGCTCTGAATTTCTTTCTGTGTTAACATATATTTATAGAAATTGCAATATAGAATATTGCTTATCCAAACGCAAGTGTGGGTGCAAGGCTTTACGTCCAAGGAAAATAAACTATAAAAAGAAAAAACGGACCTCCTTGAAAAATGTCCAGCTTAGAAACATTGAAATAGAATAAATCACCATTTTTTAAAAAATGTAGCTTTGTTCTGTTTTGGAAGAGCTGGCTGTTATTGCTACACACAGTGTATATATATATATATATATATATATATATATATATATATATATATATATATATATATATATATATATATGTATATATATATATATATATATATATATATATATATATATATATATATATATATATATATATATATATATATATATATATATATACAGCGTGTGTGAAATAAGAATTGAACGCCTAACCATTTTCCCAAGTAAATATATGTGTGAAGGTGCTATTGACATGAATCTCTGACCGGATGTTGGTAACAACCTAATCAATCGACACAGGCAAAGAAATCAAACCATGGGAGCCCATAATTTAAGGCTTCATTTAACAGCCCTTGCTGGTGTTAACAGCTTCAAGACTCCTCCTATATGGAGAAACTCGTCTCAGGCATTGCTCAGGTGTGATTTTTGGCCATTCTTCCACACATACAATCTTCAAGTCCTGAAGGTTCTGTGAGCTCATTCTATGAACTCTAAGCTTTAGTTCCTTCCATAGATGTTCTATTGCATTTGGGTCTATTCTGAAAACAATAAGTAGTACACACAAACTCCATGGCTTGTATACACGCTCAACATGCAAGACTCCATTGCTGAACAAAAAGCATGCTCAAGAATGTTTAAGGGGAACCTGCCACCAGATTTGGGGCCTATAAGCTATGGCCACCACCACTGAGCTCTTACATACAGCATTCTAACATGCTGTATATAAGAGCCCAGGCCACTGTATAGAACATAAAAAACACTTTATAATACTCACCTAGGAGGTCACTCCGGTGCAGACTAGTCAAATGGGTGACTCCATTCTCCATTCTTTCAGCCATCTTGGTCTTCCTTCTTCTGAAGACGGCATTCATGACGCGTCCTACGTCATACACACTCGCCGGCACTGAGGTCCTGCGCAGGCGCACATTGATCTGCCCTACTCAGGGCAGATTAAAGTATTGTAGTGCACCTCCACATGACCTCAGTACCGGCGAGTGTGTTTGATGTAGGACACGTCATGCACCCAGGCTTCAGAAGAAGGAAGACCAACTTGGCAGAAAGAGGAGGCACCGTTCCTGGAGAATGGAGCCACCCATCTGACCAGCTTGCATTGCCACCCATTTGACCCATCTGCACCGCAGCGACTTCTTAGGTGAGTATTATAAGAGTTGTTTTGCAACCTCTGGCACTGGGTGCCTTGACTGTGTGCAATGCAATATGAAATCTTAAGATTACCAAAAGATTTTTGGTCGCAATGTAGTGCCCAGTATCACAAAGCTGGATTTGCCTCCTAGGTCATTGGTTTTCCAGCAGGACAATGACCCCAAATATACTTCAAGGAGCACACATAAATGGATGGGAAAAAAAGCTCAGAAAAATTCCAAAATGGCCAGCAATGAGTCTGGTTCTAAACTCCATTGAACACCTGTGGAGAGATCTTAAAATTGCTGTTGGGAGAAGGCAGCCTTCAACTATGAGAGACCTGGAACAGTTTGCAAAATTGGTTATAGGAAGAAATTGATTGCAGTTATTTATTCCAAAGGGTGTACAGCCAAACACTAAGTTAAGGGTGCCAACAATTTTGTTCAGCCCATTTTTGGAGTTTTGTGTGCAATTATTTTCAATTTGCCTTTTTTCTCAGTGTTTTGTGTTGTTGTAAGGCACACAAAGGAAATAAACATGTAATTGCAATAAAGTTCTAGGAGAAATAATTTTCTGAAACAATTTCAATATTGCCAATACTTTCAGCCATGACTGTACTAGAAGAAATGATGACTGGACATCAAACGTGCAGAGACATTCTTGATAAAAATCTGTTGCAGTCAATCAGAATGATGAAGATGAAATGTGGGTGGACATTTCTGCAAAACAATGATCCCAAACACACAGCCAAGGAAACGCTCAATTGGTTTCAGAGAAAGAAAATCAAGTTGCTAGAATGGCCCAGCCAACCACCTGACCTGAATCAATGGAAAATTTATGGAAGGAACTAAAGCTCAGAGTTTATAGAAGGAGCCCATGGAATCTTCGGAATTAAAGAGCGTTTGTGTGGAAGAATGAACCAAAATCACACCTGACCAATGCATGCAACTAGTTTCTCCATACAGGAGGTGTCTTGATGCTGTCATCACTAATAAAGGCTTTTGAACAAAGTAATAATTACATTTCAGTAAGCTTGTTCAATACTTTTTCCCAGTGTCATTTCTCATTATTTCACATAACTTTATATATGGACATCTATGGTTAGATTAATTTGCCTGTGTGGATTGGATGGGTTGTTACTAACATCTGGTGAGAAAATTGGTGACATTTTCAATATTTATTCCAGCTTCTAAATGTGCCCCTGCTAAGTACTGTGTAATGGTCACGTCTAACCGTATAGGAACATGGTCTGGATATACCACAGCTCCTGGGCAGGGGAAGAAGTAAAATAGATTATACAGACAAGACAGCATGGTTCTTTCTGTGAGGTAAAACATTTCCCTGCCTGTTTTTTTTTAAACATGTTTTACCTCACAGAAAGCAGAAGTTGCAATTCAGTGCTATAATGTCTTTATATGCTTTTATTTACTTCCCTTCCCAAGAGATGTGGAATGATCAGACCATGTTCCTGTACGGTCAGACACAACCATTGCACAGTAGATAGCAGGGGCACATATGTAAGATTATCTCAGCACAGGAACATTTTTAATTACATCCATTTGTGTAACTTGTTTTTATTCCAATATCTATTGATTAAAATATAGTTTGTTGGTGGGACAACCCCTTTAAGCATCTTAATACAGTATTTTTTTATTTGACGCACAGTAGCTGATATACAGGGAAACAGTTTCACCAGCCATTCTTACTAGTCTATAATGAGTCTAAAAAAAAAAAGAAAGCTATGATCAAATCATATGAAATGTAGGATTACAGTATAAAACATTCATTTTTTAGTGGAGAGACTGATGAGTTTTATATTTATTCTTTGGTTCTTTCATTTTCCAGATAATATTTTTAGTGTCGCACTCATCAGTGTATTTGTGATCCATTTTCAGAAATTTCATAATAATGAAGCTTAATAGAAAATGTTTCATGTCCTTTTGTCGGGCTTGTCAGGATATAAAATATATAATGAGCAGTCGGCCTGAAATGTGTCACAATATGAGGCTTTCTTCCCCAGACCTTTGAGCCATAACGCTGGGATTTTGTCTCAATCCTGACAACATCTCGGCGACAGAGATTCCAGAACAACTTCTCCTGCAGGAGAACGCTGAACAATTATCGGATTTCGGACCAATGGATGTTACGCTGGTGATACACCGACTCTTGGTAACCATAGTAACATCTCAGTTGTAATTTCAGCAATAGAATAAAAATAGCAATGTTTAAAAATAACCCGTCGGTTCTGATCTATATTTCATGAGCTATATATGTCTATAGGTTGCTCCGGCTGTTCTGCGCTCACATCAGCACAGCTATATACTGCGGTTGCTATTTAGGAGTAATTATGTTAAAATGTTTGACATGGATTATTAGAATTATTCTGAATAGACGAGCCAAAAAGAGACAGGACGCCTTATTAAATGGATTGCATAAAGCGGGCTTTACACGCTGCGACATCGCTAGCAATGTCGCGAGTGATAGCACCCGCCCCCATTAGTTGTGCATCACGGGCAAATCGCTGCCCTTGGCGCACAACATCGCTAACACCCGTCACACATACTTAAATTCCTAGCCACGTCGCTGTGGCCGGCGAACCGCCTCCTTTCTATGGGGGCGGTTTGTGCGGCATCACAGCGGCGTCACTAAGTGGCCGCCCAATAGAAGCGGAGGGGCGGAGATGAGAGGGCAGAACATCCTGCCCACCTCCTTCCTTCCTCACTGCGGGCGGCCGCAGGTACGGTGATGTTCCTCGTTCCTGCGGTGTCACACGTAGCGATGTGTGTTGCCGTGCGTCCTGCAACAGCAACAATAATTGGGATTAGAACGACGTGTCAACGATCAACAATTAGGTGAGTAATATTGATCGCTAACGGTCGTTCCTGCGTTTCACACGCAACGACGTCGGTAACGAGGCCGGATGTGCGTCACGAATTCCGTGACCCCAACAACATCTCGTTAGCGATGTCGTTGCGTGTAAAGCCCACTTAAGGGATATAGGGGATAGCTACTTCTCCAGATCATCTACATAGGAAAAAACATGTAAACATCCAATTATTGTATACATGCTACCATTAAATTTTATGCCTTCTTATTCATTCAGAATGTTTTTATTAATTCTATTCATGTTTTTCTATTTGTGTTTTTATGTTTAAACAACCTGTTTTCATATTCCATAAATTATCTGCCATACGGCGTCACTGAGCACCTGCCGCCCTTCTCTTCTGCGCACAGTAAAATTGGTTAATTATTAGGGATGATAGAATATCATAAATATTCGGCAATATTCAGCTTCGTAAATATCTGACGAATAGTGTGCCTTTATGTGAATATTCGATGCGCAATGTAAGTCTATGGGAAGCCCGAATAGTTACTACTCGGCAACTATTCGGGTTTCCCATAGACTTACATTGCGCATCGAATATTCGCAAATTGTCGAATAGTAGCGACCTATTCGTCGAATATGGGCGTTGCCGAATATTTGCGGTATTCAATCATCCCTATTAATTATATTTTGTGCTTTAATCGAGAGTTTATAAAAGTCCCCCAGCCTCCATCATGAACGAGGTAAAGACCAGATAGTGCTCGGCCATAATAGCCAAGATAGTGGCCATCACAACTGCTTTACCGGCACCGTCCTTTTGTGTGCAGGTACTGAAAGCCTTCACCGTATGCACAAATGTAGGAAATACTGTGGCCCGGTTTTGTCCACATGGTGATTGATTTATTTTTAGTTTCTTCAATGGACAGGCAGAACTGAGGAAGTGGTTATGTGTTTAAGTCACATTACTACCTCCATCTTCATTGTTACGGACATGATGGTAAAACTATCCAGTATCTGCATCACTGATTTATGGGCAGCAGCGGGTCTTAAAAAGAATCGTCACTCTGTTAATCCTTACTCTGGATCAACATATCAGGCTGTAGGCTTAACTCAATGGACTTTAAAAAATATTAAACTCTGAAACTAGGTTATTACCACCTAACCTGGGATCAGCATAATGTAGAGACAGAGACCCTGATTTTAGTGGTATGTCACTTACTGGACTGCATAGTGTAGTTTTGATAAAATCACTGTTATATCAGTAAGAGATTATATGACTAGTAAACCTGCCACATAGTCTTCTATGTTCCTTAGCTTTGCATTACTCTGCTCTCACCACACATTTTTCAACTTTCTGCCTATGTGACACGCCCAAACCGGGGCCTAGGGTGACTCATTACCGGGCAGCGGTTCTGCTCCTGAGGTGCCGCGGTGGCGAGGCCCAGTTCCATGCCACCAATGGTGTCATTTAGCAAATAGGAAGGGGATGATGACAGTTTATTCGTGACGCCACCTGTGGTATGCGGCAAGTTAGGTGCCGCCGCTGCGGGATGAGGACCTCTGGGGCAGATGGTGACGCAGCTTGGATGGTCTATCTCTCCACAGGTAGAGCTAAGCCTCAGGGCGGATGGGGATAATAGTAGTAGTAGGCGATAGCGGGGGTTGCTTGGCTTGATGCGCAGGCGAATAATGGAGTGACACAGTGATGCAGTCTCAATGTTTTACTCACTGTAGCAGGTTCCAAAGTAACATAATGTCAGTAACCACCTTTGGAGTGCTGGGGATTTACTGTAATGGGCTCCAGTCGATCCTGGGTGGTTTGGAGGTCGAATCCAATACACCTTTTTTAAGGGTACCTTCCCTGGCCATCTTCCTGCGCTTGCCTCGCCCCTCTGCCTTGCGCCCTTCATTCTGAACTCTGTGCCAGTGTCTGTGGACACTGTTAGGTGGCATGAAGCTCTATCTCTTGGTCCTTTTGGGTCACCTTTCAGCAAATTCGTGTGCGGATGTGGCTTCAGTGCTTGAAGTCACCTCAGCTGCTGGTTTTGCTAGTGGAGAACGTAGGTTCTTCTCCTCTAGCCTAGGGACCTGTCCCCGTGTTGTGGCCAAGTCCTTCCACCTGTAGATTATATGTGGAACAAGGCCACGGAAGTTTAACTCCTATGGTCTTTAGAACCCCTTCTGTCTGTACCCGTGCGGAGCGGTACCAGCTCCAGGCCTCTAGTTTTCGCTCCTCCACTGCTCCTCTCCTTTCCTTCTCTCTCCACACTCAACACTGACTGAATGTTCCCACTCTAAAGACTCCATCCCCCGACCTGGCTTTGGGTATAATCACGCCCTTGCTATGTGTGATGAGGTGTTGCTGAGTGAGGGTGTTGTGCTTTTCGTGAACCAGTTGTGACCTCCTCCTTACCCAGGATGGAATACCACACATCTGGCTGAGGTGCGGTACCTCTGTTGCGACTGAAGCTTTAGGTGCGCCACACTTGCACAGTGTTAACAGCAAGTTATCAATCAGTGAGTGAGCTTATACAGAGCTTGTAGATCTACCACTGATCAAACAGTGATTTTATTGCTATAGGACTAGAAAACCTGCAATGTAATCCTGATGCCTGAAGACTCCAGTTCAAAATCCTAACCATGACATAGAAAGTCATCCACAACCTGTCTCCTCCATATATCTGTGACCTGCACGCAATCTCCGATCCTCACAAGATCTGCTTCTCTACTCCTCTCTTATCTCCTTTTCCCACAATCGCATACAAGATTTTTTCTGCGCCTCCCCATACTCTGGAACGCTCTACCCCAGTATATCAGACTCTCACCTACCGTGGACACCTTCAGAAGGAACCTAAAGGCCCACCTACACAGACAAGCCTACAACCTACAGTAACCTGAAGTTCGCTATACCGCTGCACGACCAGCTCTACCCTCACATACTGTATCCTCACCTATCCCATGTAGACTGTGAGCCCTCACGGGCTGGGTCCTCTCTCCTCCTGTACCAGTCTGTGCCTTGTATTGCTCATGATTATTGTACTTGTCCCCATTATGTATACCCTTTTCAGCACCATGGAATAAATTGCGCTATAATACATTATAATAATAAGCTCTGTATAACCCCGCCCCACCACTGATTAGCAGCTTTCTGCCTATGCACAGTGTATATAGTAAAGCTGGGTTCACACTAAACGACAGCGACAATGACGTCGCTGTTACGTCACAATTTTCTGTGACGTAACAGCGACCTTGTAAGTCGCTGTTATGATCGCTGCTTAGTTGTCAAACAAAGCAGCCGAAGCAGCGATCATAACGACACGCGTCGCTGTGCTGCAACATGTGCAGAGAGCAGGGAGCCGCGCACACCGCTTAGCGCTGGCTCCCTGCTCTCCTAGCTACAGTACACATCGGGTTAATTACCCGATGTGTACTGCAGCTACATGTGCAGAGAGCAGGGAGCCGCGCACACTGCTTAGTGCTGGCTCCCTGCACGCCTAGCTACAGTACACATCAGGTTAATTACCCGATGTGTACTGCAGCTACATGTGCAGAGAGCAGGGAGCCGGCGCTGGCAGCGTGAGAGCGGCGGAGGCTGGTAACGAAGGTAAATATCGGGTAACCACCTTGGTTACCCGATGTTTACCTTGGTTACAGCTTACCGCAGGCTGTCAGACGCCGGTTCCTGCTCCCTGCACATTCAGGATTGTTGCTCTCTCGCTGTCACATACAGCGATGTGTGCTTATCAGCGGGAGAGCAACAATAAAAAAATGAACCAGGGCTGTGTGTAAGGAGCAGTGATCTCACAGCAGGGGCCAGATCGCTGCTCAGTGTCACACACAGCGAGATCGCTAATGAGGTCACTGCTGCGTCACAAAAACCGTGACTCAGCAGCGATCTCAGCAGCGATCTCGCTGTGTGTGAAGCACCCCTAACATATCATTCAGAGATATGGGGGTTATACAAGGCTCAGCAGTCAGAGAACTTGTAGATCTGCAACAGATCAAATAATGATTTTATCAAAACTACAGCAAGCAGCCCAGAAAGTGACACCACTGGAGTCTGAGTCTCTACCACTACATCATGCTGCGGTAGCAAAAATCTGATGACAGATTTCCATTAATAAATACCAAAGCCGTATGCAATACCCCTATTGTATACGGCTTTGGTATTTATTAATGGAAATCAACAGTTTAGAGTGTTATAAAATGTGATTAGTATTGTCCAACCCTTTTAAACATTTCGTGACAAGAGCTGTCACCAATGTCATGATAAGACGTTACATATTCATGCATAGCTATCACGTAATATTGTAAATCTAACTGGGTTGGGGGACACAAATATACATCTATCCAGGCTTTACTGATTACATTAATATTACATGGATTTACTCTGCTGCCAGTGCGCCATCACTTGTGTATTTCCTAATAACTGCACCTACTATAGTCAGACATAAAGCCGCAGCGCACTACACCAACCTCCACAAGTGCAAGTCATCCATACACAAAAAGGACAAAGGACTACATGACAGGTACACTTTAATTGGCTGCTTTAATATGAGGTGACATTTGAAGGCTGCCTTTGTTCCTCTCAAGACATTTACTCATGTTCTGGCATTTCAAAACAATTGGGGACACTGGGACAAGCATTGCTATCTGCTCTGCCTTTTCATGTCATTCAATAGCTACGGGTATCAGAATTACAATTATTTACCTATAGACTTTGCCACAATATCAAATCTATTATATAATGCATTGCTTGCGCCATTTTAGTCAAAGTATAATGCTGTGTATAAGGACATATTACCTATCACACACCAATGTCTACAGTGGGTATGGTATATTATTTCTATATATTCTATATACAGTGAAGGAAATAAGTATTTGATCCCTTGCTGATTTTGTAAGTTTTCCCACTGACAAAGATATGAACAGTCTATAATTTTAAGGCTAGGTTAATTTTAACAGTGAGAGATAGAATATCCAAAGTATAATCCAGAAAATCACATTGCATAAATTATAAAAATGTATTTGCATTTTGCAGAGGCAATTAAGTATTTGATCCCTCTGGCAAACAAGACTTAATACTTGGTGGCAAAAACCTTGTTGGCAAACATAGCAGTCAGATGTTTTTTGTAGTTGATGATGAGGTTTGTACACGTCAGGAGGAATTTTGGTCCAGTCCTCTATGCAGTTCATCTTTAAATCATCTTGGCAACTCGGGATTTCAGCTCCCTCCATAGGTTTTCTATGGGATTAAGGTCTGAAGACTGGCTAGGTCACTCCATGATCTTAATGTACTTCTTTTTGAGTCACTTCTTTGTTACCTAGGTTGCATATTTTGGGTCATTGTTGTGCTGGAAGACATAGCCATGACCCATTTTTAATGTCCTGGTGCAGGGAAGGAGGTTGTCACTCTTCCGGTACATGGTTCCATCCATTGTCCCATTGATGCTGTGAAGTAGTCCTGTGCACTTTGCAGAGAAACACCCCCAAAACATAATGTTTCCACCTCCATGCTTGACAGTGGGGACGGTGTTCTTTTGGTAATAGGCAGCATTCCTCTTCCTCCAAACATGGCGAGTTGAGTTAAGGCCAAAAAGCTCAATTTTTGTCTCATCTGACCACAGCACCTTCTCCCAATCACTCTCAGATTCATCCAAGTGTTCATTGGCAAACTTCAGATGGACCTGCACATGGGCCTTCTTGAGCAGTGGGACCTTGCGGGCACTGCAGGAATTTAAGCCATTATGGTGTAATGTGTTACTAATGGTTTTCTTGATGACAGTGGTCTCAGCTGCATTGAGATCATTAACAAGTTCCCCAGTGTAGTTTTAGACTGATCTCTCACCTTCCTCACGAGGTGAGATTTTGCATGATGCCCCAGATCGATGTTGATTGACACTCATTTTGTATTTCTTCCATTTTCTTACTATTGCCCCATTGAGTTGTCTCCTTCTCATCCAGCATCTTACTTATGATTTTGTAGCCCATTCCAGTCTTGTGCAGGTCTATGATCTTGTCCCTGACATCCTTAGAAAGCTCTTTGGTCTTGCCCATGTTGTAGAGGTAATTGAGTCTATGGACGGGAGTCTTTTATACAGGTGACAATTTAAGACAGCTGTCTTTAATACAGGTAATGACTTGATTAGGAGCGTCAAAGTGGTCTGTAGGTGCCAGAACTCTTAATGCTTGGTAGGGGATCAAATATTTATTTCCCTCTACAAAATGCAAATAAATTAATATACCTTATGCAATGTAATTTTCTGGATTTTATTTAGGATATTCTATCTCTTACTGTTAAAATTAACCTACCTTAAAATTATAGACTATTTATGTCTTTGTCAGTGGGCAAACTTCAGCAAGAGATCAAATACATATTTCCATCTCTATATTCTGTATACCATATTTTTCGGACTACAAGACGCACCGGACCATAAAACGCACCCTGGTTTTAGAGAAGGAAAATAGGAAAATAAAATTGTAAGCAAAAAATGTGGTCATGACACTGTTATAGGACGAGGATCTGCTGCTTACACTATTATAGGGGTAATGTCCCCAAATTCTCTACTAAGGTACCCCATACTGGTAATGATCCTCCTGCCTTTTATATATATATATATATATATATATATATATGTATGTATATATATATATATATAGTGCCTACAAGTAGTATTCAATCCTCTGCAGATTTAGCAGGTTTACACATTCGGAATTAACTTGCCATTGTGACATTTGGACTGTAGATCAGCCTGGAAGTGTGAAATGCACTGCAGCAAAAAAGAATGTTATTTCTTTTTTTATTTTTATTTTTTAAATTGTGAAAAGTTTATTCAGAGGTTCATTTATTATTCAACCCCTCAAACCACAAGAATTCTGTTTGGTTCCCCTAAAGTATTAAGAAGTATTTCAGGCACAAAGAACAATGAGCTTTACATGTTTGGATTAATTATCTCTTTTTCCAGCCTTTTCTGACTAATTAAGACCCTCCACAAACTTGTGAACAGCACTCATACTTGGTCAACATGGGAAAGACAAAGGAGCATTCCAAGGCCATCAGAGACAAGATCGTGGAGGGTCACAAGGCTGGCAAGGGGTACAAAACCCTTTCCAAGGAGTTGGGCCTACCTGTCTCCACTGTTGGGAGCATCATCCGGAAGTGGAAGGCTTATGGAACTACTGTTAGCCTTCCACGGCCTGGACAGCCTTTGAAAGTTTCCACCCGTGCCGAGGCCAGGCTTGTCCGAAGAGTCAAGGCTAACCCAAGGACAACAAGGAAGGAACTCTGGGAAGATCTCATGGCAGTGGGGACATTGGTTTCAGTCAATACCATAAGTAACGCACTCCACCGCAATGGTCTCCGTTACAGACGAGCCCGTAAGGTACCTTTACTTTCAAAGCGTCATGTCAAGGCTCGTCTACAGTTTGCTCATGATCACTTGGAGGACTCTGAGACAGACTGGTTCAAGGTTCTCTGGTCTGATGAGACCAAGATCGAGATCTTTGGTGCCAACCACACACGTGACGTTTGGAGACTGGATGGCACTGCATACGACCCCAAGAATACCATCCCTACAGTCAAGCATGGTGGTGGCAGCATCATGCTGTGGGGATGTTTCTCAGCCAAGGGGCCTGGCCATCTGGTCCGCATCCATGGGAAGATGGATAGCACGGCCTACCTGGAGATTTTGGCCAAGAACCTCTGCTCCTCCATCAAGGATCTTAAGATGGGTCGTCATTTCATCTTCCAACAAGACAACGACCCAAAGCATACAGCCAAGAAACCCAAGGCCTGGTTCAAGAGGGAAAAAATCAAGGTGTTGCAGTGGCCTAGTCAGTCTCCTGACCTTAACCCAATTGAAAACTTGTGGAAGGAGCTCAAGATTAAAGTCCACATGAGACACCCAAAGAACCTAGATAACTTGGAGAAGATCTGCATGGAGGAGTGGGCCAAGATAACTCCAGAGACCTGTGCCGGCCTGATCAGGTCTTATAAAAGACGATTATTAGCTGTAATTGCAAACAAGGATTATTCCACAAAATATTAAACCTAGGGGTTGAATAATAATTGACCCACACTTTTATGTTGAGAATTTATTAAAATTTAACTGAGCAACATAACTTGTTGGTTTGTTAGATTTATGCATCTGTTAATAAATCCTGCTCTTGTTTGAAGTTTGCAGGCTCTAACTTATTTGCATCTTATCAAACCTGCTAAATCTGCAGGGGGTTGAATACTACTTGTAGGCACTGTATATATATATATAGATATACATGTCCCTCATCCTGGTATAGCCTCATCTTGCTATATACTACCATCCTGGTATGTGCTCCCATCCTGCTATATACCTCATCCTGGTATATGGCCGCATCATGCTATATACCCCATCCTGGCATATGGCCGCATCCTGTCCTGCTATATACCCCATCCTGGCATATGGCCGCATCCTGCTATATACCCCCATCCTGCTATATACGCCATCATCCTGCTATATACGCTATCATCCTGCTATATACGCCATCATCCTGCTGTATGCTATCATCCTGCTCATATACCCCCATCCTGCTCATATACCCCCATCCTGCTCATATACACCAATCCTGCTCTATGTCCTGCATCCTGTGACACGCAAAAAAATAAATATACATTTATACTCATCTTTCCATGCTCCATGCAGTATCGCTCCTCCTCCTGTCTGTGCCGGCAGCGCTGTGTGGAGCCGGCCACGATCCCTGCAGCATCGCTCGTCCTCCTGTCTGTGTCGGCTGCGGCTGTGTGTGGAGACTAGCGGTGCACACAGCGATGACGTCATAACTGTGCGCACGTGTCCACACACAGCCGCGCCGCCGGCACAGACAGGAGGACATCGCGATGCTGCATGGATTGTGGCCGGCTCCACACAGCGCTGCCGGCACAGAAAGGAGGAGATTGCAGTTCTGCAGGGAAGTGACCGGTGAGTATACTGATTCACTGCCCCCTGCACTGATGATGATGCACGGGGGGCAGTGAATACAGCCGCACATGATCACTCCAGGCTGTAGTTGCCAGGGGTGATCATGCGGCCGGCTGTTTAGTAAGCGTGCACCCCCCACCCATCATCCCGCCCACCTGTCAGCGCTGGCTTCAGCGCTGAGAGATGGGCGGTAGGATGGGCATGCATATGTAATGAGCGGGCCCACGTGGTCACGGCAGGCGCTGCTGCAGCCTGCTCGTGCCGCCTATGACCCGCTCCACCTCAGCACCCTCATTTCCCGCAGTCCTACATTCAGACTATAAGACGCACCCCCCACTTTCCCCCAACATTTGGGGGAAAAAAAGTTCGTCTTATAGTCCGAAAAATAAGGTATATTTCTGGCAAAAAATATATTTCTAACTATATATGTTTGCATCATAAATTCATGGCCCAGATGAGGCATTATACCTAGAGATATCAGCAAAATATACGGCTGCCTAGCAATTTACATGTCATAATCTAGTCACACATAATCAAGACAGTGCAATTTTTGGATGCAATTCAAGGCTGAAGAACAAACATGGAAAAAATCTTCCTCTGACTCTAGAGGGATTCTTCTAGCTCATTAGTACTTGATACTATATATCAGTCTGCCAGGAAAACTGACTAAATTGGTGTTCCATATAATTGCTGCTATTGCTATATATCCACTCCTTAACAATGATGCAGACAAAAATAAACATTTCTTTTCTTGGGACAATGATATACAGCATTACTTGTTTATACTATCATAGAACTTTACTGAGCTCAGCATTTTATGGCTGTAAGAGACCTACAAGCTTTGCAGAGCCATATTATGGTGTCAACAGTCCGCAGGGACCGGCAATGTGTACAGTGGCAATTAAAAGCTCAACCCCCACTGCAAATTAGGTTTATTAGCAAAATTTGAAACTTTCTTCTGTTTGTAACAAACCAATCAAACAATCACAATTTAACTCATTCACGACAGCTAATATAACAACTGGTTTCTCCAAACTCAACATAAAATGCCATTTTAAGTGACTCCTGCAGTCACTCAATTACCTGAATAGAGTATGGGAATAGAGGGATTATTCAATCCGTCATGAGAGCACGCATTTACAAATCAAGTTTTTCTAAAGTTGTCCAAAAAGTTAAGAGAAGAGATAACTGTCTTGCATAAACAAGATAAGGGTGGAGTCACACTTGCATGTGACTTGAGCGAGGATCGCATCACTTCGCTCGAACTGGCCGCTGGCTCTACCGACTGGAGTGGGTCAGCTTCATGTATTTCAATGGAGCTGACTGGCTAACATCAGGAGAGCTGGCAGCGAGTCCAAGTGATGCAATGAGATACTCGCATAAGACACACACAAATGTGATTCCAGCAAAAGCCAGGGTTCAGACAGCAGTATTTCACTATGCATGTATGGCAGATATTGCCCAAACCGACCATGGGTTTCCTCACATTAACTGAGAGAACCATAAGCCATATGGACTGTCGGATCTTTGCCTAAAGGAATACAAAAATATAGCAAAGGCATTTAATGTTTCTAAAGATACAGATAGAAGCAGAGTTCACAAGAATACCCACTACAGTACCTGGGTATGGCAGAAAGACAGAGCTGCTACCAGATTCCAGGTGAGGCAGGTGGACAAAAAGCCTTGACTGCAAAAGA
This sequence comes from Anomaloglossus baeobatrachus, assembly GCF_048569485.1. Taxonomy (NCBI): domain Eukaryota; kingdom Metazoa; phylum Chordata; class Amphibia; order Anura; family Aromobatidae; genus Anomaloglossus; species Anomaloglossus baeobatrachus. Next base: position 676,251,586 of record NC_134353.1, on the reverse strand, counting down.
CCTGCAGCTAGGTCTGAGGGTTCAGTTTGTACAATAAGGCAAATACTAAATGCTGAAGATCTTCATGCCTGAACTCAAAGATGTACACTTGTACTGACTAAGGGAACAAGCAATGTCAGATATAATATGCTCAAAGCCAAATAAGAATATCACAGAAGTTTTAAAATTCCATTGTGTGGAGCAATGAAACAAAACTAGTAGTTCTCCTGACTATGGATCAGCGGTATGTCTATATGTCTATTGGAAGAAAATTTAAGCAAATGCTGAAAAGAACAACTTGCCTACAGCATGGTGGTGGTTCAGAGATGTTCTTTTGAGCTGCTTTGTTTGCTCTTACATAGGGAGGGCAAGATCGATTTAATCAAGTATTAGGAAATCTTAGGAGAAAATATCACGGTTCATGAAAGGAAGCAGCAGCTTTGTCGTCACTGAGCCTTCAAATGGGACAATAATCCCAATCATACCTCAAAGTCAACCAAGGCTTGGTTTCAGAAGAAATCCTTGAAGATTCTGGAAATGTCACAGTCTTGAGCCACATTAAAAAATGTTTGGTGGGATTTATAGAAGGCAGTTGAAGCACATAAACCCAAGAATATTAGTAAACTGAAAGCAATTGTCCATGAGGAGGGGGCTAAGATTCTTCAGAAGCTGGTGCCTGACTATGCATTATGATTGCAGAAGGTTAGAAGGTTATAACAGCCAAAAGTGGATGTAAGTAGTAAATATGCTTGCTATGATGGGCTTAATAATTCTAAGACTGCAGATGTCATTCAATCCATAAAGTAACATTTTGTGTTGAATATGGAGAAACCTCTTATTAGCTTTGTTAAGGTATTTAAATTGCTCTTATTTGACTGGTTTATTGCAATCAGCGAAATGTTTGTAAATCTTGCTAATAAACCTAATGTCTAATGGGGCTGGATAATTTTGATTATAACTGGAGATTTAAATGGTAGAATATAATTGAAAATTTAATAGTACTTTATTTATTAAATAAAAATTAATAAACACATAAAAACCACCCAAATGAACCACCCCAATTGACGGATGGTATTGATATGGGGAGCCAGCACTAACAAAACAGATATCACAATCTATAATAGTATTCAATAAGTTACATCCAGTTTATGTAGACTATACATGGCAGAGGAAAACATTGCCTGTTATAAAGTTGTATGGGACAAAAGTAATTATCCATATGTATAAAGAAGATAGAAAAAAATAATAATAATCATACAAAGGCAACCAATATTACCAACAGACAGCTGATCCGATGCCAAGAGTGGTGCAGCCACCCCTCACACTGACGCGCATTTCGCAACAAGTGTGCTTCGTCCTGGTCCATAAACTTGATGTAACTACTATTATAGATTGTGATATCTGTTTTGTTAGTGCTGACTCTCCATATCAATACCATCCGTCAATTGGGGTGGTCCATTTGGGTTGTTATGTGTTTATTAATTTTTATTTATTAAATAAAGTACTATTGAAATTTGAAATTGGCTTGCTTGTTGTTAATCGGTGTTGCTATCATTTATGCATATAGCCTTCCATACTAGTTGTGGTATTGGTGTTAATGGTAGAATATTATTATGGCATGCTCAATTTTACACTTATCCATGGAGTTAATTTGGTTTACAGGAAGTAATGATAAGGCACCTGGTATGCTTTTGCATTGCCTCTATGTTCACTGAATATCCCATAATGGGTAGATCCAATAAAAACTTAGTAATTAAAGCAGATAATGGCAGAAAGTGATAGCTTACTATTGGATCAATCTATATATCTATTGTTAAGCTCAGATCCTACTCATTGATTTAAGGATAAACTACAATCTTTGTTGCAACAGGGGAGTAGAAAAAGGAGTATTTTCAAACAAATTTTCTAATAAATTAAATGGTAGAATTCCCTAAAAAACCTTACAGGTATTTTATTCCAAAATTCATAAGTCTGTAGAACAGACGCCCCACAGTGTTGGGAATTGGCTTTGTTACTGAACCTCTATATCAATACCTTGATTTCATGTTGCGTCCTTTGTTATCCTATATTTCTCCATATATAAAAGATACTGGAGATTTTCTCCAAGGCTTGGTGATTTTTCATGGCAAGAAAAGTACATGTTGGCCACAGTAGAAGTCGAGAGCACATATACCTGCATCCTGGAGGATGTCGTTCTGCAGGCTGTTAGATGTTTACTGTGTGACAACAATACAGATGTAGAGTATGTTGGTGTTTTATGTAAATCTTTACAATTTGTAATCAACCATAATTCATTCCAGTTTGCCATCCGGTGATATGCCCAGATAGCTGGTACAGCAATGGGCACGCCGGTCAAACCAACTTTTCCAACTATTATACTGCGACAGTTTGAGCTTGATATGGCTTTTAACGTATCTAAGCCTTTTGCTTCTAACATCAAACTTTTTTTTGCATTACATAGGCGATATTTTTATCATCTGGGAAGGAACACCTCAATTATTTGATATGTTTGTGGACTACCTCAATAATAATTAAATTAATATGAAATTTACCAGCCACGTAGGATTAAAAACTATCAAATTTTTGGATGTTCAGATAGACTTTGTTAACGACTCTATTCGTACAAAAGCATATTGAAAGCCCACAACTACTAATGCTTTATTGCATTTTGATAGTTATCATCTTTTTCATATAAAAAAAAATCTCCGAGATTACGTTAGATCAATAGTGATGACAGTAATTTTATTGTACCATCCAAAGAATTAGGTGAGAGGTTAGTGCAATGGGGGAACCCTACAAATATCATTATTAAGAGTTCTTTAAAAGTATATTAGTGTGAACGCAATCAATTTCTTCATAATCCAAAAAAAATTCTAAGGATAAAAGATTTGTGTTGTCTTTCCAATATAGTCCGATGTATCACATCATAAAAGCAGCTATCAGGAAAAATTGGCATATGATAAAAAGCTGATCCACTTCTAGCAGATATCGTCATTAAAAATTAATTAAGTTTAAAAGAAGTAAGAGTTTAAAAGTTGTACTAGTAAAAGAGAGATTTCCATGCACAACAAGATCTGATTGGTTAAGGAGAAGCTTACCAAAGGGCAATTTTCAATGTAAAAACTGCAACTATTGGAGCTATATGCACTGTGTGAATTATGCGGCTACACCCAAGTAGTAACTGACTTTTTCAAGTGTAAAAGTAAATACGTAGTCTATGCAACTATATGGAAGGACAAAACATTTTAGTGAACAATGTCATTCTTTCACATCAGGAAAAGGCTTGCCCAGATTAATTGAACATATGAAACAAGCGCATGCTAGTAATCCAAACTATGAGCCTACTGCAAGACCTCATATGTGCTACAGGGGGAAATTGACATAATCCATTTCTTAAAAACAAAATTCTCCTTATTCAAGAATAGAATCTCTTGGACCTTTAGGATTAAATTAACGTCATAATTATAGTCCTTTTCTCTTGTAAATATAACTATTGGTGTTATGATTAGAGTTGATCGAACCCGCCAAAATCCGGGACAAGCGGATCACTGCCGAATTAACAAACAAGTCCGGATCCGCTCCAGATTCTGGTACCCATATAAGTCTATGGGGACTATAATCTGGAGATTAAAAACATTTGTGGAGGGGATAGGGGGTAGAAGTGCGTGCGGTGTACTCACCCGAGGCTGTGTCATGGCAGCAAACTCCTTCTGGGTCACGCTTTTCCCTTCCAGAGCCGACAATTCAATATTCATTGTTTTGCCCGCCCACCGGCGCATGTAATTGGTTGCAATCAGACGCGCCCCCACCCTGAGTTGCAGTGTGGCAGCTGACTGCAACCAATCACAGGCGCCAGGACGGCCGGTGGGCGGGAAAAGCAATGGAAGTGTCTGCGGGTCAGTATGGTGAATGTGCTTGTGTTTCAAAAACACATGAACGTTCCTGTCAGAAGAGTGTGTGGCTCCGGTGATGTGATATCAGACTTGTGCAAGTCTGACATGACAGCACTCATCATGGGCTGCCGCTCTCTGAACATGAGCATGATATGTACCTAGAAATACATGCACGCTCCTGTCAGAAGTGTGCGCAGCTGTGCTGCGATGCCAGACTCGTGGGAGTACCTCGCAAGTGTGACTCCGGCCTAAATGAAACCGCATGCGACTTATTTTTATTATTTAAATAAATAATTTAAAAAATCCTACGTGGGGTCCCCCCTAATTTTGATACCCAGCCAAGATAAAGTCGGCTGAGGCTCGTATTCTCAGCCTGCAGCCACCCGGTATTGCAGCATCTATTAGATGTCACAATCCCAGAGCTATACTGGATCTTCCCATTGACCTGGAGTGCTGCCAATCGGGGTAATAAGGGGTTAATAGCAGCACACAGCTGCTACTAAACCTTAGGTTAGTGATAGCACAGGCGTCTGAGATACCTGCATCACACCAACCTGTAAATGAAAGTAAATAAACACAGACACAGAGAAAAATCCTTTATTTGGAATAAAGTACAAAACACACCCTCCTTCACCTCTTTATTATGCCCCAACACCCTGCAGGTCCAACGTAATCCACAAGAGGTCCCATGCCGCTTCAGCTCTGCTAGATAACACAGCCAGTGGTCATAGAGCACGACCGCTGGCTGTGCAGGCAATTACTGAGCCGCAATGACTGCACAGCAGGCAGATACTGTCACAGGCTGGGGGTGCATCTGCCTTCAAACAATCACAGACGAGAGGATGGCCGGTGGATGGGGAAAACACGTAAAGCTTTGTGTATATGATGCACAGTACAGGAAGTGAATGTGCGACCCAAAGCAGTGTGCTGCCATGACACCAAGTCTCGGTAAGTATGAAACGCTGATTTGTTTCTGCTTTTCTTTATTTTTCAATTATTTCCTCAGTGTCAGATCCAAATCGTGCACCTGGAATCCTGGATCTGGACCCGGCACCCGGGCATCTTTGAAACCGCGCTGATCCGGATCCGCTCAGTCCTAGTGAAATTGTTTTATTTTACAGTGTTTATATATGAATGAGATTATTTGTAATGGTATTTCTTCTGCATGCTTATTCTGACTTTTTGCGCCTGTATTGTATTGATTGGAGACGTGCTATATAAGCAGAGTTCCCTTAAAAAAATGTGTGATCCGTAAGAAGGGTTGTGACATGAAAAAGAGCTGTTGCTCCTTTAATTCCACGTCCTGTACATGATGTCCTAATAAAGTGCTATTCCTAAACAGAACCAGTAATGAGTGCCACATACCAGTGCATCTCAATAAATTAGAATATCATCAAAAAGTTAATTTAGTTCAGCAATTCAATACAAGAATGTAAACATATATTATACAGTCATTACAAACATCTATTTCAAGTATTTATCTCTGTTAATGTTGATGATTATGGCTTACAGCCAATGAAAACCCAAAAGTCAATATCTCAGGAAATTAGAATAATTACTACAAAACACCTGCAAAGGCTTCCTAAGCATTTAAAATAGTCCCATAGTCTGGTTCAGTAGGCTACACAATCATGGGGAAGACTGCTGACTTGACAAATGTCCAGAAGGCAGTTAATGACACACTCCACAAGGAGGGTAAGCCACAAAAGGTCATTGCTAAAGAAGCTGGCTTTTCAGAGTGCTGTATCCAAGATTATTAATGGAAAGTTGAGTGGAAGGAAAAAGTATGGTAGATAAAAGTGCACAAGTAACCTGGATAACTGCAGACTTGATAGGATTATTAAGAAAAAGTCATTCAAAAATTTGATTCACAAGGAGTGGACTGATGCTGGAGTCAGTTCATCAAAAGCCACGACACACAGACATATCCAGGACATGGGCTACATCCGTCGCATTTATTGTGTCAAGCCACTCATGACCGATAGACAACACCTGAAGCATCTTACCTGGGTCAAGGAGAAAAAGAACTGGACTGTTGCTCAGTGGTCCAAGTTGTTGTTTTCAGATGAAAGTAAATTTTGCATTTCATTTGGAAATCAAGGTCCCAGAATCTGGAGGAAGAGTGGAGAGGCCACAATCCAAGCTGATTGAGGTCTAGTATGAAGATTCCACAATCAGTGATGGTTTGAGGAGCCATGTCATCTCTTGATATAAATCCACTGTGCTTTATCAAGACCAAAGTCATTGCAACCGTCTACCAGGAAATTTTAGAGCACTTCATGCTTCCCTCTACCAACAAGCTTTTTGGAGATGGAAATGTAATTTTCCAGAAGGACTTGGCACCTGTCCACACTACCAAAAGTACCAATACCTGGTTTAATAACCACAGTATCACCATGCTTGATTGGCCAGCAAACTCGTCTGACCTAAACCCCATAGACAATCATTATTTGTCAAGGGTATTGTCAAGAGAAAGATGAGATACCAGACCCAACAATGCAGACAAGCTGAAGGCTGCTATCAAAGCAACCTGGGCTTCCATAACACCTCAGCAGTGCCACAGGTTGATCACCTCCATGCCACGCCGCATTGATGCAGTAATTCATGCATCAGGAGCCCCAACCAAGTATTGAGTGCATTTACTGTACAGACTTTTCAGTAGGCCAACATTTCTGAGTTTAAACTCATTTTTTCAGTTGATCCTATATAGTATTCTAATTTTCTGAGATAATGACATTTGGATTTTCATTGGCTGTAAGCCATAATCATCAACATTAAGAGAAATAAACACTTAAAATAGATCACTCTGTTTGTAATGACTCTATATAATATATGTGTTTCCCTTTTCTTATTGAATGACTGAAATAAATTAACTTGTTGATAATATTCTAATTTATTGAGATGAACTTGTATTTTTCTGCTCAACATGCATGAATTTGCCACACTGTCCCAATTTTTCACATACAGTAAATGCAAAATCAGAAGGATCACCAGCCACAATTGGGTAGAATTTACAGAAGTCCTACCTCAAAATGGGATAACATATGTTTAAGGACATTGTGACGGGGCCCTAAAATACTTTTAATAATGTTGTTTATTATGTTGTATCTATACTATATAGTATATAGTATATATGTAATGACCTTTACTGAAACACATTTATACATGTGCTCACACACACTCACATGTATATATATATATATATATATATATATATATATATATATATATATATATATATATATATAATATATAAAGCTGAATGTGTGTGTGTATGTGTGTATGTGTGTGTGTATGTCCGGGATTGATATCCACACTGTCGCAGCTGCAGCCACAAAATTTTGCACACTCACGCGTATGGACCCCGAGAGCGTCATAGGCTATGTTTTGAGGAGAAATTTTAACCCCACGCTTTACAGTTATTCGCCAAAAACCTGCCTCCATTAAAGCGAATGGAGCTGGGAGCCACAGTGCAGCCAGAACTTCAGAAGAATGCGCAGCCACACCCTTATATGGAATGTTGGCGTGTCACAATGCAGCCAGGGAAAGAGAGACACAGACAGAGAAAGAGGCAGACACAGACAGGATAAGAAAAAAACATAGACAGGGTAAGAGACAGACACAAAGAGACAGACACAGACAAAGAGACAGACTGAAAGGGAAAGAGACCAACAGGGAAAGAGAGGGAAAGAGACAGACAGGGAAAGAGAGGGAAAGAGACAGACAGGGAAAGAGAGAGAAAGAGACAGACAGGGAAAGAGAGGGAAAGAGACAGACAGGGAAAGAGAGGGAAAGTGACAGACAGGGAAAGTGACAGACAGGGAAAGAGATTGAGACAGACGGAGAAAGAGATAGACAGGGAAAGAGACAGACAGACAAAGAGATAGAGAGAGAGACAGAGAGATATATACAGAGGGGGAGACAGACAGAGAATGGGAGAGAAACAGAGAGACAGTTTCTATCCCAGGCAGCGCCGGGTGCTATGTTGTGAGGCGAAATTTTAACCCCGCGCATTCCAATTTACCAATCAATTTTGCCCCTTCTACATAATGGGGAAAAAGTGAAACGAAAAGTGTTGGGGGCAAATTAACAGCTGCCAGATGTGAACAAGGGGGACTTCAAGAATGAGAGCGATGGCGCCAAAGAGTATATACCGTACAGTTGCTAAGGTGGGGCCTCGACATGGGATACTCACCACACTCGGGGATATGAACACACACACAAAATGCGCCACACACTACCACGTGCTTGAACACATATGCCACCCTCAGCACACATCTCACCACACATACACCAACCTCACCACATAATCACCCTAAAACACACACAAGTCTGGTATTATCCTTCAAAAATAAAAATCTGATTTAATAAGCAGCCAAACTACAAGAACAACAAATGTACCACATAGGAAATACGGCAGCTGTCAGTCACATGACCTGTCTATATGTGTATGTGTGAGCTAATATATACGGTCAGGGGGAGGGCTTTCTGTTGCCTGGAGATTTATCAGGCTGCCAATAGCAACCAATCACAGCTTAGCTTCTATTTTGCTACAGTTAATTCATCTGAGCTCTGATTGGTTAATATAGGCAACAATTTAATAATTACATTTCTATCTATTTGGTTTGTGCTTTTTGTGTGCAGAATACATTTTTGTTAATACATTCTATTTTGTTAACAGCAGTCATTAACCCGGGCGAAGCCAGGTAGTACAGCCAGTATATATATATATATGTATATATATATATATATATATATATTTATATATATATATATTTTTATATGTTGTATTTTTAGTAAGAAGTTAATCTTAATGGGTTATTGTTAATTAACAAAGTACTGCTAAATAGTCATAATGCTAGTGATATGACAATAAGATCAGTAGCTGGTCAGTGTTTTTTGACTGGCAGAGTTCAAGTGTAACTGAAACCAGATGGCGCTTCGAGACTGAAACACGAACACCCGTTATGCTCCACTAAAGCCTATTTACACAGCTACAGCTGTCATTGTACAACTGGATTGTCGAGATGCTTTACTACATCATTTATTTTTATTTTTTAATTCTTGTTTTGTTTAAAGAGCCCAGTAGAATAATTACTCATTGTAATTCTATAATAATAATTATAGCAATAATAATTACAGTTTTGCTGTCGTTATCGCCTGCTGATTTTGGCTGTGCCTATAAAGCCCATCTGTGGACTTGTCAATAACATCAGTCATTTTGGAAAAGGTCTAATGAGAATTGCTATCCTTCTACCGGGTTGTAAAAGTATTTTTTTTCAAATGATCATTATCATTTACACCTGTTTATCTATTGTACAAATACAGTGATATAATATATTATAATATAATACACATATTATATATTAATTCTTCGTGATTTTGGATCTGCATGCCACTATTTTTGGTTTAAAATGAAACAACTGAGGTGCAATTGAAGTGTAGACTTTCAGATCTAATTAAAGGGGTTGAATAAAGATAAACCGTGAAATGTTTGGGAATTGCAACTGTTGCCACTGACCAGATGGATATGTGGGTCCATTATATAGACAATACTTTCATCATATGGCATGGCTCAGTGTAGGAGTTGGCAGCTTTTGTTACCAGGCTTAATGTGAACTCGATTGGCCTGTACTTTACCTATGAGTGGAATTCGTCTTGCTTACTGTTCCTTGACTTCCTCATTATGGCAAAAGAAGAGGGCACTTTTGAGACTCAAATATGTAGGAAACTTACGCCAATTCCCTGTTAAGGTGGGAGAGCAACCATCCAGAACCCCTCAAAAAGGAAATACCCAGAAGTTAGTGTACCATGGTACATTGTAACTGCTCCAATGAAATATGTTTTAAGGAGCAAGAAGATTTTCTCAAAGTGAGGTTTTAGCTATGGGGCTACTCTGAGAGCATTTTCAAGGAAAGCCTACAATAAAACAAAATGTAAAAGTAGGATTCATTTACTTAAGACCCCATCACACACAACGAGATCGCTAATGAGATTGCCAACGAGATCATTGCTGCATCACCATTTTCGTGCCGCCACAGCAGTGATCTCGTTATGTGTGACACCTACCAGCGATCAGGCCCCTGCTGTGAGATCGCTAGTCATTGCTGAATGGTTGGGACCATTTTCTTCAAAGGCGATGTCCTGCTGGGCAGGACGCATTGCTGTGTTTGATGCCTACCAACGACCTCCTAACATAGTCCCAACGCCCGCTGAGATCGTTATACAGGTCGCTGATCATTACTGCGTTGTTGGTAAGATCTGACTGTGTGATATGTCACCAGCGACCTCCCAGCGACTTACCAGCAATCCTTATCAGGTCACATCATTTTCAGGATCGCTGGTAAGTCGTTAAATGTGACGGGGGCTTTACACTTAAGGCCACGTCTCACTGAGCGACATTGCTAGCAACATCGCTGCTGAGTCACGGTTTTGTGACGCAACAGTGATCTTGCTAGTGATGTCGCTGTGTGTGACATCCAGCAACAACCTGGCCCCTGCTGTGAGGTCGCTGGTCTCACAGCCCCTGCTGTGAGGTTGGCTTCTGCGGACGCTGGTAACCAAGGTACACATTGGGTAACCAAGCAAAGGCTTTGCTCGGTTACCCGATATTTACCTTGGTTACCAGCATCCGCAGCTTCTAGAAGCCGGCTCCCTGCTCCCTGCACATCGGTTAATTATAAGCAAAGCGCTTTGCTTAGTAACCCGATGTGTACTATGGTTACCAAGCACAGGGTCGTTACATGGGTTGCTGGTGGCTGGTGGCTGATCTCTGATCGCTGTGGAGATCTGCCTGTTTGACAGCTCACCAGCAACCATGTAGCGACGCTCCAGTGATCCCTGCCAGGTCAGATCGCTGGTGGAGCGTTGCTTAGTGTGATAGTACCTTTACTGCCGAAAAAACAGGTGGTGGTCATTAGATTCATCACTACATATTCAAATAGATCTAAGGAACTTAGGTCAATACTAAAGAGACACTGGCCTATTCTTATGTAAGGATAGATTGGGTGACTATTCGCATATCACCTTTAAGAAAGGCAAGTCCCTGAGGGGTGGCTGGGTAACAGTCACTTTTCACTGAAATTTGACACCTGGTTGAAATCTGATATTAAAGGGTGCTACAGATGTGGGTGACATGTAGAGCAGTGTTCTCCAGCTACAATCCTCAAGGCTCACCAACAGAACATGTTTTCAGAATTTCCTTAGCATTGCACAAGTGTTGGAATGTTTGTCTGGGAGGGATCTTGGCCAAGCAGTATAACTTCCTTGTGTCTTGTTTATGTGCACAGTCTTGGTATAGTCTATGACCTGTAACATGGTGAAACTAGGTTTCAAATCTTCCCTTTGACTATGAATATGGTAAACGTAGTGTAGACCATGAGCCAGCAAAGTCCAGTTCATATTAGGAAATTTAATCTCTTCACGACACATGACGTACTGCGTACGTCATGGATCATGTCAGGTTAACGCCTGCCTGCTGCCGCCAGCAGCTGGCAGCGATCACTGCACACGTCAGCAGATTTGAACAGCTGATATTTGCGGCTATTAGGCACGAGTGAATTCACTACCCACTCGCGCCTGTTAACCCCTTAGATCTTGCTGTGAAAACAAGCCATCACTGAGCCATAGATTCTGAAAAATGAGAATGCTACGGATCATGGAAAATGGCTCAAAAAGTGCACCTTTTTTCAGGACAAAATTCTGATTTTTTTTTAACTCTTTAGATAAAAGTAAACCTAGACATGTTTGATATCTACAAACTTGTAGTGACCAGAGGCATCACACCGATACAACAGTTTTACCATATAGAGGACACCGTGAATAAAATATCTCAAAACCATCATGCACTTTTTTTGCAATGTTTTGCACTTGGAATTTTTTACCCATTTTCCAGTACACTATATGGTAAAACTTATGATTTCAATTAACAGTAGAACTCTTCCCGCAAAAAACAAGCCCTCATATGGCAAGATTAACAGAAAAATAAAAAAGTCACTGCTCTCGGACGAAGGGGAGTGAAGCCCCCCCAGAAAAATGGAGAATCGCCTGGGAGTGAAGGGATTAAGCTCTGAAGGTTGCAGAATTTTGAATCAAGTCCCAGGATATAATAAAGGCCATAATTCAGAAGTAATGCAAGATAAATAATGCAAATTGTTTACAAAATGAAACAGTTATTTATACTGAGTCCCTGTGTATATACAGCTCTGGCAAAAATTAAGAGACTACTTCCAAATTTTCAGTTTTTCTCTTTATAAGGTATGTTTTTGAGTAAAATGTAAATTGTTCTTTTATTCTATAAACTACCAACAACATGTCTCCGAATTTCCAAGCAAAAAATGTATTTATTTTCTGAAAATGAGAAATGGTCAAAATAACAAAAACTGCATTGCTTTCAGACCTCAAATAATGCAAAGAAAACAAGTTTATAATCATTTAGAAACAACAATACTAATAATGTTTTACCTCAGGAAGAGTTCAGAAATCAATCATTTGTGGAATAACCATGCTTTTTAGTCACAGCTTTCATGTGTCTTGGCATGCTTTCCACCAGTCTTTGACACTGCTTTTGGGTGACCTTATGCCACTCCTGGTGCAAACATTTAAGCAGTTCTTCTTTGTTTGGTGGCTTGTGACTATCTATCTTCCTCTTGATTACATTCCAGAGGTTTTCAGTGGGGTTCAGATCTGGAGATTGGGCTGGCCAAGACAGGGTTTTGATATGGTGGTCCTTCATCCACAGATTGATTGACCTAGTTGTGTGGTATGGTGCATTGTCCTGCTGGAAAAAAACAGTCCTGAGAGTTGGGGAAAATGCCTGAGCAAAAGGAAGCAACTGTTTTTCCAGGAAAACCTTGTATGCAGCTTGATTCATATGTCCTTCACAAAGATTAACCTGCCCAATTCAATCTTTGCCGAAGCATCCCCAGATCATCACCGATCCTCCACCAAATTTCACAGTGGGTGCAAGACACTGTGGCTTGTACACCTCTCTAGGTCTCCTAACCATTAGATGACCAGGTGTTGGGCAAATCTGAAAATTAGGTAAAGAAAATTCAACAAACATCTTTGTGAAGGACGTATGAATCAAGCCGCATACAAGGTTATCCTGGATAAACAGTTGCTTCCTTCTGCTCAGGCAATGTTGCCGAACTCTGAGGACTGGGCATTGAACTTCAGTGAACCCCCTGACATCACCACTTCTCACAGTCGGAGTTCAATGCCCAGTCCTCAGAGTTCGCAAAGACGTTTGTTGAATTTTCTTTACCTAATTTTCAGCTTTGCCCAACACCTGGTCGTCATATATAAATATATATGTTGTGAGAAGGCGACCAGCTACATTATTAATGGCCGGTATGTACCACATAAGTGGAGTGATCCTCAGGAATGTTGGTACTTTTAGTGCCACATGTTTTTCCCTAGTATTCACAGTGTAAGGATCACAGATGATTGGAGAGATGGATGGGGCTGGCCACCTACATACCCCACCCATGGGTGTGTTTGACATGTGTTTGGCAGCTCCCATGAAAAATTTAATAAAGTCTGCTTGTTTGACACGTGAAGAGAGACTGCAGCCAGCAGGGAAAGTGCTAGGCTGTTGAAGGAGCCTCTGGAGAGGTTCTGGGTGAAGCTGACAGGAGTCAGTGTGAGGAAGCTGCCAGGCCTCCATGAAGAAACCTGACCGGGGTCAGTGTGATCACTGTGGGTGAGTCCACAGTTAAATGGACTGGAGAACCATGTTTGTTTAGTTTGCCAGTAAAGCCAAAAGAGGCTCATGTTATGTTTGAGGAGCAGTTTATGCTGTGTTTTGATTACACCTGCTGCACTTTTGATTGGAAGTGAGTTCCTGCTCTACCACAAAGAGCAGCAAGCGACTGAGTAGCGCAATTATACGGTGTGTGAACTGTGTGCAACATCTCTATACATCACTTGTTAAGCCTTTGTTTACTTTGTTGATGTTATTTATGGCATAAAAAATCCAAAAGAAACATGTCAGACCTCAATATAAGTCTGTCACATCTAGCAGTAATACTTGTGAACTTCTAAAAATGAAGGCAACATACAGGCTTACCTTTTGGGAAATTTCCTTTTTTCTCTACATAAGTTTAATATATCATAACAACATGCTATCAAAACCGTCTGCACCACTGGGTAAATAGACACATATAGCATAACTCTCTCCCTACAAATTATTGTGAAACTATTTTGTTAATCAGAGTTGCTTATTTCCGCCAAGATAAAGGGTAATAAAGGGCACATCTGTCGTGGCACCATTATGAATCAAAGTCATGGCACTAATGTGAACAGAGGTTAACGGTATACTGTATATATGTGAAGTTACACAACTAAAAAGCTAACGATACCTTCAAAGACACAACTTTGTATAGTAATACATTATTGAATCAGAGCCCTGTCCAGAAAGTGTAAGCAATATTTTATTATCATGCTCGCGTTAGATAACATAGCCCTGTCTGTTGATTGCTAATAGCACATACTCCATGCTTGCAATCATTTCTGCCTTTTTAGATAGTCTTCTTGTTTTCCTCAAACCACTTAAAGAAAAATGTAATCACGTTATAGATTCACTGGAAACAAGAGAAAAGGGGAACTGTAGATGTCTCTTTCCGACATTACAAGACATCCAAAGAAAGGGTTACCATAGAAACACATCATTACTTTGAAATCTTTCAGGTTCATTTTTCTAATGTCTGATTATGCAAAGACATTCTTACTAAAATGAAGTATCTGTTACTGTAAAGGCCAGAGCACTTATTATAGATACCATGACTGACCCTCGTGTCCGTCCATAGTGTCAGATGAATTTGCATTTATGCTGTATCATAGAGGCTGTTGCTTTAAAGCTTATCCATAAATTAAATATTATACATGAATTAAAGGGGTAATTTGGGAAAAAAAAATTTCCTCATATAGGACTAAAGTGGGCTTTACACGCTATGATATTGCTAACGTATTATCGTCGAGGTCACATTGTTTGTGACGCACATCCGGCGCCGTTAGCGATATCGAAGCATGTGACACGTTTGAGCGACCTAAAACGATCGCAAAAGTGCACAAAATCGTTTGCCGTAGAGAGGTCTTCATGAATCAAAAAATCGTTCTCTTTTTATTAGCGATGTTGTTCGTCATTCCTGCGGCACCACACATCTCTGTGTGTGACACCGCAGGAGCGACGAACATCTCCTTACCTGCCTCCACCGGCAATGCGGGAGAAAGGAGGTGGGCGGGATGTTACGTCCTGCTCATCTCCGCCCCTCCGCTTCTATTGGTCGCCTGCTGTGTAACGTTGCTGTGACGCCGCACAAACCGCCCTTTTATAAAGGAGGCGGATCGCCGGCCAGAGCGACGTCGCAGGTCAGGTAAGTGCATGTGACAGGGACTAACGAGGTTGTGCGCAACAGGCAACGATTTGCCCGTGTCGCACAACCGTCGGGGGCGGGTACAATCACTTGCGATCTCGCTAGCAAGATCGCAGCATGTAAAGCCCGCTTAAGAACTTAATGGCAGGTAGTTCCTAACTACCTACCTGTTCTGCAATGTGGCAGTCTCTCCTGACTCAGGCAGCAATTCTCCTGCTTCCTTTGACCTCAAGTCATCAGAGCAGCTCTTCCTTGTCCACTCTGCTCTGTCAGTGGGACATGAGTGCCATCGTATAGGGTGATTGAAAGCCAGCTCCCTGTAGTCAGGTAGCAGGGAGCCAGCTGTCAATCAGCATGATGTTAGCAGGCACCCCATTGTCAGAGCAGAAAGTAGAAGAGAAGTAACTGCTCTGTCAATGTGACTTCACAGGTTGCAGGAGTTAGTAATTAGCTGCAAGTAATTTCTCAGCTCCATAGCTACAAAACCTCAGAGTCTTGGATAACCCCTTTAACAGTGTAAGCAGAAATAATAGAATATGCAAAATGTCTTATTAAAGAAAAATGCATTCTTCGTTTAATCCTTGCCTCTTTCTACCTGGATATTGCACAGTTTAGAAACTCTACACTTACTGAAACAATATAATTATTAGAAACTAGTTGCTTACCAAGGAATGATGTTACACAGAGCAGAAAAACATTGTTAGGGAGAGATGCCTCAAAAACCATATGTAAATCAGCCCTATTAGTACTATTGCAGAAAAAAAAAATCTAGAAGCGATAACTCCCCTGTCCAGCCTTGACTTATAGGTTAGCTACCTCTCCTAGAAGGAACTTCTAAAATCGTATTCTTTCATTCTGCAGGGCCAGGGCCAGAATGAATACATTTGAAGACAGTGACGTTGAGACTGGGGCAAAGGGATGCTAGTCAGCTCCTGGACCTGACGTGCAGCAATGTGATGAGGTCAGCAGGTTACTGACATTATCACACTGCTGCTGGTGCCTCAGGGACAGATCGGACACTGGTGAGTGCTCCACCAAGGAACTGATGATGAAATATTTTATCAATGTGGATGAGTGGGGGAGGGAGTTGGAGCACATAATGAGGAAATAATTTTGAAAAGGGGTACAGTATTGCAAGAAACAGTGGGAGTACTTTATTAAAAGAGGCAGTGTGTGAGGAGGGGGAAAGAAAATAAGAGGCAGTGGGGGGAATATTATGGAGAAGGTCTTTGTGAGGGGAAATATTTTTTAGCGGGGCAGCTCGGGGGCAATATTATTGAGAGGGGTAGTATAGAGGGATATTTTGCAGAGGTATAGTATGGGGCACATAATGGAGAAAGGAAGCGTGGGCAAAATATTATGAAGAGGGGGAGTGTAAAGGGAATATTATAGAGATAGGCAGTGTAGGGTGATATTTGCAGAGGTGCAGTGTGAGGGGGGATATTTTGGAGAAGAGCAGCATGAATGTGTGTGGGGATCTTTTTTGAAGAAAGCACAGCAATTATTTATCCAGGGGTGCAGCATGGGAGATATTTATATTTATAGGGCAATTTAATGATACTTCTATTTTTAAGAGCCCTATGTCAGGAAGTGTTGCTGAAGATGGAGAAGAGGGAAGTCTGTAGACACGAGCTCTGGGTGAGAAATCTCTTCCTGGCATCTGTGCTTCATGAAAACAAAAGGGATGGGAAAAACGCCAATCAGAGAAGATGTCACCTCTAAGGTATCTGGATGTAAATGATTATTTGTGTTACTGCCTGTGTATCATCTTTACTGTGGTTCCTGTATGGTCAGCAGTCTTATGATGGCTGGTAACAGCGACTGCCAGTATCTCCTTACTATTGTAAAGGACATATTGGGAATTGTAGGTTCATACGACACAAGTGTAGATGGAGATAAGTTTGGTGAGTTAATAATGAGCTGATAGTGGTTCTGGCAGTGCATTCATGAATTGATGGTGGCTCTCGTGCTGCATTCATGTACTGACACTGGTTCTGGCATTGTATTCATGCACTGATGGCACTGATGGTGGTTCTGATATTATACACATTTAACAATCCAAATCAAGCTTAATGCCTATGTTAAAACTTAAAATTATGTGCTTTATCTGTGCTGGGTATCATAATATATGGGAACCAATGCCTGTTTATTTATATAGTTATTTATTTTGACAACAATCAAATGCAGACATAGTGCCTCTGATTGTTTGCAATCAGACATGCTGCCACACAGGCTGTCTGCAACCAATCAGAGACACCAGAACTACCGGTGAGCAGGGAAAGCAGTGCATAAGCCTGAAGATAATGAGCGGCCCATGAAGTAGACCTGGAAGTAGACTTACAGCTGCATGGAGACTGATAAGTATAACACACTTTCTTTATTGTTATTTTCTTTCTTTACTCTTTGACTTTTTTTTTTTTATTACTCAGGTGGCTGGACCCGGATCGTTACCCAGAGTTCCCTGAGAACTCTGGGCCCTGGGACAGTGCCGGGGTTCTTTTGAACCCCACGAAGATCCGGACTTTTACAGTCCAGGTTTGCCATCACTACTCCCACACACTTGTATCCCACTACAGTTCTGTTAAAGGGAACCTGTCATCAGAAATTTAGCTATAAAGCTAAAAGTTCCCCCCTCTGCAGCTCCTGGGCTGCATTCTAGGAAGCTTCCTATAGATTTTGTGTCACCTTTTATCCCAAAATAAACACTTTATAAACTGGTACCTTTTCGTATGTAAATTTCTTAATTTTCCATGTGGGCGGGCTGTCTGATGTACGTTGCTGTTCCTCCATCATATTTACGCCGCCCCCGAACGCTGAATTTGAAAGTTCAGGACACCGCCCCTGGGTGCCCGTGGTCCAGCGCATGCGCTGTTCCACTGTAGCGGTGCCGTGCACTGTGTGCACGTGCGACCGCTGTGACGCTTTGCGCGGGCACGAGGTTATGGGCGGCGCTGTTAGTGTCATCAGTAAGTGCCGCCCATAACCTCGTGACCTCGTGCTGAGCATGATGGGAAGGAGGGGACGTCCGGGCATCATTCCTCCAGCGCTTGCGCATAACGCTGGAGGAATAGGGGAAAGTGCGGTCACGAGGTTATGGGCGGCGCTGTTAGTGTCATCAGTAAGTGCCGCCCATAACCTCGTGACCTCGTGCTGAGCATGATGGGAAGGAGGGGACGTCCGGGCATCATTCCTCCAGCGCTTGCGCATAACGCTGGAGGAATAGGGGAAAGTGCGGTCACGAGGTTATGGGCGGCACTTACTGATGACACTAACAGCGCCGCCCATAACCTCGTGCCCGCGCAAAGCGTCACAGCGGTCGCACGTGCACACAGTGCACGGCACCGCTACAGTGGAACAGCGCATGCGCTGGACCACGGGCACCCAGGGGCGGTGTCCTGAACTTTCAAATTCAGCGTTCGGGGGCGGCGTAAATATGATGGAGGAACAGCAACGTACATCAGACAGCCCGCCCACATGGAAAATTAAGAAATTTACATACGAAAAGGTACCAGTTTATAAAGTGTTTATTTTGGGATAAAAGGTGACACAAAATCTATAAGAAGCTTCCTAGAATGCAGCCCAGGAGCTGCAGAGGGGGGAACTTTTAGCTTTATAGCTAAATTTCTGATGACAGGTTCCCTTTAACAGTTCTGATGAATCTTATCTTCCCCTGTGAGGTCTCAACTAGAGAGGTTACGTCAATATGACTCCTCACTATCACTTAAAGTCCATTCTCTGAGGGTCACAGACTCCAGGCTTTGATGCACCTTAAAAGAACCAATTGAATGACCAAAAAGTAAAGATAGCTACACTCATTTAAGCAGTAAGAACCTATAAAGATGTGAGTGAACCAGCCAATATAAAAGTATATAATCTTTATTGAAAAATTTGTTAAAAGACAAACACATAAAACAGACAATGATGAGGACACATACAATTAACCTCAGGTAAACCAAAATATACAAGCAATAAATAGCATAAGTGCATAATGGTCATGTATCGGGAAGAAAGTGCACCAAAAAGGGTGCTGTCCAAGTTTCTTTGAAGAGCCAATAGTCTTTAAGTAAATGAAGAGTGTCCCAAAGAACACCAATAAGGTGGAACTATATTAAATTTCAAGCTAAACAAAGCTTTTTTTCTTCATTCAAGACTGAATGTATGGGAGCCACAATCCTATTACTACAAAAAGTGGCATATAACAGAGGAAACAAAGAATACATGTGTCTGTGATATTACCAGGATATAATCTTACAAGATGAAAACATAATAATAAAAAGCAAATCCTGAATGGATCAGGTGGTATAACCACAACAATGTTTCCAAATGCCTACAGTCCCAAACCGGGGAGAAGCAGGATCTCGACCATACATATGAAGGAAAGGCAGAAACTGACACAAGTGTCAAAATATAACATTTTTTCCACAGGGCTGGACTAGGAGGCCATATTCCCAGTGTTATAATCAGAGAAAAGGGCGGAATGGCTGCATTACTACAGTACTATACCTTTACAAGGAAACAGAGTCAGCCAAAGGACCGACCCAAACACTGTGGTGAATCCACAGAAACACACACCAGAAGGGTGTTACAGGGCCCAAACTAAAAAGCCATATTCCCAGTACTATAGCTCACAGGAAGGCAGCATGGCTGCAATACCACAGTAAATTGCCCCTACAAGGGAACAAAGTCAGCCATAAAAACCGGCCTTAGTACTGAGTGGCAAGCCCACAAAGACACAGACCAGGAAGATATTAACCTGAGGATAAAGGTACCCCGACACGTGTTTCGCAGAAAAGCTTCTTCCAAGGGGTGCTGATGCCAGTCAATACCCAGGTATATATAGCCCCACTCACCAGCGTGATGTGTAACAGCGGCGCTCAATCACAGCTCCACAATCGTGCACATGGGGTCTGGCGTCTGACATCATCATGATCCGCCCATGTCAGACACATCATAGCATGGGAGGAGCATGGTGAGGTAAGGAGACACGTCGCCCCACAGCACAGAAAGTGGGCGGAAAACTGAGCGCTCAACACACACAGGGAGATGCAAAGATATTGCCATTGAGAACAAAGCAAAACGTGTCAGTGGCACACCATCTAAAGAACATTCACACAAACAGAAAATGTACAGAGGTGCACGCAGGGCCCAAACCCAAAAAGTGTAAGAAAACCATTCCAATTGTTTAATAATTTTATAATAATAAAAAATGTGAACCAAGTGTATAGATATCTCAACGCACGTGTATATCTTAGTACAAAGATGCATACAAGAGTATGCACTTAGATGTCCCTGCAAGGATTCTTCACATAAAAATATAATAACCATGTGAAAATTATATTTATAAAATACAAGTCTAAAGTGCATAATACAAAAAAAAATTGCTGTATTACAAAATAGCAAAAAAAGTGCATGGTGCATGTATAATAGATACAAAAACACATAATAAAAGGTGTAAAGTGCAAAGATGACCAAACATATGTTAAAAGAATCTGAAAAGCCCATATGCAGTGGCGCACAACAAAAGTCAGCAATACCAATGCCTGATACATTTTGTGCAAAAAAGAGTGTTCGAAACCAAAGCAGGGATAATGCAAAAAGAAATAGAAGAAGATATAAACATATATACACATTGGAAATGAAAAAGCATGTGAAACAAAACAAACCAAAATCTTTATAAAAAAAAAAAAATGAAAAAATTTTTATTTTTTGGGTAGAAAAATTTGAGTAGAAGTACTCATCTATATATATATACGTGCACATATACATACATACACACATAAAAAGAGATAAAAGTGTGCCAAAGTTATTACATTAAAAATACAAGACAAAAGTGCAAAAATACATATAATGGTGGTTAAAAATCCGCTCGTGAAGATATCAACAGGGATGGAGCTAAAAACAGAAACAAACAGAAACAGAAGAATTAGAAACAAATTTATTCATAAAAATGCAAATTAAAATATACCAATGGGCATAAACTAAAAACACATATAACAATAAAATTATAGGAATGGGACAAAACTCAAGACGTCATTAAGACCATATGGACGGACAGAACCAATCTTAGAGATCCAACGGGTTTCTAGTTGAGCCAACCGCTTCTTAAAGTCACCTCCTCTGTTATCCAGGATCACCTTATCAATTCCGAAAGCCCGCAACCCACTGCTATTACAGCCGTGTTTAGACTTAAAATGTCGTGGGATAGGTTTTAGGGTGGAGGTATCCTGGATGGTAGCCGCCTTTTCAATGTCACGCACATGTTCTCTAATACGTGTTTTCAGTGGTCTAGATGTAAGACCGACATATATAAGATTGCATGGGCAAGTGGCATAATATACCACATGCGTCGTGTTACAGGTCATGTGCTGAGTAATCAGAAAATCGTGATTTCCATCACTGGACTTAAAATTCAAAGCTCTGACCATATTCGGACATGCAACGCAACTGCGGCATGGATAGAAACCCCATTTGGGTCCCGCTGTTCCAAAAGGATTGGTCTTGGGGCCTTCATAACAACTGTGTGTAATGAGATCCTTCAAATTAGGAGATCTCCTATACGTAACAGCAGGGGTCCGTGGGAGGTATTTGGATAGAGTAGCATCAGACCGAAGGATAGGCCAAAACTTCTCCAAAATTGTTTTAACCTCTTGCCATCTGTTGTTGTAGGTAGAAATAAATCTTACCTGCTGATCATTCTGCTTTTGCCTCTGTGAGTGTAACAAAACTTCTCTCTTAGTGTTCTTGGCTCTCAGAAACCCTTTCTTAATGCTCCTATTTGAGTATCCACGATTTCTAAAGCGATCGCTCAGGTCATCAGCTTGTTTGTAAAAGGTATCTTCAGACGAACAAATTCGTCGAGTCCTCAAAAACTGGCCTGTTGGAATACCAGAAATAAGGGAAAAAGGATGCGATGAAGTGGCATGTAACAGTGCGTTAACAGACGAGGGTTTCCGGAAAACCTCAGACTGTAAAAAGCCATTAACATCCTTAGAAACCAGAACATCAAGAAATTCAATACTAGATTGACTATACTTATATGTTACCTTGATGTTCATGGAATTCAGATTGAGCTTCTGCAGAAACATAACCAGATCACCCTCTGAGCCCTGCCAAATCATAAAGACATCGTCAATATAACGGGTCCAAACAAGAACTTGTTCCATAAATTCAGAAAAATCAGGTGAAAAAAAGATACCCCTCTCCCACAGCCCCAAGAATAAATTTGCATAAGAGGGCGCAAAAGCCGCCCCCATTGCAGTACCTTGGAGCTGCAGGTAGAGGGCGCCCTTGAACAGAAAATAATTGTGGGTAAGGGCAAAATCAACCAGGGAAAGGAGAAAATGAATGTCATCTTGATCCATCATGGTCATATTTAAAAAGGTCTCTACGGCTCTCATCCCATCATGATGGCGTATAGACGTGTACAATGACTCAATGTCACACGTCACCAGCCACATATCATCATCCATTTGAATATTCTCTATTTTACGGAGAAAGTCATTGGTGTCTTTCAAAAAAGATGGAAGATTTTCCACTATGGGTTTCAGATGGAAATCTATATACCTACCCACAGTCTCACAAAGACTTCCATTTCCCGACACAATAGGACGTCCAGACGGTGACACTGTGCTCTTATGGACCTTCGGCAATAGATAAAGGCAAGCCGTCCTAGGAAACTTAGGAATGAGACCTTCTTTCATCTCCCTATTGATTGTGCCATTTTCACAGGCCTCCTCCAAAATGGTAGATAACTGTGTGTGAAAAGAAGAAGTCGGATTGAACGTAAGTTTCTTATAACAAGTACCATCGTTCAGCTGCCTGAATGCTTCCTTTTCATACATCACGGTGGGCCATACCACAACATTACCCCCCTTATCAGCGGGTTTGATGATTATATCCCTTCGTTTTTTCAAGTCCTGTAGAGCCCTTCTCTGAGATTTGGAGAGGTTGTCATTTGGTACCTTGGTGGAAATTCTACTGAACTCCTCAGAAACCAACCTCACAAATACATCTATATCGGGATACATGGTAAGAGGAGGAAATTTCTTGGGTTTCGGAATCATAAACTTACCACATTCAGTCGGGGCATCCTGTTCGCCACCCAACTCTTTGAGAATTTCAATAGCCTGTAGTTCTTCACTGGACCACCCATCTGATTTTTCGTGAATTTTCTTTAAAACCAATTTGCGAGCGAAAAGGTGTAAATCCTTTATGGCTATAAAGGAATCAAACGAACAAGTGGGGGAGAAACTCAAACCCAAACTCAAAACATCAATTTGGTCAGTAGTAAGAGGGATATCAGATAAATTAATTACCTTCAGTTTAGTGTCCGGAAGGTGAGGAGTCTTTTTCTGTACAAAACCCTTGCCAACGTATTTTCGTTTTCCAAAACGATCATTCGTATTGCTCCTCAGATTGTATGTTTCTGATTCATCCTCAGTAGAGGAGACAGACGTTGATGCTATGGATCGTCTGTGATATCCCTTATTTTGTGTCGTCCCCTGCCATCTGTAGACTCTCTTAAGTTGATAGTCCTGGAGGTTTCTCTGGAACTTTTTGACTTTTTGTTCTTGGACTTCTTTCTCCCAAATAAGAAATTGTTTATCCACTTCTAATTTAAAGGATTCCATGCTCAGTGTGGACAAGATCTCATTCAATTTCGTCTGGTTATTTTCAATCTCCTTTTCCACAGAAACTAAACTGCTTTGGTTAATCTCAATTAGCAGTCGGATTAAATCCTTGGAGCAGGTATCACAAACCTGTTCCCACTTGGTTCTGAAGTCAAGGTCTTCTACAGGGAAAGAGGGCAAAATTCTCACCCGAAGGCCCCGAGGTATCAAATTTTTACTCAAGTATTTTTCAAGGGTAGCTTTACCCCACCAGATCCTAAGTCGTTTCTTTAACAGATATTTCAAATTGTTTTTAATTTCAGAGGAGTGTCCCATTCCTACTGTGTCACTGACCGTGACCTCATCATTAAACAATGTATCAATACTGGACAGCCAATTCTTGTCACGGGATTTAATATCCATAATGGGTCAATCTGTAAACCACAGAAAAAGATATAAGAACCAATTGAATGACCAAAAAGTAAAGATAGCTACACTCATTTAAGCAGTAAGAACCTATAAAGATGTGAGTGAACCAGCCAATATAAAAGTATATAATCTTTATTGAAAAATTTGTTAAAAGACAAACACATAAAACAGACAATGATGAGGACACATACAATTAACCTCAGGTAAACCAAAATATACAAGCAATAAATAGCATAAGTGCATAATGGTCATGTATCGGGAAGAAAGTGCACCAAAAAGGGTGCTGTCCAAGTTTCTTTGAAGAGCCAATAGTCTTTAAGTAAATGAAGAGTGTCCCAAAGAACACCAATAAGGTGGAACTATATTAAATTTCAAGCTAAACAAAGCTTTTTTTCTTCATTCAAGACTGAATGTATGGGAGCCACAATCCTATTACTACAAAAAGTGGCATATAACAGAGGAAACAAAGAATACATGTGTCTGTGATATTACCAGGATATAATCTTACAAGATGAAAACATAATAATAAAAAGCAAATCCTGAATGGATCAGGTGGTATAACCACAACAATGTTTCCAAATGCCTACAGTCCCAAACCGGGGAGAAGCAGGATCTCGACCATACATATGAAGGAAAGGCAGAAACTGACACAAGTGTCAAAATATAACATTTTTTCCACAGGGCTGGACTAGGAGGCCATATTCCCAGTGTTATAATCAGAGAAAAGGGCGGAATGGCTGCATTACTACAGTACTATACCTTTACAAGGAAACAGAGTCAGCCAAAGGACCGACCCAAACACTGTGGTGAATCCACAGAAACACACACCAGAAGGGTGTTACAGGGCCCAAACTAAAAAGCCATATTCCCAGTACTATAGCTCACAGGAAGGCAGCATGGCTGCAATACCACAGTAAATTGCCCCTACAAGGGAACAAAGTCAGCCATAAAAACCGGCCTTAGTACTGAGTGGCAAGCCCACAAAGACACAGACCAGGAAGATATTAACCTGAGGATAAAGGTACCCCGACACGTGTTTCGCAGAAAAGCTTCTTCCAAGGGGTGCTGATGCCAGTCAATACCCAGGTATATATAGCCCCACTCACCAGCGTGATGTGTAACAGCGGCGCTCAATCACAGCTCCACAATCGTGCACATGGGGTCTGGCGTCTGACATCATCATGATCCGCCCATGTCAGACACATCATAGCATGGGAGGAGCATGGTGAGGTAAGGAGACACGTCGCCCCACAGCACAGAAAGTGGGCGGAAAACTGAGCGCTCAACACACACAGGGAGATGCAAAGATATTGCCATTGAGAACAAAGCAAAACGTGTCAGTGGCACACCATCTAAAGAACATTCACACAAACAGAAAATGTACAGAGGTGCACGCAGGGCCCAAACCCAAAAAGTGTAAGAAAACCATTCCAATTGTTTAATAATTTTATAATAATAAAAAATGTGAACCAAGTGTATAGATATCTCAACGCACGTGTATATCTTAGTACAAAGATGCATACAAGAGTATGCACTTAGATGTCCCTGCAAGGATTCTTCACATAAAAATATAATAACCATGTGAAAATTATATTTATAAAATACAAGTCTAAAGTGCATAATACAAAAAAAAATTGCTGTATTACAAAATAGCAAAAAAAGTGCATGGTGCATGTATGATAGATACAAAAACACATAATAAAAGGTGTAAAGTGCAAAGATGACCAAACATATGTTAAAAGAATCTGAAAAGCCCATATGCAGTGGCGCACAACAAAAGTCAGCAATACCAATGCCTGATACATTTTGTGCAAAAAAGAGTGTTCGAAACCAAAGCAGGGATAATGCAAAAAGAAATAGAAGAAGATATAAACATATATACACATTGGAAATGAAAAAGCATGTGAAACAAAACAAACCAAAATCTTTATAAAAAAAAAAAAAAATGAAAAAATTTTTATTTTTTGGGTAGAAAAATTTGAGTAGAAGTACTCATCTATATATATATACGTGCACATATACATACGTAGACACACAAAAAAAGAGATAAAAGTGTGCCAAAGTTATTACATTAAAAATACAAGACAAAAGTGCAAAAATACATATAATGGTGGTTAAAAATCCGCTCGTGAAGATATCAACAGGGATGGAGCTAAAAACAGAAACAAACAGAAACAGAAGAACCTGGTTCTGTCCGTCCATATGGTCTTAATGACGTCTTGAGTTTTGTCCCATTCCTATAATTTTATTGTTATATGTGTTTTTAGTTTATGCCCATTGGTATATTTTAATTTGCATTTTTATGAATAAATTTGTTTCTAATTCTTCTGTTTCTGTTTGTTTCTGTTTTTAGCTCCATCCCTGTTGATATCTTCACGAGCGGATTTTTAACCACCATTATATGTATTTTTGCACTTTTGTCTTGTATTTTTAATGTAATAACTTTGGCACACTTTTATCTCTTTTTATGTGTGTATGTATGTATATGTGCACGTATATATATATAGATGAGTACTTCTACTCAAATTTTTCTACCCAAAAAATAAAAATTTTTTCATTTTTTTTTTTTATAAAGATTTTGGTTTGTTTTGTTTCACATGCTTTTTCATTTCCAATGTGTATATATGTTTATATCTTCTTCTATTTCTTTTTGCATTATCCCTGCTTTGGTTTCGAACACTCTTTTTTGCACAAAATGTATCAGGCATTGGTATTGCTGACTTTTGTTGTGCGCCACTGCATATGGGCTTTTCAGATTCTTTTAACATATGTTTGGTCATCTTTGCACTTTACACCTTTTATTATGTGTTTTTGTATCTATTATACATGCACCATGCACTTTTTTTGCTATTTTGTAATACAGCAATTTTTTTTTGTATTATGCACTTTAGACTTGTATTTTATAAATATAATTTTCACATGGTTATTATATTTTTATGTGAAGAATCCTTGCAGGGACATCTAAGTGCATACTCTTGTATGCATCTTTGTACTAAGATATACACGTGCGTTGAGATATCTATACACTTGGTTCACATTTTTTATTATTATAAAATTATTAAACAATTGGAATGGTTTTCTTACACATTTTGGGTTTGGGCCCTGCGTGCACCTCTGTACATTTTCTGTTTGTGTGAATGTTCTTTAGATGGTGTGCCACTGACACGTTTTGCTTTGTTCTCAATGGCAATATCTTTGCATCTCCCTGTGTGTGTTGAGCGCTCAGTTTTTCGCCCACTTTCTGTGCTGTGGGGCGACGTGTCTCCTTACCTCACCATGCTCCTCCCATGCTATGATGTGTCTGACATGGGCGGATCATGATGATGTCAGACGCCAGACCCCATGTGCACGATTGTGGAGCTGTGATTGAGCGCCGCTGTTACACATCACGCTGGTGAGTGGGGCTATATATACCTGGGTATTGACTGGCATCAGCACCCCTTGGAAGAAGCTTTTCTGCGAAACACGTGTCGGGGTACCTTTATCCTCAGGTTAATATCTTCCTGGTCTGTGTCTTTGTGGGCTTGCCACTCAGTACTAAGGCCGGTTTTTATGGCTGACTTTGTTCCCTTGTAGGGGCAATTTACTGTGGTATTGCAGCCATGCTGCCTTCCTGTGAGCTATAGTACTGGGAATATGGCTTTTTAGTTTGGGCCCTGTAACACCCTTCTGGTGTGTGTTTCTGTGGATTCACCACAGTGTTTGGGTCGGTCCTTTGGCTGACTCTGTTTCCTTGTAAAGGTATAGTACTGTAGTAATGCAGCCATTCCGCCCTTTTCTCTGATTATAACACTGGGAATATGGCCTCCTAGTCCAGCCCTGTGGAAAAAATGTTATATTTTGACACTTGTGTCAGTTTCTGCCTTTCCTTCATATGTATGGTCGAGATCCTGCTTCTCCCCGGTTTGGGACTGTAGGCATTTGGAAACATTGTTGTGGTTATACCACCTGATCCATTCAGGATTTGCTTTTTATTATTATGTTTTCATCTTGTAAGATTATATCCTGGTAATATCACAGACACATGTATTCTTTGTTTCCTCTGTTATATGCCACTTTTTGTAGTAATAGGATTGTGGCTCCCATACATTCAGTCTTGAATGAAGAAAAAAAGCTTTGTTTAGCTTGAAATTTAATATAGTTCCACCTTATTGGTGTTCTTTGGGACACTCTTCATTTACTTAAAGACTATTGGCTCTTCAAAGAAACTTGGACAGCACCCTTTTTGGTGCACTTTCTTCCCGATACATGACCATTATGCACTTATGCTATTTATTGCTTGTATATTTTGGTTTACCTGAGGTTAATTGTATGTGTCCTCATCATTGTCTGTTTTATGTGTTTGTCTTTTAACAAATTTTTCAATAAAGATTATATACTTTTATATTGGCTGGTTCACTCACATCTTTATAGGTTCTTACTGCTTAAATGAGTGTAGCTATCTTTACTTTTTGGTCATTCAATTGGTTCTTATATCTTTTTCTGTGGTTTACAGATTGACCCATTATGGATATTAAATCCCGTGACAAGAATTGGCTGTCCAGTATTGATACATTGTTTAATGATGAGGTCACGGTCAGTGACACAGTAGGAATGGGACACTCCTCTGAAATTAAAAACAATTTGAAATATCTGTTAAAGAAACGACTTAGGATCTGGTGGGGTAAAGCTACCCTTGAAAAATACTTGAGTAAAAATTTGATACCTCGGGGCCTTCGGGTGAGAATTTTGCCCTCTTTCCCTGTAGAAGACCTTGACTTCAGAACCAAGTGGGAACAGGTTTGTGATACCTGCTCCAAGGATTTAATCCGACTGCTAATTGAGATTAACCAAAGCAGTTTAGTTTCTGTGGAAAAGGAGATTGAAAATAACCAGACGAAATTGAATGAGATCTTGTCCACACTGAGCATGGAATCCTTTAAATTAGAAGTGGATAAACAATTTCTTATTTGGGAGAAAGAAGTCCAAGAACAAAAAGTCAAAAAGTTCCAGAGAGACCTCCAGGACTATCAACTTAAGAGAGTCTACAGATGGCAGGGGACGACACAAAATAAGGGATATCACAGACGATCCATAGCATCAACGTCTATCTCCTCTACTGAGGATGAATCAGAAACATACAATCTGAGGAGCAATACGAATGATCGTTTTGGAAAACGAAAATACGTTGGCAAGGGTTTTGTACAGAAAAAGACTCCTCACCTTCCGGACACTAAACTGAAGGTAATTAATTTATCTGATATCCCTCTTACTACTGACCAAATTGATGTTTTGAGTTTGGGTTTGAGTTTCTCCCCCACTTGTTCGTTTGATTCCTTTATAGCCATAAAGGATTTACACCTTTTCGCTCGCAAATTGGTTTTAAAGAAAATTCACGAAAAATCAGATGGGTGGTCCAGTGAAGAACTACAGGCTATTGAAATTCTCAAAGAGTTGGGTGGCGAACAGGATGCCCCGACTGAATGTGGTAAGTTTATGATTCCGAAACCCAAGAAATTTCCTCCTCTTACCATGTATCCCGATATAGATGTATTTGTGAGGTTGGTTTCTGAGGAGTTCAGTAGAATTTCCACCAAGGTACCAAATGACAACCTCTCCAAATCTCAGAGAAGGGCTCTACAGGACTTGAAAAAACGAAGGGATATAATCATCAAACCCGCTGATAAGGGGGGTAATGTTGTGGTATGGCCCACCGTGATGTATGAAAAGGAAGCATTCAGGCAGCTGAACGATGGTACTTGTTATAAGAAACTTACGTTCAATCCGACTTCTTCTTTTCACACACAGTTATCTACCATTTTGGAGGAGGCCTGTGAAAATGGCACAATCAATAGGGAGATGAAAGAAGGTCTCATTCCTAAGTTTCCTAGGACGGCTTGCCTTTATCTATTGCCGAAGGTCCATAAGAGCACAGTGTCACCGTCTGGACGTCCTATTGTGTCGGGAAATGGAAGTCTTTGTGAGACTGTGGGTAGGTATATAGATTTCCATCTGAAACCCATAGTGGAAAATCTTCCATCTTTTTTGAAAGACACCAATGACTTTCTCCGTAAAATAGAGAATATTCAAATGGATGATGATATGTGGCTGGTGACGTGTGACATTGAGTCATTGTACACGTCTATACGCCATCATGATGGGATGAGAGCCGTAGAGACCTTTTTAAATATGACCATGATGGATCAAGATGACATTCATTTTCTCCTTTCCCTGGTTGATTTTGCCCTTACCCACAATTATTTTCTGTTCAAGGGCGCCCTCTACCTGCAGCTCCAAGGTACTGCAATGGGGGCGGCTTTTGCGCCCTCTTATGCAAATTTATTCTTGGGGCTGTGGGAGAGGGGTATCTTTTTTTCACCTGATTTTTCTGAATTTATGGAACAAGTTCTTGTTTGGACCCGTTATATTGACGATGTCTTTATGATTTGGCAGGGCTCAGAGGGTGATCTGGTTATGTTTCTGCAGAAGCTCAATCTGAATTCCATGAACATCAAGGTAACATATAAGTATAGTCAATCTAGTATTGAATTTCTTGATGTTCTGGTTTCTAAGGATGTTAATGGCTTTTTACAGTCTGAGGTTTTCCGGAAACCCTCGTCTGTTAACGCACTGTTACATGCCACTTCATCGCATCCTTTTTCCCTTATTTCTGGTATTCCAACAGGCCAGTTTTTGAGGACTCGACGAATTTGTTCGTCTGAAGATACCTTTTACAAACAAGCTGATGACCTGAGCGATCGCTTTAGAAATCGTGGATACTCAAATAGGAGCATTAAGAAAGGGTTTCTGAGAGCCAAGAACACTAAGAGAGAAGTTTTGTTACACTCACAGAGGCAAAAGCAGAATGATCAGCAGGTAAGATTTATTTCTACCTACAACAACAGATGGCAAGAGGTTAAAACAATTTTGGAGAAGTTTTGGCCTATCCTTCGGTCTGATGCTACTCTATCCAAATACCTCCCACGGACCCCTGCTGTTACGTATAGGAGATCTCCTAATTTGAAGGATCTCATTACACACAGTTGTTATGAAGGCCCCAAGACCAATCCTTTTGGAACAGCGGGACCCAAATGGGGTTTCTATCCATGCCGCAGTTGCGTTGCATGTCCGAATATGGTCAGAGCTTTGAATTTTAAGTCCAGTGATGGAAATCACGATTTTCTGATTACTCAGCACATGACCTGTAACACGACGCATGTGGTATATTATGCCACTTGCCCATGCAATCTTATATATGTCGGTCTTACATCTAGACCACTGAAAACACGTATTAGAGAACATGTGCGTGACATTGAAAAGGCGGCTACCATCCAGGATACCTCCACCCTAAAACCTATCCCACGACATTTTAAGTCTAAACACGGCTGTAATAGCAGTGGGTTGCGGGCTTTCGGAATTGATAAGGTGATCCTGGATAACAGAGGAGGTGACTTTAAGAAGCGGTTGGCTCAACTAGAAACCCGTTGGATCTCTAAGATTGGTTCTGTCCGTCCATATGGTCTTAATGACGTCTTGAGTTTTGTCCCATTCCTATAATTTTATTGTTATATGTGTTTTTAGTTTATGCCCATTGGTATATTTTAATTTGCATTTTTATGAATAAATTTGTTTCTAATTCTTCTGTTTCTGTTTGTTTCTGTTTTTAGCTCCATCCCTGTTGATATCTTCACGAGCGGATTTTTAACCACCATTATATGTATTTTTGCACTTTTGTCTTGTATTTTTAATGTAATAACTTTGGCACACTTTTATCTCTTTTTATGTGTGTATGTATGTATATGTGCACGTATATATATATAGATGAGTACTTCTACTCAAATTTTTCTACCCAAAAAATAAAAATTTTTTCATTTTTTTTTTTTTATAAAGATTTTGGTTTGTTTTGTTTCACATGCTTTTTCATTTCCAATGTGTATATATGTTTATATCTTCTTCTATTTCTTTTTGCATTATCCCTGCTTTGGTTTCGAACACTCTTTTTTTCACAAAATGTATCAGGCATTGGTATTGCTGACTTTTGTTGTGCGCCACTGCATATGGGCTTTTCAGATTCTTTTAACATATGTTTGGTCATCTTTGCACTTTACACCTTTTATTATGTGTTTTTGTATCTATTATACATGCACCATGCACTTTTTTTGCTATTTTGTAATACAGCAATTTTTTTTTGTATTATGCACTTTAGACTTGTATTTTATAAATATAATTTTCACATGGTTATTATATTTTTATGTGAAGAATCCTTGCAGGGACATCTAAGTGCATACTCTTGTATGCATCTTTGTACTAAGATATACACGTGCGTTGAGATATCTATACACTTGGTTCACATTTTTTATTATTATAAAATTATTAAACAATTGGAATGGTTTTCTTACATTTTTTGGGTTTGGGCCCTGCGTGCACCTCTGTACATTTTCTGTTTGTGTGAATGTTCTTTAGATGGTGTGCCACTGACATGTTTTGCTTTGTTCTCAATGGCAATATCTTTGCATCTCCCTGTGTGTGTTGAGCGCTCAGTTTTCCGCCCACTTTCTGTGCTGTGGGGCGACGTGTCTCCTTACCTCACCATGCTCCTCCCATGCTATGATGTGTCTGACATGGGCGGATCATGATGATGTCAGACGCCAGACCCCATGTGCACGATTGTGGAGCTGTGATTGAGCGCCGCTGTTACACATCACGCTGGTGAGTGGGGCTATATATACCTGGGTATTGACTGGCATCAGCACCCCTTGGAAGAAGCTTTTCTGCGAAACACGTGTCGGGGTACCTTTATCCTCAGGTTAATATCTTCCTGGTCTGTGTCTTTGTGGGCTTGCCACTCAGTACTAAGGCCGGTTTTTATGGCTGACTTTGTTCCCTTGTAGGGGCAATTTACTGTGGTATTGCAGCCATGCTGCCTTCCTGTGAGCTATAGTACTGGGAATATGGCTTTTTAGTTTGGGCCCTGTAACACCCTTCTGGTGTGTGTTTCTGTGGATTCACCACAGTGTTTGGGTCGGTCCTTTGGCTGACTCTGTTTCCTTGTAAAGGTATAGTACTGTAGTAATGCAGCCATTCCGCCCTTTTCTCTGATTATAACACTGGGAATATGGCCTCCTAGTCCAGCCCTGTGGAAAAAATGTTATATTTTGACACTTGTGTCAGTTTCTGCCTTTCCTTCATATGTATGGTCGAGATCCTGCTTCTCCCCGGTTTGGGACTGTAGGCATTTGGAAACATTGTTGTGGTTATACCACCTGATCCATTCAGGATTTGCTTTTTATTATTATGTTTTCATCTTGTAAGATTATATCCTGGTAATATCACAGACACATGTATTCTTTGTTTCCTCTGTTATATGCCACTTTTTGTAGTAATAGGATTGTGGCTCCCATACATTCAGTCTTGAATGAAGAAAAAAAGCTTTGTTTAGCTTGAAATTTAATATAGTTCCACCTTATTGGTGTTCTTTGGGACACTCTTCATTTACTTAAAGACTATTGGCTCTTCAAAGAAACTTGGACAGCACCCTTTTTGGTGCACTTTCTTCCCGATACATGACCATTATGCACTTATGCTATTTATTGCTTGTATATTTTGGTTTACCTGAGGTTAATTGTATGTGTCCTCATCATTGTCTGTTTTATGTGTTTGTCTTTTAACAAATTTTTCAATAAAGATTATATACTTTTATATTGGCTGGTTCACTTTGATGCACCTTAGTTCGCCATAGAGAAATTTGTATCCCAATATGGCGACCATTATTCACTTCAGTGTTCACAATTAGGATACCTTTCACTGTCGTATACCGTAACTCATGCCTCTCTGATACAAGTCCTGTTCTCCATCTGTTTCTCCCTACACAGGTCTCTGAATTCACCTGGACCTCTCTCTGTATTCTTTTACTCAGCCTTCCTGGCCTACAGTCCCTGACAGAAGTTCTGTCGCTTATCCATATTATGTAAATAAAATCTTATAACCTGACTTTAACTTCATCCATTGGTTTAAAAAAATGCTCATTTTAAAACTGAAACCCTCACAAATTTGGTTTAGGTTATGAAAATAAAGTTACTGCAAAGCTAAAATATTGATCATTTAATGAACACAGAAAGGTCAAATTTTAGCAAGACAAACGTTTTGTCGCCTTGTCATATAATGCACCGAATCCTAGTTTACATCCTCACTTGTGCTCACTAAATGTTCGGTTAATTAGTGGGTGTGTATAAAAAGAAACCCAGCACCCCAGATCTTCACTTGAACTGCAGCTTGACCTCTGACAACATGCCAAAAATCCACCCTGTGACTAAAGCCTTGATTATCAAGAGGCTGAAGACCAGATCCACTGGAGAGGTGGCTGGCACCTTTAATGTGTCTCAGCGTCAAGTACAAAGAATTAAAAAAAGATTTGAAGAGACTGGAGATGTTTTTGACAAGCCCAGGTCTGGCAGACCCCGCAAGACAACTGCTCAGGAGGAACGTTTGTTGGCTAGAAAATTCAAAGCCAGCCCCTCTTCCACTGCAGCAGAGCTCCAAAAGGCCTGGTCACCTCAAGTCCCTGTGTCAACTAGAACAGTTTGTAGGATTCTGTCTCAAAATGGCCTCCATGGTCGAAACAGTGCCCAGAAGCCAGCACTAAACAAAAGGAAATTAAAAAAAACGTGTGGCATTTGCCAAGTTCCACAGCCTGTTAAACAGATGGACACTGGAAAAGTGGCAGACGGTGGATTTCTCTGATGAATCTTCAGTTGAATTACACCACAGCCGCCATAAATACTGCAAGAGACCTACTGGAGCCTATATGGATCCAGAAAACAGTTAAGTTTGGTGGTGGAAAGATCATGGTCTGGGGTTACATGTGAAACATTTGCAAGGTGGAAGGCAATATCAATAGCCTAAAATACCAAGAAGTATTAGCTATCTCTTACATTCCCAATCATAAAAGGGGTCAAATTCTGCAGCAGGATGGTGCTCCATCTCATACATCCATCTCTACAACAAAGTTCATCCTTGCAAAGAAGATCAAGGTGCTCAAGGACTGGCCAGCTAAGCCACCAGACAAACATCCTTGAGCATGTTTGGGGTAGGATGAAAGAGGAAGCTTGGAAGACAAAACCAAAGAATGTAGATCAACTCTGGGAGGCATGTAAGACTGCATTCTTTGCTATTCCTGATGATTTCATCAATAAATTGTATGAATCATTGTTGAACCGCATGGATGCAGTCCTTCAAGCTCATGGAAGTTACACAAAATAATAAATATGGCTCTAATAGCACCACCAATGTTATGCTACATATCTTTGTATTAGAAGTTGATTATTTGTTTGAATTTCACATTACGTTCTGTGGGCGACAAAACTTTTGTCTTGCCAAAATCTGACCTTTCTGTGTTCATTAAATGATCAATATTTCAGCTTTGCAGCAACTTTATTTTCATAACCTAAACCAAATTTGGGAGAGTTTCAGCTTTCAAAAGAGTAATTTATAAAACCAATGGATGAATTTAAAGTCAGGTTATAAGCTTTTATTTACATAACATGGATAAGCGACAGAACTTCTGTTAGGGAGTGTAGATTCTGGTCTATAGGTCTTTTCTCGTTCACCAAATGTGTAACTCTCATGATTTTCTGAACATTAAATTGTACTATTTGTAGTGATCTCTCTCCTCACACCTGCAACACACCACAAACTCAGCAGTCTGCTAATACTTGGACCTTAGGTCCAGTAACAACGAACTCTGGCTTCTAACTGTCTTCTTCCTGGAAGCTGCTGGACTACATACAAGTCAATCAACAAACACATTCAACCCCATTGGAAACAGTGCATTACATTGCCAAACTTCACATTATCTTCCAAATCCTTACAGTATCGTGCATGATATTCTTATTTACCAATTTTCAAAATGTTCCTTTTGCATGTTGTGTTTATTATTATGCATTTAGTATATTATATGGGTTTTCCACAAGTTGGCCTTTAAAAGTCAGCTGTAATCCTGTATTAGTCATTAGTAGATCAAGAAAGTTAAAGTGCTAAGTATTTTTTTGCAGTGAGCTTTTTAATAGGAAATAAAAGGCTTGAGGCTATCTGGAGAAACAGAAAATTACACCATGAAACTACTGGGAGACAGTATCTAAATTTGTTATGGACCTTTTAGCTAATTTGTCAACTGTGATATAACTCACATTCAGACATATAAATATACAGTATATACAAACCACACAAGCATGCGCAGAGACATATAATACATAAAATAACACATATAAATGCACACAAACATTCAAAATCCAAAGGGATTTAACATAAAGTTGCCCAACCTCCAATCCTCATTGGAGCTAAAGTTTCCTAAATTCTATAAGATGTTTCAGTGGGTCTGCAAGAATTTTTGCCATTTCCTCCAAAAGAGCATTTTCAAGGTCAAGACTTTGATGCTGGATGAGAG
This sequence comes from Anomaloglossus baeobatrachus, assembly GCF_048569485.1. Lineage (NCBI taxonomy): Eukaryota > Metazoa > Chordata > Amphibia > Anura > Aromobatidae > Anomaloglossus > Anomaloglossus baeobatrachus. Next base: position 676,214,880 of record NC_134353.1, on the reverse strand, counting down.
GGTCTTGCTCACAATCTCCATTCTAATTCATCCCAGGGCTATTTGTTGAGGTTGAGGTCATGGCTCTGTGTGGTCTTCCACACTAAACTCACAAACTCACCCAACCAAAACTTTATGAACTGAGGCACAGTCTTGCGGAAATAGAAAAATAACTGTCTTTGTATGCCTTTCTATGTCTTTGTATGCTGAAGAATTATGATTTATCTTTACTTGAACTAAGGAGTTTACACTAAATTGTGAAAACAACACCCTTTGTAAAGTTGCGTGAGGGACTGAATCCGGATGCCCCGACACATTACCCGCTCCTGGCTGGGTGTGGACTTTGGCCGTGTGGACTGGGAACCCATGCATTGGTATCTACAAACCTGTACTGACCTGGGGAATCATTTTGCCAGGCCAGTTTTACCCTATAGTGAACATGGTGAATAAAAAAACAAAAAACAATCTTGGAATTGCAATTTTTTTTAAATTTCCCCGTATTTTAAAGTTTTTCCAGTACACAATATGGTAAAATTAATGATGTCATTCACAAGCACAACTTGTTTGGCAAACAAAAATCCCTCATGTGGCAATATTGTAGGAAACAAAAAATATATGGCTTTTGGGAGAAGGGGAGGAAAAGCTAAAAATAACAACTTATGAACCACTATACAGGAACTACTTTAAAGGGAACCTGTTGTGTTGAAAATGGTATCTGCAGGCCTGGTGTTAAAAAGCAGGAGAAGCTGCTTAGATTAATCTACATTTTTGTGGGAAAGGTTTCAATAAAATACGTATTTTAGTCATTGAAATCCCTAGAGTATGTTTTTGAGTCCAGTGGACGGTCTTAAGCGGGCTTTACACGCTACGATATATCTAACGAGATGTCGGCGGGGTCACGTCGTAAGTGACGCCCATCCCGCATCGTTAGTGATATCGTAGCGTGTGACAGCTATGAACGAGCAGAAATACTCACCTTCTCGTTCATCATTGACACATCGCTCATTTTGAAAAAATCGAACGTCCTGTTGTTCATTGTTTCCGAGGCAGCACACATTGCTCCGTGTAACACCTCGGTAACGATAAACTGCAGCTTACCTGCGTCCCACCGGCAATGCTGAAGGAAGGAGGTGGGCGGTATGTTTATGTCCCGCTCATCTCCGCCACTCCGCTTCTATTGGCCGGCCGCTGTGTGACGTCGCACGCCGAACGTCCCTCCCCCTTCAGGAAGTGGATGTTCGCCGCCCACAGCGAGGTCGTTTGGAAGGTAAATACGTGTGACGGGGGGTTACAACATTGCATGACAAGGGCAAGAAATTGCCCGTGCCGCAGAAACGATGGGGGCGGGTGGGATCGCAAATGCGATTGCACGAGAAATCGACACATGTAAAGCAGCCTTTATTCAGTGATTGACAGTCTTTCCTGTATGACGGTGCATGCAAAGATAGCTGTCAATCACTAGTAGGACTGCCCACTTGTCTCATACATACAAAAACAATTTGAATGAATAAAATACAAGTTATACCGAATACTTTCCATGAAACCCATATATCATTCTGCTCAGCTTCTCCTTCTCTAGACATCAGACTGCATGTACAACATGACAGGTTCCCATTAAATCTCTAGAAGCCGTAGAACACTTGTTATTTCATATTTTAGGATGCTCTTTAAACTTTCCTCCGTGTTGAGCATTACTCTGACCCTGCAGATACTGGACTAACACATCTGCCTTCTATATTCCCCCATTAATGGTCTGGGAACATGGAGATAAAATGTGTATTGATTAAAATGTGTGCACAGTATTTATTAAGACAAGGGGATAGAATGATAAATGATGTCAGAACATGCTCATAAAACCATGTTGTGAAGCCTCAAGGAGAATCATTCCTTATGTTCTCAACCTCTTAGCTTTACAGTGTATAATGGGCAAGTGCTCATGACTCGGTTCAGTGAACCTTAATTTTCTGTGCCATCTATTTGTGTTAAAAGAGTATGTCTTGCTCCGAGACCAAAATTAATTATTTACACATCTATTTGCGGAAAACTCCTTAATCTCCTTTAAGGTGCAAGTATTGTACCTTTCACAAAATAGGAAGATGGAGAAAATAAAAAGCCATTGAGGTTAATAATAAGAACACACAATACTGTGGTTGAGAAGTGAGGAGGAATGGGGGGGCACGGAATTCCCATTGCCGGTCCTAGTGGTGGGGTCCCCAGCATGAAGACATATATCCCCTATTATATAAATGGTTAATAAATGTCTTTTTAGGCACAACCCCTTCAAAGAGAAAATACAAATTTATGTCACAAAGTAAATATAATTCATCCTATCTATATGTCGCGGGCGGGGAGGAGGGTGTCAGCACACCGCGCTCACCCCTTCTGCTCGGGTCCGGCAGTTGCTCCTGGTGGCTCGAGCTGTGGGCCGGATCCCGGGGTGTCTCGAGCGACACTCCTCGCCCGTGAGTGAAAGGGGGGATGTTTGTTGGGTGTGGGGATTGTTATAGTTCGTGACGCCACCCACGGTTGTGGTGATTTCACCACCGCTGCTCAGTATGGGGGTCCCGGGGATAGTGATGCGGAGCAGCCAGGTGTTGTGTTGCCCCTCCGTGGGTAGGGGTTGGTGATCCCGGGGCCCAGTGAAGAGATGTAAAGTGCAGGGCCCGGTGGGCGCAGGGACGCGGGGGCAGCGCTGTGCCTTGCGGCACTATGGTACTCACTCAGCCTGAGACACGGACACAGTTTGTACGGTAAACCAACGGCTGGTAGGACGGTCCCACAGACGGCTGCACCTGCACTCCCGGTAGGTGACGGTGACGTCTCTCTTCCTTGCACCTGTGTTGTCTGATGGTAGCGATGGATTCCCTCCGGTTACCCGCTCCCCGACTGCAATCTGGGCCGGAGGAGCTCTACACTTTGCCCGCAGGCGCTGGCCCTGGGGAAACTGGTGCCCTGGCGGTGGCGGTGTCTCCCCGGTAATGGTCGGGCTGTTGCCGTCAATCGGGACTTGGTTGTTGGGGGATCTACGTCCCCTTCACTGACGGATTTGGCAAATCTGGCGACTCCTAGCCTTGCCGGGGTCCGAGAGGCCCCTGCCCTGGTGCTGACTGTCCTTCGGAACACTGCTCCAGACCACCGGGCACACAGCCAACGGGGTCCTTCCAGGAACTTCCAAACGGTCCCCCTCCAAACAGTCACCGCCGTCGCTGACCTTGCTGTTCTGGCCCTACACAAAGCTGGGCTCTCAGGCTTTCTTTCCTTCTGTCACTTTACTTGCTTTTCTTCTTTACACTTCTCTACTTTCACCACTTTCACTTAGCTGTTTACTTTCTCACTTCAGCTCCTCACACTTGCCCTGCCTGGGCTATCTGCCTGGTTACTTCCTGCCTCCAGAGTTGTGAGCTCCTCGGTGGGCGGAGCCAACCGCCTGGCCCACCCCCTGGTGTGCATCATCAGACTCCTGGAGGAAGGCAACAAGGATTTGTAGGTTAGCATAGATGTGCCTACCTGGAGTGTGGGGTGTGGTGGTGTTGTGACCTGTGTCCCCTGGCTTTCCCAGGGCGACACATATACAGTGACTTTTCTTGAAAGGTTTTCTCTGAAGCCGAGGAGACATCCATTGTCAGCACAGAGCCAATGTGCTTTTCACTGGACCCTAAGGACACATTCTTACCATGAGTTATGGTATGTAATGGTTCTGACAAACTGTGAACAAACAGATTATTAGGAGTCAGTAATGGACAATAAATATAAATGACGGGTTGTTAATCGTTATATGACCTCAATACAGGATGGTTAATCATAAAAAATTAACATGATATGCACCATGACACCAGTTATCTACAAGTCCTGTAATCATTGGAGCACTAGGGGTGGGAAGAACTTGGCTTATCAATATGTTTTTGCCAACTTATTTAACCGCAGCAATGCATATTTCTGCCATAGCAAAGAGAATAATTGTATCTACAATCGTGAAAATTACTGAGTCCATAGACAAACAACCAAAGAGACTGAGAACCTAATCTATGTAACTGTCACAAATCCTCTGTGCAGAGCATCTTGTACACAGGTGATGCTTTGTTGCGCCATGCTGAACTACAGAGGCGGCAGTGACATGTTTCCTTTGTGCAGAGCATTTTGCATTTGGAGATGCTATGCTGTGTTTCTTTGAGCACTAGCTGACAGGTTGTTCGACAACACAGGATTCCATGCAGGTTCTGGGAGGTGCTTTTACTAAGGTGTCCCATCTTCCTGGTAATTAAATACTCTCCCAGAACCTCACCAGTCGTACTTTATGGTTCTGCAGTTGTGCTCTTGGCTTGTGTTTGTGCCTTTGTTTTTATCTAAGTTTCTTGACCCCGGACTGTTTTTTTACTTTTCAGCCCGCTCCCTGTTTTTGTCGTTACCACCTTTGCTTCTTACCTCGGACCTTTACCTGACCACGTCTCTGTCTGCTCCCTGAATCCTATACGTACTCCCCTGAAATTCTGACCCTCGGCCTGTGACTTGACTGTATCTGATTACTCCCTGTGTCCTGTCGAGTCCTCCTATTTCCTAACCCAAGCTTATCTGACTACCCTTCCATCTATGCTATCTAATCTTAAAGCTAGTCAGTCAATTCTTCTACCACTAATATATATATATATATATATATATATATATATATATATATATATATATATACATATATATATATATATATACATACCCAACAGAAAATCTGTATTAACACCCCTATTACCATCGGTTACCATTTAGAATATTCCAAAATGACCTATGGGGTGTGTTCTTTATGGTCCCCTATATATTTTTCTATGGATATTTTCACTGATGTCTGATCTGCTGATCAGAGTATTATTTTCCAGTGTATTTAATTTACTCATGTATATTACGTGATACATTTAACTTAATCATTAGTGTTTTCCTTAAAATAACACCTAGCAGAATTTTTGCCCTTTTTGAGTATGTTTATTATATAAGCTGTAATCCAAAAATAAGCCCTAGTTACGTACCATACTATAATAGTTTCCTGAAATAGGGCCACGGCAGCCCTTTCAGGATACTGTATGTAACTTTTATTGGTGTACACTGCCCCGTTATGTTCTTGTAAGCCCTAGAAGCTTACAGTCACATGCTGGGAAGTTAATGGAAAATGAATATTTACCCTTTCCCCCTCCCATATTTCTGCCAAGCCCTCTGTGCTGGCATAATGTAAGTTACTGAACGTGTGTTAATTGCAAATGAATATTTGCCTCCTTTCCCAGCTCGTAATCCTGCCCACCTCTCTGTGCCAGTGTCAGTGATTCAGCCAGAGTTACTACTGCCCAATGACTGCATCGCAATGCTTGGACTGGCCAGCGACTCTCCTCACCTGAGCATTACAGCTGCATAGAAATACATGTTGTCATGCTCAAGTGAGGAGAGTCGCCGGCTAGTCAAAGCATTTCAATGTGATTATCAGGCGGTAATTGGGCAGTCTGACTGAATCACCAATGCCATTACAGAGGGTTGGTGGGATGGGGTGGAGGTTACAGCCTGTAGCTGTATGCTTTATCTGCACTGGGTATCCATATATGGGGGACAGTGCCACATTTTTTTGTTTATTTATTTATTTTTACACTTTACTCGGGCAGATAGACAACCTCCGTAAGGCCAATTAATCAGAGATGCTGGCACACCGTCAGTCTGACTGCAGCCAATCACAGATGCTGGCACAGATGGTGGGCGGGGAAAGCAGTGAATATTTATGAGATGTAATGACCAAACCTGGAAGCAGTGTTACGGCAGCATCGCAGAGACTGGTAAGTATGTCCTGCTTTAACCATTTTGCTTCATTTTACTTCATTTTTTCTTAAGTGATTTCCCTGGCTAATCACTGCCATGCCAATACTTGGCATGACTGCGATGGCTCCGGAAGTGCCCACAGCCCAGCCTAAAAGCTTGCTGATTGGCTGGTCTGAAACCTTTCAACAAGCTTTATTTGCGTGACAAACAAAGTCAAAAGTCAAAAGTCTGTGTTCAGTGTTCAGCACCGCCGTACGGACATTGAACTTTACAGGTCTGGTTCTCTCATCCCTATTTGTATCTGCTTTTTTTTCTTCTCCTGGATTGATAATTCATTATCTAAATTCTCAATTCATGGTAAAATCTGCATTTTGTGAAAACAGAATTTCTCATTACTGAGATTGGAGACGGCAGTTAGTACAAATAAAATTCAATGCAGAGGGTGAGGAGGAGCTAGAGGCAGAAACAGACATTCTGTTGCAAATTCTAATAAAAAAACTCTAGTGATCTTCACAAATCATATGAGTATCATAAAAATAGAAACTGGAATTGACATATAGAAGTTATATCTACCCATGATATGATATATAACGGTTAATTAAATGTGAAGATAAGTGAAAAGACAAAAGGCGCAGGTGATAGGGCGCCGACCTCCGCTGCAAGGTAGGGACAGTCACAGGGCCTACTAGGGTCAGCCCCCTTGTGTGTGTCTTTTCTTGTTTTAATATATTGGATATGGGGTTTCCCCTCTTTTTAACCTAATAAATTTTAAATTTTAGGAGTTTTTTTGCTTATGATACACAGTGCTTAATTATTAGGCAACTTCCTTTCCTTTGGCAAAATGGGTCAGAAGAGAGATTTGACAGGCTCTGAAAAGTCCAAAATTTTGAGATGTCTTGTAGAGGGATGCAGCAGTCTTGAAATTGCCAAACCTTTGAAGCGTGATTACCGAATAATCATGCATTTCATGGCAAATAGCCAACAGGGTCGCAACAAGCGTGTTGGACCATAAAGGTGCAAAATAACTGCCCATGAATTGAGGAAAATCAAGCATGAAGCTGCCAAGTTGCCATTTGCCACCAGTTTGGCCATATTTCAGAGCTGCAACGTTACTGGAGTATCAAAAAGCACAAGGTGTTCCATACTCAGGGACATGGCAAAGGTAAGGAAGGCTGAAAAACGACCACCTTTGAACAAGAAACATAAGACAAAGCGTCAAGACTGGGCCAAGAAATATCTTAAGACTGATTTTTCAAAGGTTTTATGGACTGATGAATTGAGAGTGACTATGGATGGGCCAGAGGCTGGATCAGTAAAGGCCAGAGAGCTCCATTCCGACTCAGACGCCAGCAAGGTGGAGGTGGAGTACTGGTATACGCTGGTATCATCAAAGATGAACTTGTGGGACCTTTTCAGGTTGAGAATGGAATGAAGCTCAACTCCCAGACCTACTTCCAGTTTTTGGAAGATAACTTCTTCAAGCAGTGGTACAGGAAGGAGTTGGTATCGTCCAAGAAAAACATGATTTTCATGCAGGACAATGCTCCATCACATGCATCCAACTACTCCACAGCGTGTCTGGCCAGTAAAGGTCTAAAAGATGAAAAAATAATGACATGGCCCCCTTGTTCACCTGATCTGAACCCCATAGAGAACCTGTGGTCCCTCATAAAATGTAAGATCTACAAGGAGGGAAAACAGTACACCTCTCAGTACAGTGTCTGTGAGGCTGTGGTGGCTGCTGCATGCAATCTTGATCGTAAGTAGATCAAGCAGTTGACAGACTTTATGGATGGTAGGCTATTGAGTGTCATCATAAAGAAAGGTGGCTATATTGGTCACTAATTTTTTGGGGCTTTGTTTTTGCATGTCAGAAATGTTTGTTTTTAAATTTTGTGCAGTTATATTGGTTTACCTGGTGAAAATAAACAAGAGAGATGGGAATATATTTGGTTTTTATTAAGTCGCTTAATAATTCTGCACAGTAATAGTTACCTGCAAAAACAGATATCCTCCTAAGATAGCCAAATCTAAAAATATAACACTCCAACTTCCAAAAATATTAAGCTTTGATATTTATGAGTCTTTTGGGTTGATTTAAGGCCACTTTACACACAGAGATAAATCTGCGGCAGATCTGTGGTTGCAGTGAAATTGTGGACAATCAGTGCCAGGTTTGTGGCTGTGTACAAATGGAACAATATGTCCATGATTTCACTGCAACCACAGATCTGCCAAAGATTTATCTCTGTGTGTAAAGTGGCCTTGAGAACATAGTTGTTGATCAATAATAAAAAAAAAATCCTCTAAAATACAACTTGCCTAATAATTCTGCATGCGGTGTACATTTGATCCAGGATCCCTAGCACATTTTTTGATTAGCCAGGGCTGGAATGATATCATCTGTGCATTACACTGAAATGATGATGTTGTGCCAGCATAGCTAATCAAAAGCCGCTACAGGGATTCCGGAAGTTAAGAGATTCTGACTACTGACTAGTGATGATCAAACCTGCACATGTTCAGGTCCGGTGGGTTCGTCTGGTTTTTAAAAAAAAAAAAAAAGGCCAGTTCGGACCCAGACTTGAATCCGAACATCTGCCCAGACGCCGAACCCCATATAAGTCTATATGGATTTGAATAGTCTGTAAAATAAAGGGTTGAAGTAGGAGCAAAATACTTACTGAGCCTCCCACGAGGCTGTAATGCTACTTCCGGGTCCACTCATCAGTACTCATACATATTCACTGCTTTCCCCGACCACTGGTGGCTCTGATTGGCTGCCAGTAGACCACGACTACACCCTCTTTAACAGCACATATGATCTGACACTCTGAGCTCTGCTGCATCTGACACTCTCAGCTCTACTGCATCTGATACTTTTGACTCTGCTGCATCTGACACTCTCGGCTCTGCTGCAACTCACACTTTTGGCTCTGCTGCAACTCACACTCTTTGCTCTGCTGCATCTGACACTCTCAGCTCTGCTGCATCTGACAATCTCAGCTGTGCTGCATCTGACAATCTCAGCTCTCCTGCATATGACTCTCTCAGCTTTGCTGCATCTGTCACTCTAAACTCTGCATCTAACACACTGAGCTCTGCTGCATCTGACACTTTTGGCTCTGCTGCATCTGACACTTTTGGCTCTGCTGCAACTCACACTCTTGGCTCTGCTGTATCTGACACACTAAGCTTTGCTGCATCTGACACTCTCAGCTCTGCTGCATCTGTCACACTGAGCTCTGCTACATCTGACACTCTCAGCTCTGCTGCACCTGACACTCTCAGCTGTGCTGCATCTGACAATGTCAGCTCTGCTTCATCTGACAATTTGACCTCTGCTGCATCTGACTCTCTCAGCTCTGCTGCATCTGACACTCTCAGCTTTGCTGCATCTGACAATCTCAGCTCTGCTGCATCTGACACTCTCAGATCTACTGCATCTGGCACTCTCAGCTCTGCTGCATCTGTGAGTTCACTAAGTTCACCTCAGGTCATGTTATTTGAGCTCACAGGTGTGGGGACACCTGGAGGTTGTACCAGACTTCAAAGCCTGCAGGTATTCAACACCTGTGAACTCAGGTAACCTCAGTGATGTCACAGTGTGCAGGCTGCTCTTCTTAGCCTGGGGGGCCCAATAACCATGGGCCTCCCCAGGCTCAGAATATCAGCCTCCAGCTGTCAGCTTTATCTTGGCTGAGTATCAAAATGAAGGGGACCACACGTCATTTTTAAAATTATTTATTTATTTAAATAATAAAAACAATAAAAAAGCCACATGCGGTTCCTCTTATTTTGAAACACAGCCAAGATAAGCGAACGGCTGGGGTAGCAGCCTGTAGGTGTGGCTTTATCTGTGCTGGTATTGGTATACAGGGGGGACCATTTTATTTATTTATTTATTTTACGCTGCAGTATAAGGCCAGAAACAGTGCAATTGATTGCAGCCAATCAAATGCGCTGTTAGAGAGGGTGGTTCTATCCTGAAGAAGCAAGCATATGGTGCACGCGAAATGCGTGTTGGAAGGGGTCTTTTGGTGCTAGTGAGGGGCTTAGCTGGGTAACTGTTTGATGGGTAAGCGGGCATAATTATTTAATATATATACATTTTTATTTATTTATTTTTTTCACATGATCCCACCATCCTACTCAGAGTTTGCATTATATTGCTGATTCCTCTGCTGATTCTAGAATGGATCTTATAAATTGCTCTAATATAGTTCAATGTGATGACATACAATCTGGATATTGGGTTCTGCTTACTATCACTGCTCAGCTATTCTACTCACCTGCTCATTTGCTGTGGGTTTATATAAAATTGTTTCCCCCTTGTTTTACATACCCATCATTAGCATGTCTATTTTGCACTGACCTTTTTGTGGTTTTCTGTATGTAATATCTGTAAACTTCTTTTTAAAATTTTTTGTCAAAATAAAAATAAAAAAATAATATTTTTTTATCCTTAAAGCTCTGGTTTCCGTTTTCATTTCAATTTCAACATGGAGTGGCTTTTTTCTATAACTACATAACTCTTGTAAATTATTAAGGGATGTGCAATATGAAAATATTTGTATATTTAAAAAAAATAAGTTGCACAATGAAAATAATTACTACCATAAACAATTTTGTACTTTTCACGAGTAGCTGGTATTACATGGGGTAATGACAATGAGATGACTAAAAACTGAAAATGGTAAAAAAACCCCAAAGCATATATGAACTCACCAAATTCAAAAAATATTGCAAAGTTTCACAGCACATGTGGGACCCGCTTCATCTGCTGCCCAGCAGTATAAATAGAAGAAACATGAAGAATGCGGTATATCCACTTATAAAAAGACTAAAGACTGCACTGAGAGATAGGCAAGACTCTTTTATCTGTACAATTATAGATTTATAACTTACAAATATATTAATGGCATAAAATACATTGACAAGTATTATAAGTAAACACCAATACCACAACTAGTATGGAAGGCTTATGCATTAACAATAGCAACACCAATTAACAACAAGCAAGCCAATTTAAAAAAAAAAAAATAATTATTTATTAATAAAAATTAATAAACACATAAAACCCGAATGGACCACCCCAAATGACAGATGGTATTGCTATGGGGAGCACCTACAATACAGATTTAACAGTTTGTATTATAGTTAAATGGTTACATCCAATATGAGTTAACTATACATGGCATAGGAAGACATTGCCTGTTATAAAGTTGTATGTAACACATATCAAATATCCATATATATAGAAAATAGAAAAGAAATAAATAATCATTCAAATCGAAGCACGCTTGTTGCGAAACGCACGTCAGTGTGAGGGGACGCCTCACCGATCTTGGCTTTGGATCGGCTGCCTGTTGGTAATACTGTGTTCGATTTGAATGATTATTTATTTCTTTTCTATTTTCTATCTATATGGATATTTGATATTTGTTACATACAACTTTATAACAGGCAATGTCTTCCTCTGCCATGTATAGTTAACTCATATTGTATGTAACCATTTAACTATTATTACAAACTGTTAAATCTGTATTGTGGGTGCTGGCTCCCCATATCAATACCATGCGTCATTTGGGGTGGTCCATTCGGGTTTTATGTGTTTATTAATTTTTATTAATAAAGAATTATTGATTTTTAAGTATTATAAGTACATGAACAATGAGTATTAACAATAAGTAACCATATCAGCGACTTGCACTGATAAAAACAGATCTGTTCACAAAGGGATTTTTACACGGACCTTGCCTTTATATAAGCCAATGTTCATAAGCTGGATTATATGGCACACAACATGTCTTAGGCCTCTGACACACATCCGTGCCGCTGATACGTTTTTGGTATGCTTTTGCACGTACCGGCGGCACGGAGACACGTACACCAATGCTACCCTATGGTAGCCGGCACACACACGTAAAGCTACACGGAATGTGTGTCCGTGTACATGTGTGCGTTTTCCAACACGCTGACATGTCCGTTTTTCTCCAGCAGCTCGGGTGTCACACGGCCCGCATACGGACCACCCGGATGTAGTGTGGATGCGGTCCCGTGTGACATGCGCCGGAGAAAACTCACGTGTCAGAGAAAAAAAATAACAAATATTTACTCACCTTCTCCAGCCCTCCTGTCTCTGCCGCTGCTGTCACTTGCTGCCAACCGCTGCTCATTAAGCTCATTGAATATTCACTTCATTGTGGCCGGCAGCAGCAGCAGCGGAAAGTGGGCAGGACCGGAGACCGAAGATCAGTACCATGGACTGCAGGAAGGACCACGTGAGTATGCAAATTACCGATTCTCCATGTGTTATCGCGGATAGCACACGGAGAACACACGTGGCCCGCACGTACCGGAGACACGTACTTACCTACACGCAACACGCAGGGAAAATACGTGTCTCACGGCACTGCGTGATTTTCACGTGAGTGTGACAGAGGCCTTACACATTATTTTAAGCATAAAACACAAATTCTGTAGCATCTATTACTTAAGTTTATGGTTTTATAAATCCAATAATGCTTGAATACAAAATGCGTGAATACACCGATAATACGATAACGACGCTTTTGCGCTCGTTACTCATATCAAAAAGGATTTACACACTACGATATCGTCTGCGACGCCGAATGTGCGTCATTTTCGATTTCACCCCACCGATATCTGTCATAGTGTGCAAAGCCCGCCTTAGTATCTGTACTTCGTTTAAGTGATTCTGTGAGTCCCTTTAACTCCTTCATGACCAAGTGATTTTACATTTTTAATTTTTATTTTTTGAGCTGTAACTTTTTTTTATTTTTCTGTCAATCTTGCCATATGAGGGCTTGTTTTCTGCAGGACGTGTTGTACTTCTAAATGAAACCATGAATTTTACCATGTAGTGTACTGGAAAATGGCAATAAAATTCCAAGTGCAGAAAAATGCAAAAAAAGTGCGATTTCACGATTGTATTGGGGGTTGATTTGAATTTTTACCCGCCGTGGCTATTTGAATCTCGCTGTCATATTTTGACAGCACGATCTAAGGGGTTAAAAGGCGTTCAAATCAGCAAACATATGCAGGGATCACTGTCAGCTCACCGCAGAAGCCAACTAAGATTACCCCAACAGGATTTAAAACATACCAATACATCCTAGGTCATGAAGGGGATAAAGGAGTTTTCCAACGAACAAAGTTCATTTTAATCAACAGATGTTGTAATAATAATAATAATAATAATAATAATAATAATGTCCACAACTGGATGTGTTTAAATTTTTTTTTCCTGTGCTGAGATAATCGTATACATGTGTCCGTGCTATGTACTGTGTAACAAAGATAATAAGCTGCACACTAACTACTATAAAAATATAAACATGAAAAATGATAAAGCATTACTGCTATAGGGATACCTTGAACAATGAAAAACACATTTAGCTATCTGGAAAAAATGAAATACATGAAAAATGGTATTGCAAAACTGCTATGAATATTTGAAAGTAATAGAAATGTTTAGCAAATGTATTGATCAATGCAAATGAGCCCAAAACCAATGACAAGGTAATCTCTAATTTTGCGAGCACATATATATATATAGATATATATATATATATATATATATATATATATATATGTATATAGTACATAAAGGCATTAAGGTCAGGTATTCATAGCAGTTTTGCAATATAATGTATTTAATTTTTTCCAGACACCTAAATGTATTTTTCATTGTTCATAGTATCCCTATAGCAGTAATACTTTACCATTTTTCGTGTTTATATTTTTATAGTGGTTAGTGTGCAGCTTATTATCTTTATTATAGTCATGTATTTTTAAGCTAGCACCTAATTCACACATATAAGTGTTCCAGTCAGTCTTTTTTCTGATGTACTGTGTAATGGCAGTGTCTGAGCGTACAGGGACATGGGACATGGTCTGATTATACCACATTTCCTGGATAAAAGTAAAAAAGTATACAAACATTAAAGCACAGGATCACAAAAAAAAATTTCTTTTCATTTAAAACATTTTTTAAAAACAGTACATAGCAGGGACACATATATAAGATTATCTCAGCACAGGATCATTTTTTAAACACATCTTATTGTGGAAACTATTATTATTCCAAGATCTATTCAACTTTAAAATGAAATTTGTTCATGAGAAAACCTCTTCAAGAAATTTTCTTGAGAAAAATCTGCGCACAGCTATTTTTTTTACACATAGGTTTTGCTGGGAAATGTCTGCAGAAAGATTTCTAATCTTTCTCAAGAAATCTCCGCGGCAAATCCGCGGGTAAATCCGCGGGTAAAACGGTCCAGTGCGCACATAGCCTTAGGCCTGTTTCACACGTCTGTGATTCTGGTACGTATGTGCTAGTTTTTATACATACCAGAATCACGGACATACGCAGATACATTAATATCAATGGGTCTGCGCACACAGTGATTTTTCACTGACCCTGTCTCTGTGCGCCGTTTTTTTCTGGCATCACTGAAGTCCCACGGACCACACTATGGTGCGATCTGTGATACACGCATCAGAAAAAACATGGACATTGAAAATAAAAAGCTTTTTAAACTCACCCGTCTCCAGCGACGCTGTGTTCGACAGCTGCTCTCTGCTTCTTCCTAGCAGGCTCATTACTCGCATGCATATTCAGTTATGCAGCCACAGCCGACCCAGAAGTAGCTGCAGAGGTGAGAGACACAGTGGCCGGATGCAGCAGAGCCGGAGAGTTCAGCACCATGGACAGCAGGAGTGGGACAGGTGAGTTTATCTCCATGTGCAATCACAGACCACGGAGTACGGATTACATATGGACAACCCACGTATGCCGTGAATCACGGCACACAGAGGAACATATGCGTTTTTAACACGTGAGTGAAAAAGTCTATGTTTTTCACTGACGTGTGAAACAGGCCTTAGGAAGAGTCTTTAAAAACCTCGTTAAAAGACAGCATAAAACTTTAAGAGAAGAAAGAAAAGATGTACACAAGATGGGGACAGGAAGCTCAGCCATGAGGTATATTCCACATGATAATGAAGAGACGTAAGATGAGTTTTGCTTTATTCACATCTGTGTTCGTATGCTCTTTTTCTCCATTTTAACATAGAAACAGAAAAACAAAAAATAATGTAGAGCTAAATTCATTGACTGACATCAGCTACTCCAAAGGTAACCCATTGACTTTAATGGGGTTTTAACAAACATCTTTAGTCACTGCATTCTAAAGACTGCTTTACACGCAGCAACATCGCTAGCGATGTCGCTCGTGAAAGCACCCGCCCCCGTATTTGTGCGTCACGGGCAAATCGCTGCTCGTGGCAGACAAAATCGCTAGTACCCGTCACACATATTTACCTTCCTAGCGACGTCGCTGTGGGCGGTGAACAACCTCTTTTCTAAGGGGGCGGTTCGTGCGGCGTCACAGCGACGTCACAGGGCAGGAGTCCAATAGAAGTGGAGGGGCGGTGACCAGCCGCATTAACAAAACGCCCACCTCGTTGCCGGAGGACGCAGCTATGTTGTTGTTCGTTGTTCCCGGGGTGTCACACGTAGCGATGTGTGCTGCCTCAGGAACGACGAACAACCTGTGTCCTGCACCAGCGATGATATTTGGGAAATGAACGACGTGTCAACGATCAATGATTAGGTGAGTAATTTTGATCGTTAACACTCGCTCATAGGTGTCACACACAACGACGTCGCTAAAGACGCCGGATGTGCATCACGAATTCCGTGACCCCGACGACATATCGTTAGCGATATCATTGCGTTTAAAGCCCCCTTTAGTTCTATAGATTCACTGCCTGTCTTACGTTTAATCTTTCCTAGGTTTTTAATATATTCTTTAATAAACATGATTATTGATTCTTAAAAAAAACACTGAAAATGCAGTAACCTTTATGTGCTCAGGGATATAGTATGATATCTTTTTCCAGGACAGTATTGCCAGCTCAGCTCTATAGTGCGCCCGGAAATTATTTTACACCATTAGCAACTATGACACACTTGTTCCCTCTGATTGACTGCCTAATTTCCGCACCTCCTTCCTTCCACTGACCATGCTTGTGCTTGACAAACTTTACTCTGTGGATACTGTACCTTTTATCGCATATGTACTGTATTTTCTGCTGCCTTTTATGATTTTAGCTATCTCCACTTTTGTAATATTACTGTGCTATTTCACCCTTGTCAACAAATCTCTTGTTTGTGCAGTAATTAAATGGCTGCAGGTGAAACCCATCAATGACAAAAAAACGAATAAACTACGGCTTTTATTTCAGCATTTAACAGCCAATAAACAACAAATACAGTACTGCAATAAATATTGTTCAGGAGGCTGAGGATGACTCCTAAGAGAAAAAAATCAACAAAATCTTCACATTTATTCTTGTTGTCAGAAATATAAACTGATGATGACTCATGTGCTGTTTTATGCTAACGGGTGGTTATGACTAAATATTTTAAAATATGATTATTTTTATCATTATTATTGTTCAATGATTTATGCATAGGATCAGGGCTGGCTCCAGGTTTTTGTGGGCCCCGGGCAAAGGAGTGTTAGTGGGCCCCATGCACACACAGAAACACGCACATAAACAGATACCTACACATACAGGCATACGTACATATATATATATATATAATGTGACGACCTGGGCCCTGAACGTCTTGGGACACGTGTCTGGCAGCGGGATCAAGACACACACGAGCACTTTGTCTCTTAAACAATCTCGGTGATTTATTCACATTCTCATAAACCACGCAGTGTAACAGGTCACCGCCACTCTCCCGCAGGACAACGTCTCACTGTCTGTTTAAACCGCCGAATGTGCATACAGTTTGTTCTCTGGCATCAGCCAGTATAGTCCCCTTTCTGGGGTGTTACCTGCCAGTAGGTTTGCAGGCTGTCAGTCTGCCTCCATCCAGTCCAGGGAGACTCTCACACTGGGCTCACCATCCTGGCCCATGGACACGTTCCAATTCATCAAAGCCTCAGTGGATTCTGCTTCTCCCTGACATTTCAGAGCTCACACTAGCTCTGTATGCACAGGATCTCCTGCTCATGTGCTCCAACCAAGATGGCTCCCACCAGCACACGGAGATCATGTGACAAACGACAGCTCCATTAAATCCCATGAGACACACCTACGTATGGGAGGTATGTGGATGGTCAGTCCCGCCCATCACTTCTGACCATCCCATGAACCCAGCCCTGAATGTGTACAACAATCCTCATGGAACTACAAGTCCCAGAGAAACATTCCAGGTTCAGATCGCAGAGGATTTCCCCCTCTGTGACACATACCGGCCATCTACCACATTGCATCCTTACATATCCCCCCCCTCTGTTCCAACTTGTAGGGTGGAACACTCGACAACCTACAGGGACCCTGAGACAGGGCATTAGGGAAACCATACCCTACCAGTCGAATGGGCCCTCTACGAAAACTTTGAGTTTCCGCTCTTTACCGACCATCTGCCACTGTCAACAAACCCTCCTCAGTGAACCCTCTTCTCAGACACGTCCGCCGGTCCGACATATCGTTCCATAACTGTCTCCAACGGTGAGTGTGGTAGTGAGACAACCCATCAGTCAAAACTACCGTGCGGCCTGACTCTGCGCTAACCAGTCCACTAGAGGGGCTATTGTCCAGGTACCTCACAACCGAGCCGACAGGAGATCTCCCATAACTAGACCCTGCACACTCTCTGTTTGCCATTCTACTATGGCCTCTTCTCTCATGACGTCTTAGGTCACCTTTCCATCTCCGCCTTTTCCCACCACCACTTTTGGCTATGGACCAGTCACTCCCTCCGTCTTTTCTTTTAGATTTTGTCTTAGAGGGCTTGGACCCTTCAGAGTCTGTGCCATAGCCTGATTTATACGTAGGTCTTCTATGACCTTGGCTCCTTTCCCTACAGGACCTACTTTCCTTGCCAGTGAAGGCAACACGTTCATCAGGTGGACCACACTTCTTCTCTGGGCCCTGGCCCGAAAGCGGTCGTGACCTCAAACTCACTTGACAAAGTTTCTCTGCAATCTTCTGTCTTTCAAGATCCATTTGCTTTAGTTCTTCCAGGTATCCCAGGCGGTATTCTAGGAGAACTCGTACATTTTCAACACACTCCTTTGTTCCCGCCATGACACATGGAACCATACCAACTTCACAGGGTAACCTGGCTTTATGATAAACCTTAAGTCTTAAGGCCACTTTACACACAGAGATAAATCTGTGGCAGATCTGTGGTTGCAGTGAAATTGTGGACAATCAATGCCAGGTTTGTGGCTGTGTACAAATGGAACAATATGTCCATGATTTCACTGCAACCACAGATCTGCCAAAGATTTATCTCTGTGTGTGACGGGGCCTTTACTCTCGTCACACCGGATGTATCAACCATCTCCTGCATGACTCTTCCATTTCTGCCAATCAGTTTCTTGACAAGTTCTCTGGGCACTTGTGTGACCTCTTCCACAAAGTCCAACAGCCTTCAAGCTGTTTTCACTGCTTCTTCAGTTTTCCCATAGATTTGGAATGTTCCACTGTGTTCTTCTAATTCAATCGCTGTAATACCTGGAACCTTCCTAGCTTGCTGAATGTTACTTTTCAGCGCTCTTAATGCGAGCCCAATTAATGATTTCTTCACCACCACAACTTCCTGAAATTCTGCAGTGAGCTGCTTCATACACTCAAAGCGCCTGGTGTCTTCTTCCATCTGTGCCGAGATGAGCCATTTCGTGCGAAGACACTGCAGGTGCATGTCACTCAGGATAGCCACCTGCTTCTTTGTGACATTACTTGCAGAGCACACCACCAAGCGACAAGTCTCTGGGGCAAAATACACTTCACAGGCCCCTACAGCCTTCTTAAACGTCTCATGCATCGACTTATGGGCACAGGCTTTTCTTAGGTCTTCGGGCACATCTACCATGCACTTAAAGAATGGACAGGTTTCTTGACCTTCAAGGAAATTAGACCATTCCTTTGGTCTCTTGCATCTATCTTTTTCTCTCATGCACGGCTCCACCTCTTGAGTTACACACTCTTCCGGTTCAGCTCCAGCCTCAGAGCCTTTGGGTTTGCTATTGTTGTTAACCAAGACAATCTCTATGTCTTCCATCTTGGTCTTACCAGGCAGGTCACTCAGGCTATCAGTTCCTGATAAGACCTCTGGTCCAGACTTCACCTCATCAGAGACTCTTTTCACTTTTGCAGCACCAGCTGTCTCTTGGGTCTTCACTGCATTACCTTCAACTTCCTTGCGGGTCTCTGCAGTGTCACCTTCAGTCCTCTTTTTTCCTACAAGGGTGTCACACCCTTTAGCGTGGTACTCTGTTCCTCTTAGACCTTTGGCCCCGTTTTCACCCTTCATCACCCCAACACTGGGTAATTTACCGGTCTGCTCACCATGACCTCTATGGATTTGTACTTCAACTTTCTCCAGGATTCCTTGTCCTGTATTACCCTCTAGGATTTCACCTCCTACAGCGCTCTCGTCCGACAGACCTTCTGCTTCATGCTTGGAATCTATAGGAGACACCACCATTACTGCTTTGGTTGGCTCATTTTTTGACATGTCACCCTGCTGATGTCTGTCGTTACAATGTGTCAGTTCAGTTTCTGATTCTTCTTTCTTGTGTAGGACATCGCTGTCTGACTCTACCTTAGCAGTTGCTACTGGCAACGTGTTTTCCTCGACCAGGTACTTCACTTTCTCTGCACCCTCAGACGGTATACCTTGCACGACCTTTCGGCGCTTATTACGTCTCCGGCGTCTGGAGGAGATTTTACCCTTCTCAATTGTCTGTACCTCACTGCACTCTCTTGTCCTTTTATAAGAGTCAGTGTCCATTCTGGAGTCATCGTCACTCCCCCTGGTGTCCTGGGCTATCATGTCCCCACTTAACCAGATATCTGCCTCCCTTTCTGGAGCTACCCCGTTTTTAACGGTCACACTATTGGTTATTCCCTTAGTCCTTATGTCACTAAGTTGGGTCCGTCCATTTTCTTTGGTCACCCCTAACTTAGGACAGTCAATTTTAGAAGGTACTATCTCCTCCTTACCACACATAACTCCACAACCAGGACCCCGTTTCACCTCCCAATGTGTTAGGGTTTCCTTTGGGCTGTTCTGGCTCTTACACAAGCAACCGGATACGTCCCCCTGCTTCCACAAGTGCACAAATAATTTAGAGTCCCAACCTATAATAATTGGGTGCAGTAAATCTGAGACTACACCAACATCATGAGAATCACTGTCTCTGGCTGTCTTAATGACCACTCTGGATACCGGGTATTCTGTCTCATTATTGTGGGTGCAGCCGACGTGGATCTTCCTTCCAGGAATCAAGTTGACATCAGAGGTGGCCCTCACCAGGGTCACCAAGCTCCTTGAGTCTACGACTCCTGTTACAGATTCCCCATCCACTTCCACGGAACACAGATGTGGCTTCTCGTCGGATGGGTGGTCTATACTGCAAACCGGACACTTGTGGCATGAACACTGTTGTCCCTGGCTACAGTCCATCTGCGCCACTTCACCCTTGGATTTGGGATGCTCTGCACCATTTTGGGGGACCACCGCTTTATGGGACTCCATCCCCTTATGGGCAACCACCCCTTTATGGGACTCCATCCCCTTATGGGCAACCACCCCTTTATGGGACTCCACCCCCTTATGGGCAACCACCCCTTTATGGGACTCCACCCCCTTATGGGCTTTCTGTGGCTTCCTTGCAGTGTCTTTAAATCCCAGTTCACACCGTTCCCCTTTATCTCCCTGGGTACCCTGTGCCCGTACTGGCCCCAGAAGGGAACTCACAAACTGGTCCACTGCTGCCACATCTCTGCGCACTGACAGCTCCTGCTGTCCACACACAAGGAACTGGTACAGCTCCTCCATAACGTCCAGGCTTGCGGCTCCACTCATGGTCGCTCAGCTTTCCCGGAACTTCGTGGACCCACCGATCCACCGCAAGCTGCTTGAGTGCGCCGTCAATTTTCGTGGACCCGCCGATCCACCGCAAACCGCTTCAAAAATTTTTCGTGGACCCGCCGATCCACTGCATGCAGTCCGTATTCACAGGAATATGTCCTAGGCCGTTGCCCTTAGCAACCAGGCTGCATTGCCCTTAGCAACCAGGCTGCATTGCCCCTAGCAACCAGGCCATATGCCCGCATTCTCCACCATAATGTGACGACCTGGGCCCTGAACGTCTTGGGGCACGTGTCTGGCAGCGGGATCAAGACACACACAAGCACTTTGTCTCTTAAACAATCTCGGTGATTTATTCACATTCTCATAAACCACGCAGTGTAACAGGTCACCGCCACTCTCCCGCAGGACAACGTCTCACTGTCTGTTTAAACTGTCGAATGTGCATACAGTTTGTTCTCTGGCATCAGCCAGTATAGTCCCCTTTCTGGGGTGTTACCTGCCAGTAGGTTTGCAGGCTGTCAGTCTGCCTCCATCCAGTCCAGGGAGACTCTCACACTGGGCTCACCATCCTGGCCCATGGACACGTTCCAATTCATCAAAGCCTCAGTGGATTCTGCTTCTCCCTGACATTTCAGAGCCCACACTAGCTCTGTATGCACAGGATCTCCTGCTCATGTGCTCCAACCAAGATGGCTCCCACCAGCACACAGAGATCATGTGACAAACGACAGCTCCATTAAATCCCATGAGACACACCTACGTATGGGAGGTATGTGGATGGTCAGTCCCGCCCATCACTTCTGACCATCCCATGAACCCAGCCCTGAATGTGTACAACAATCCTCATGGAACTACAAGTCCCAGAGAAACATTCCAGGTTCAGATCGCAGAGGATTTCCCCCTCTGTGACACATACCGGCCATCTACCACATTGCATCCTTACAATATATATATGTATATATATAGACAAATTCAGAAAAACACATATGGATAGACATAAATCTATACAGTGTCATATACACTGACATACATAGATATACACATCATACATGTACACACAGATACATTAGAGATATTATTAATATGGGGAAGCCAGCAGCTGCCTTCTTGCCTCCCATCCAGATCCTCCTGTGCATGTGGCTGTACCACGCTGATTGGTGGCCGTCACTAACAGACATGGCTGCACACCGACACTGCTATATATACAATATACAAAGAAAGAGACAATTTGCACTCTGACATGCTAAAGCATGAAAACCAAAATTGCATGAATATAGATATGTATTACTGCTAAGGAAAATCTTAGAAAAATGAGATATTTAGCATACAAGAACAGCCATTTTTATATCTGCACCCAGATGTCACAACGGCTGCACCCAGTTATCTAGGTGATACATCGTTGGATTCAGAATCTCTTGGCCTAGATCATACTGCTCTCAGATGAGGTGACAAAAACCTGCTGACAAATTCCCTTTAACACAATCATATTCCTAGAGTGATTTCCTCCCCTATAACTCTTAGGCGGGCTTTGCACACTACGACATCGCAGGTGCGATGTCGGTGGGGTCAAATCGAAAGTGACGCACATCCGGCGTCACAGTCGATATCGTAGTGTGCAAATCTTTTTTGATACGATTAACGAGCGCAAAAGCGTAGGGTCCGACATTTCCATAATGCCGGTGCAGCGACAGGTACAATGTTGTTTCATTGCTGTGTGTGAAGCCGCAGGAGCGAGGAACATCTCCTACCTGCGTCCCGGCTGCAATGCGGAAGGATGGAGGTGGGCGGGATGTTTACGTCCCGCTCATCTCTGCCCCTCCGCTGCTATTGGCCGTCACTATGACGCCGCACGACCCGCCCCCTTAGGAAGGAGGCGGTTCGCCGGCCAGAGCGACATCGCAGGACAGGTGAGTGCATGTGAAGCTGCCATAGCGATAATGTTCGCTACGCCAGCTATCACAAGATATCGCTGCTGCGACAGGGACGGGGACTATCGCGCTCGACATCGCAGCAGTGGCTTGCAATGTCGCAGCGTGCAAAGTACCCCTAAAATCATGTGCTCCCTATCAATAGCATGAGTGCGCTGCCCTCTCTGATAACTGAAATATCGCCTGTACAACCTCCTTCTTACTGCTGCTCTCTTGGAGAAAATAAGGGGGAGAGCCATCAGAAGCAGCACAGGCATTCTAAGGGATTTGAGGCAGATTTTACACCAAATATCTGATGTAATTAAAACACAGCTGGAAAATGCAGCAAAAGGAAATAATTAATAAAGATTATTTAGAAAGTAAATAAAATCATTACAAAGGTGTACATAGCCAATAAATAGAAACTGTGGGCTCCCAGAGTTTTGAAGCTGCTCATAAAATTTCAATTAAATGTCAATTGGTTGCCTAGCAACAAGCATTGTACCCCAAACCTCTCCCATGGGGATGGGGTTAGATATGAAGAATCCTGCAGTTCTCTTTGCAATCTGCTGCGTTTTGATAGCTTGTAGTCTGAAGGAGTTTATGGAGACACCTTAGGCCATTAACAGCAGCCTTTAGTTTTTAATGGATTTGATATTTTCCAAAGCTCTGAACGTTATTATACATTATAATAGGGAATTATTAAAAGGTTTGTCAGGGTGATGAGAAGGATCTTTATTTTTACCAGAAATTGTCCCTCTTGTCTATTGGTTGTGCCTGATAATGTTGCTGAGCCCTTTTTATTTGATTGGCAATGAAGTGCAACAATAAATAAAGTCCAATGACGAGAGCAGAAATGTTTCTATGGCTTTGGTTCCACTTGCGCATAGCTTCTGATGCAAGAGCATTGGAAGAGGTATGCTAATGAACCTCTGCTGTGAGCGTTAGCCGAGGGTCATGCGACTGTGATATGATCTTGTGATCTGGTCTTGCGATCGGATCACAGCTGCAGAGGAGAAGAAAGGAGCACTTTTTCCCTCTCCTCCCCGGCCTGTCTCTGCGTATATCGCACTGCAGTTGGATGACATGCGAGTGCAGTGCAATGTTTCACATGCTCCCGTGAGCCGAGACTCGCTGCCAAATCAGCATGCTGTGATTCATTGATCATGTCGCTATGGCATAAGAAATTAATCACAGATGGACACTGCCCTATAATTTTGCACTGGTGTGAGTGCAATCCGATGTTTTATTGGATTGCACTCGTCCTTGCAAAACGCAAGTGGAACCGTGGCCTAACATTAACTCTTTTTTTTTTGTTTATTCTATACAATCCCACAAATAATGCAAATACCAATGCACTTCCGTCTAAGATATCATTCAGGCATCCGTGATTTTCTTGTATGTAACAACATGGGCAGTGCTTCATCAGTGTTTTGGATCATATTTACATTAGTTTTGTCTGTGTGGCAATTCTTACCATCAGTTTTTATCAGTCATTTTCAGGTATGAAAATAATAAATTCAAATCTTTTCCTATTCATGCACAGTGCATTGGTTGCACATAGATGCCATTGGTGTTCTGTCCATGATTTCTACAGTCCTGTACATATGCATGAGTAATTTTGACTTATGACTCGGATCAAGAATGCAAGTAATTTTTGTGCGGATACAGGGTCAGCAAGATAACATGGAAATGTGAACAGCTCCATAGATTAGAATTAGAGATGGGTGAATAGTAAAATATTTGGATTATGCTATCCAAATACCGAGTACTATTCCAGTATTTGTCACGAATAATGAACCTAATTAAAATCAATAGGGAACTGGAGCATTTTTAATGAAGATTTCCCAGAATAATGCTTAGGTTCCCCATCGACTTGCATTAGGTTTGTTATTCATGACGAATACTGGAATAGTACTCGGTATTCGGTACAAATAAACCGAAACACAAATATTTCACTATTCGCCCATCACTAATTATAATGGCTACGTGTTCCATCAGTGAAAGTTAGGTGCCTGAATGAGACCTTAATAGGGGCTTTATTTCCAACTAAAATTAACATTTTTTTATATTATATAACATAATATTTATTTACTTATATAACACCATTAATTCCTAAGCTCTTTACAGATTTTAGGGTCTCACAGTCTAAATTCCCTATCAGTCAGTCTTTGGAGTATGGAAGGAAATCAAAGTACCTAGAGGAAACCCACGCAAACACAGGGAGAACATACAAACTCCTTGTAGATTGTCCTTGGTGGGATTTGAATCCAGGACACCAGCGCTGCAAAGCAACAGTGCCAAACCCTGAGCCATAGAATAGGATATAAACCGACAAGGACAGGACCCTCTTCTCTCTGTACCTGTCTATCACTATTACTTTGTTCACTGTAATTTTACTTGTGTTTTGTATGTAACCCCTTCTCATGTACAGCACCATGGAATTAATGGTGCTCTAAAAATGAATAAAATAATAATAATAATAATTTTAATTAATAAAATTAGTAGGACAAAAAATGCATTCATCCTTCATTCATCCAAAAAAAAGAAAATAAGGACAGTTACAATTATTTGAGGAAGAGCCTAAGAAAAATGCAATGCTGCGTATTGCCAAGGTCACAGAGTTGTGTGTGTTAATCACGTATACGTTGGTGGCAGAGTCTGCCAATTTAATATCCTCTTGAGAAACACCAGTGCTGTATTTCTCAGCGAGTAATGGGTCAGCAAATTCAAAGGAAAAACGTTGGCCTGGCATAAAGAACGTCTTGCCAGAGTTATAACTGTGATCCGGTTATAGCATCTTCCTAGGACGGTGCCTCCGCAATCAGCACTTTCTGTGCAGCGTAAAAACACACACACAACAATCACTGCCACTTTGAAGTGTCCGCTTGATCCTACTTTATACAATTTAACACCTCTGAGCACAGATGGAGCAGACCTACGTAACATTCAGCAATCCTGGCTCCATTACCGAAAGAGGAAATCCTATTATCTGCCTTGAAACCCTAACCACATTTTCACGTAGAGCAGTGTGATGCCTCTGTAACTGCACGGGAAATAAGATTTATAATTATGATATGAGAAATAATTGCACATAGACCAGACACAGCAGCCAATTCACTTATAAAAAATAAAAAAATAATAAAAAACTTGGCTCTATCTTATCTCTTATCATTAACTATGTCAAAGTCTATGAGAACTAGTCGAACTTTGGAATTCCAAAAAAATACACAATGCATTTTAGCCTTATGTATAAACAATGTATATGATACAGTACATTGTTTATACATATCAGTGGAAATCTGGGACCCCCAGTGATCACAAGTCTTTGTTTTAGCTAATGGGGCTATAATGGACTTATCAAATGAATGACAAGCTATGACAGAAGTTTTAACTTTAAGCGGGCTTTACACGCTACAACAAATGTAACTATGTGTCGGCGGGGTCACGTCGTAAGTGACGCACATCCGGCATCGTTAGTGTTGTTGTAGCGTGTGACAACTACGTGCGATTGCGATTGAATGTAAAACCGTTCATCGCATACACGTCGTTCATTTCCTTAAAATTGCACGTCGGGTTGTTCAATGTTCCCGAGGTACCACACATCGCAGTGTGTGACACCCCGGGAACGATGAACAGATCTTACCTGCGTCCCGCGGCTTCCGCCGGCAATGCGGAAGGAAGGAGGTGGGCGGGATGTTTACGTCCCGCTCATCTCCGCTTCTATTGGCTGGCTGCCGTGTGACGTCGCTGTGATGCTGAACGTTCCTCCCACTCCAGGAAGTGGATGTTTGCCGCCCACAGCAAGGTCGTATGGACGGGTAAGTACGTGTGATGGGAAATAATCGTTTGTGCAACACGGTCAACAAATTGAACGTGCCGCACATACGATGGGGGCGGGTACGATCGCATATGATATTGTATGTTATATCGTAAGGTGTAAAGCAGCCGTAAGGCTTAGGGATTGTCAGATCTACAGAGCCAAGCAGATGGGGCATGGCAACTAGAGAGAGGATTGGGGCCCATTCTGTACCGACAGACTCGTAGATCTCTACCGATGTTGTCTGGAGCTGTGTTTCTATGACAGGTCGGATCATAAATTCATTGTTTTCAGCACAAGACGGGGTGCTAGGACAGTGGGACACTTATAGTCAGCTATTAACTCTGCCGGGCGAGAAGATCTCCAGGGGCCATCGTCAACTCAAAAAGTCTGAAGCACAAGCAGCAAAGAGGGGACCAGGGACTGAAACCCTTAAATAGTCCAGGCTGCCTGCAATAGGACCAAGACAGAAACAACAGAGGGGTTCCCAAGTAGCTCTAGGCCACGGGCGCCCATCAACAACAAGTGTGCATGAAGGACAGACAACCCAGGTCACAGCTGGCACGGAGAACAAAGGGAGCGGATACACCTGGGACCAGCACCCGAGGGTTCAGGTACCACCACAAAAAAGTAAACAAGGCAAATTAAACTACAACACTGGTGTGGACTGTTTCTTTGACGGCGTGCACTCACATAGACTTTTTTCCCACTACAGCCCCTATCATCCACTGCTGGGGCCTGTCCCTGCTTGCAGAGGGCTCTAACCATCTGGGGCTGCATCACTCCATCAGCCCCAGCAGAAACCTCAGCGGCGGCCCCAAATAACCTTGCTGCATACCGCAAGTGGTGTAGTCGACAAAAACTCTTTATTTTATTTTCTTTTATTTAAAACCCCTTTTACTTACTCCAAAAGACACCGCCAAGGTCACGGAACCGGATCCCGCCATGGCTGATGTCCCCAGACAAGTCCAGCCTGGTTCTGAGTCCCCCAACCCTGGGGTTGGTGTGTCAATAGCACACGGACAACAGGAACATCTATACTCACCTATCCCCAATGCTGCTGTCTCTGGCGTTGTTGCTTCATCTGGGTCCGTGGTGCAGTGAATATGCATGAACACAATGAGCAGGCCTAGAAGCAAGTGACAGCAGCGGTGAAGATAGCAGCGCTGGAGACAGGTGAGTATAGAAAATCCTTTAATTTCAAAGACAAGTGTTTTATCCGGTATGTGTCACACTGATGTCAGACAGATCAAATCAGTGTATGGGTCGTGTGACACCTGTGCTGCTGGAGAAAAACAGACTTGTCTCCATGCGGAACACAGGAACACGCATGTCCGCCAGATGAACACACACCCGTGAGAAAACAGGGATGTATGCATAGACCCATTGATTTTAGTGGATCTGCGTATGAAAATGGAGGTCATATGTACAGGAATTGTGGTGCCCCTGAGACTTCAGGCGCCACAGGTTACTGCACCTCACCTGAGGTGCGGTGCCCATCTCAGATACGGAGGAGGTCGTCACCGGTAACCACCACCAAAACATAACATAGGAGCTCTTCCACTGGGACTGGACTAGGGTAGGTGCTGGGGTGGCCATCATGAGGTTTGGGACCTCTTGTTCAGGAATCTGAGAGGCATGGCTTCCACAGGGGAGTTACGAGCCATCACGCTCGACCCGGGTTCTTAGAAAGGAATGGGGATCCCAGGGTTCGTGGGGAGTACAGGAGGCACCCATAACCCGTTCCATGGCCCAGAAGCTGGGGTGGAGGGAAACCATCAAAAGGAGACATGCAGAAGGAAAAACCGGCCTCGACCTCCAAAGTATCCGAGATTGGCTGAGGCCCATCAAAGCGAGACGCGGCACACCAAGAGCAGAGTGACTTCAGTGAGTAAAGAAAACTTGAACTGCACCCCCCCTGTGTTTTCCCATCATTGTCGGTGCCCTCACCATCGTGCCCCTACGCCATAGGCAAGTACTACCACCCCCATCATTCTCTCTGGGCCTAGCTCTACCTGTGCAGAGCTGAAACACCCGAGCTGCGTCACCATCCACCCCAGAAGAGAGAAGCACCCGCAGTGGCGGCTCATATTGGCCACACACCACGGGTGGCGTCAAGAACAACTACCCCCATCATCCCCATCCCCATCCCCATCTTTATTGACACCGCCGGGGTCACAGAACCGGGCCAGGCCGCTGTGACAACCCAAAGCGACACTGGCCCGGTGACGAGTAACCCCCGAGACCCCGTAGGCGCGTCAGAATCACGGACGTGTAAAGGGGGCCTAAGAGATATCTCATGGCCGCTGTACATTTACAGCAACCATTGTTAAGGTGTTTAAAACTATAATAACATTTTGTAAATGTAATAGAATTCATAATTTTCTATGGCTTCTGATCACTAACTACATCTTCACTATGACTAGATATTAAGATAAAGACCTCTAGAAAACATTCACATGAAGATGTTGCATGCAGAACCATGTCTCCAAAGTCCCCGCTGAGCTTAACTGAGCTCTGCTTGTGTGGAACATCTTAATTTGATTACCGAATGCAGATTTCCCAGGGTTTTCTGCTCAACTCAGCCGTACAGATGAAGAAGAAAATATCAGCATTAATGCTCACCTCTGTAATTTCAAGTAGAATTGCTAGAATGGGCACAATAATTAACACGCACATTCCGTCTTGTCCTCTCCTTCAGATCTGAACAACACTGTGTACTAAACGTCATCTTGGCCTAATTAACCTTCAGTACATTACATATCAATGACTGATGGGAATAACATGGCCCTTTGAAACTCAGTAGATATTAACGATTTTAGATTATTAATAATGTAATTTAAGGCTATATATAGCAATCAATATGTTACTGATTATGGTTAGTTATGGTAGCATTAAGAAAATATACTTAAAGAAGCGCTCCCATTAAAATCATTAGATGTGTGTATGTCCATGCAGTATAGTTGGTTATCACCGAAGTCTCCGATGCCAGCGCCATTCTCTCTTCTGAGTGACGTCACCTCTCATCAGACAGTCCAAGTCAAAGAGTACTCTATGTGATCCAAAAGTCATTTAAACAATGTAAGTCTATGGAGTGTCAGTACGAGGCTCCATAGACTTACATTGTAAAAACTCACTGAAAAAGGATAAAAACTTAGCTTTTATTGATTTCCACATAAATAACCCCAATTTAGCTATAATATAAAAATGGGCACAAGTCTTTCAAGTCCTGTACGATATTTTCCTTATTAAAAAGAGACAAACGATTATTAACCCTTTGTCGCTAAGAGTACATCTTGGCTTTGAATCCACTAAACTACACTGACACAATATTATCTCACCAGACTACATCAATATTATATTGTCTCTATGTATTTCATTGTCCACAAGAAGGTAACTCATTAGAAGACATTTATTCATAAGTTGTTACTATTAGATTAAAGACTTACGGTACCTACATTTATTATTATTATTATTATTATTATTATTATTACAGAGACTCATTTTGAAACTCCTAAAAACAAATGTGTGTGGAGCCAAATAATTAGAAGTAGAAGACTCACACAATAATATCAGCTATTAATGAGATATCAGGGGGCCATCCCTGACCCAATATGTCAGGTAACTTCCTCTATGTTTCCTAGCCCTTTCGATTGTACACATACAGTTAGGTCCAGAAATATTTGGACAGTGACACAATTTTCGCGAGTTGGGCTCTGCATGCCACCACATTGGATTTGAAATGAAACCTCTACAACATAATTCAAGTGCAGATTGTAACGTTTAATTTGAAGGTTTGAACAAAAATATCTGATAGAAATTGTAGGAATTGTACACATTTCTTTACAAACACTCCACATTTTAGGAGGTCAAAAGTAATTGGACAAATAAACCAAACCCAAAAAAAAAATTTTATTTTCAATATTTTGTTGCGAATCCTTTGGAGGCAATCACTGCCTTATGTCTGGAACCCATGGACTTCACCAAACGCTGGGTTTCCTCCTTCTTAATGCTTTGCCAGGACTTTACAGCCGCAGCCTTCAGGTCTTGCTTGTTTGTGGGTCTTTCCGTCTTAAGTCTGGATTTGAGCAAGTGAAATGCATGCTCAATTGGGTTAAGATCTGGTGATTGACTTGGCCATTGCAGAATGTTCCACTTTTTTGCACTCATGAACTCCTGGGTAGCTTTGGCTGTATGCTTGGGGTCATTGTCCATCTGTACTATGAAGCGCCGTCCGATCAACTTTGTGGCATTTGGCTGAATCTGGGCTGAAAGTATATCCCGGTACACTTTAGAATTCATTAGGCTACTCTTGTCTGCTGTTATGTCATCAATAAACACAAGTGACCCAGTGCCATTGAAAGCCATGCATGCCCATGCCATCACGTTGCCTCCACCATGTTTTACAGAGGATGTGGTGTGCCTTGGATCATGTGCCGTTCCCTTTCTTCTCCAAACTTTTTTCTTCCCATCATTCTGGTACAGGTTGATCTTGGTCTCATCTGTCCATAGAATACTTTTCCAGAACTGAGCTGGCTTCATGAGGTGTTTTTCAGCAAATTTAACTCTGGCCTGTCTATTTTTGGAATTGATGAATGGTTTGCATCTAGATGTGAACCCTTTGTATTTACTTGCATGGAGTCTTCTCTTTACTGTTGACTTAGAAACAGATACACCTACTTCACTGAGAGTGTTCTGGACTTCAGTTGATGTTGTGAACAGGTTCTTCTTCACCAAAGAAAGTATGCGGCGATCATCCACCACTGTTGTCATCCGTGGACGCCCAGGCCTTTTTGAGTTCCCAAGCTCATCAGTCAATTCCTTTTTTCTCAGAATGTACCCGACTGTTGATTTTGCTACTCCAAGCATGTCTGCTATCTCTCTGATGGATTTTTTCTTTTTTTTCAGCCTCAGGATGTTCTGCTTCACCTCAATTGAGAGTTCCTTAGACCGCATGTTGTCTGGTCACAGCAACAGCTTCCAAATGCAAAACCACACACCTGTAATCAACCCCAGACCTTTTAACTACTTCATTGATTACAGGTTAACGAGGGAGACGCCTTCAGAGTTAATTGCAGCCCTTAGAGTCCCTTGTCCAATTACTTTTGGTCCCTTGAAAAAGAGGAGGCTATGCATTACAGAGCTATGATTCCTAAACCCTTTCTCCGATTTGGATGTGAAAACTCTCATATTGCAGCTGGGAGTGTGCACTTTCAGCCCATATTATATATATAATTGTATTTCTGAACATGTTTTTGTAAACAGCTAAAATAACAAAACTTGTGTCACTGTCCAAATATGTCTGGACCTAACTGTACATGTGAACCCTTATTTGATTCCCACAGTCAGACCACCCTCATCTGAATTGTGATCATGATGCATTACATGTCTGTGTCTGTCTCATTGTCTCGGACTCGCATCTTTCATTAAATGTATGTATTTGCATGTAGTATAAGTGTATTAATATACACAAAGGGGCCCCTTGCTCCTGCAGCTCCTCCATACAGGATGCATATCAGTGTAACATACATCCTCTGTAGTCCCTGCATGTTTCTCTCTCTCAGTATAAAGATGTTTGTTAAGGTCAGAAAATAGCCATCAGTCCTGTGCTCCCCTTCTCCTCATGACTGACCCTCTGCAACTGATCAGGGACCTAAACAAACAAAGCAGCAAGAACTGGTGAGTATTTTATATATATATATATATATATATATATATATATATATATATATATATATATATATATATATACATAAACACACAATTAACTGCAATCAATTGTATCCTATAACCATCAACAAGTTTCTTACACTTCTCAACTGGAACTTTGGACCACTCTTCTTTTACAAACTGCTACATGTCTCTCGTATTTGAAGGGTGCCTTCTCCCAACAGTAATTTTAAGATTCCTCCACAGGTGTTCAATGGGAATTAGGAGAATTCATGAGTCAGACTCGTTGCTGGACAGCTCTTTGTTTCCATTCAGTTCTGGGTGCTTCCTGAAGTATGTTTGGGGTCATTGTCCTGCTGGGAGATCTATGACCTTAGATGCAAACGAAGTTTTTTTGCTACTGGGCTCTACATTGTGACCGAAAAGTCTCTGATAATCTTCAGATTTCATGATGCCTTGCACAAAATCAAGACACTCAGTGCAAGAGGCTGCAAAACGACCTCACAACATCTTGGAACCACCACCATAATTGTCTGTAGGTACTGTGTTCTTTCCTTTGTTTTTTGGTAAACAATAGTATGATGTCCTTTAACAAAAAATTTCTATCTTGGTCGCATCTGTTCCCAATATGCTTTCCCAGAAGGATTTTGGCTTTCTCATGTACATTTTGGTAAACAGCAGTCTAGCTTTTTTATGTCTCTGTGTGTCAGCAGTGGGGTCCTCCTGGTTCTCCTGCCATAGTGTTTAATTTCAAGGAAATGTCGATGGATAGTTCGCACTGACACTAATAGCACCCTGACACTGCAGGCCAGCTTGAATTTCTTTGAAACTTTATCTACCATCCTGACTATCCTTTGCTCTCTTCTCTTTTTGTTCTCCATCGTTAGTGCGGCCCACGCAGACACACAATGCAGAGTTGCAGCCCGCAGTTGTTTGCATTACCCATGCTGGTTATCAAAAATAGGTGGGAGCCCACATCATTTAAAAAAAATGTATTTCCGATTCACATTTGTTTGGAGGACAATTGCCCTTGTTTTGCTTCCTTTTTAGCCCCCTAGCCCTCACTATGACCATTTTACAGCTCTTTTACAGAACACACATTCAGGTCTCCATTGACATATGGGATTTGGCATCGGGGTTAAGTCCGTGTGTCGAATCGTTTTTATTTAAAGTCCAGCTGAACCCGGTAAACCTGAACATCCACGGGTCCGCTCAGGTCTACTTGTTAGATAATTTGTATTGGTGCTTTATGTCTCATAGAAATTGTGTTAGGATTCATCTATTAAAATTTGGATTTTTGGATATTCACCTTTGCTGGTGTGGTCTGCACAGGAAGTTGTAATTTATTGTAAAATCTTATAAGAATTTATTGTACCTAAGGCACGGAATACATTTAGTGTGCAATTATTTTAGCAATATCCTTGCATGGCATTAGAATTTAACACTGCTTCAAGCAGTCTAGAACAGATAAAATAAAGTAAAATGTATGGGCAATATACTAAACTGTTTATCTACAATGAAAAATGGAGGCTTTTATAAGGTATGATCTATAAATTTACCATAATTGTATCTGCCTTATTTATATTATGAATATAGCTATAACAGGTGATTTGGGATTCCTATAGTATCTTGTACTTTATGTTAATTCTTACATGGAAGCCTGCCAACCGTTAATGTGCATAGCTAGAATGCAAGCAGAATTGCAGATCTTGCGTTTTTCATAACCATCTTCCCAAGCATGTAATTCCAGAATATGGTTCCCTAACAGTTGTTTAGATTTAACTATCACAGTACCCCTTGCTCAGGGAACAATGCTGTTCTGGCAGATGCAGTTTCATGTACATATCACTGTTTGTTCTTTTTTTTTGCAGACTGTGCATTTTTATCACAACTTGCTCATAAAACAGTATTGAATATTTGCTAGTAGTCAATACGCAATGTATTTTTTGAATATTTAAGGGTATGATCCGATCATAGATTAAAGCTGTACCAAAAAAAATGAAAAAAATGTATTACCAAATCTCATTAGGAATTCTCACTTTCTGTTTTGACAAATTACGACTTTAAAGGGATTTGTGTTTTCAACCGACCTTGTATAAAGCAAATAAAAGAAAAGGTTGTAATATATTATTAAAGAATTCCTGTTTTTTCTTCACTTTCTCATGTACTCATCATCCACTTTGAAAAAAAGCTAAACAATGGATTGCCTGCACAGTGAGGTATCAAATTATACAACCTATTATCCTCTACGGAGAGGAGAGTGAGGGGGCGGGGACAGAAAAAAGCAGGGAGAGGAAACATGAAGAGAAAGAAATAGAGACTGTGGAGTTTTCCAACAAGTCTTTTACCTCTCTCTAGGAATGAAGAGCAGAAATCCATGCCTATCTGCTATTTTTATGTTCATATATCAACTCACAAAGAGTTAAAGGTAATGTATTAAAAACTTCAACTGACCCTGCCAGTTCCTGTACAGACTAGATATCCTAACCCTGCAATCCATAGTGGTTCCTGATGAAGTTAAAATAACCCAGACCACAGACTAAAAAATGGCAACTCGGGTATATGCTGTCTGAGCATTTATCAAACACTACACATTCCTCCTAAGGAACTGGAGGGAAAAGCAGAGTGAAAATTACCTAAAGAAGAGAAGTGCTGAAGTAGAACATACCAGAGTAAGTAAGACTAACAACAAATACAAAATATCAGAGAAGGTGAATATTGCTAAAGAATATGCCACCTACTTAAAACAAACATAAGAGAAGTGCAGAGTAAAGAGTAAAAATAGCAGATAGAAATATACTATCTGGTATTCCATGGAATGGCAGAAACTAACAGCAATATGGCTGGACTTCAAAATAAGAATATCACCAATAGGAAATACCAGCAGGAGGAAGATAATTGAAGTCACACCCAAAAGGTGATTGGACTTTAAAATGAGTAAATGAATACACCAAGGACCCTAATAGAACCAGTGCAAACTAATACCCAAAGAAAGGTGAATTTCCTGTGGTTAGGTGGACAAAGAAGCTGACCACAAACTCAAGGGTTTGAATCCAGATGCATGACAGCTATGCTGTATATTGGAGACATCATAGCAGGTAGGCAGCTAGTTTCATTAGCTCAGAGTCAAGTACAAATCTGGAGATAGATTCTGCAGAGGGGAAAATCATTGAAAATTCAGAATATGTCATGTAATTTATTTTTATTGAAATGTTTTACATTTTTACAGTAGTCATAAGTGACAACATTCAAAGCATCACTTTAGTGTTTTGTTTTGTTTTCAGCACTGGAGTGATGCGTGAAATCTAAATCCCCTGCCCCATTCTTATTCTCACCCTCCAGCATTTTTATGCTTTTTAGATGCTGCTCTGGTCCCACGGTGCTATCTTGTACCCATGACTTCTGACTGGCCAGAACTCAGATGTTATAACACAGGTAGAGATGAGCAATCCTGATCCGCAAAGATCAGAAAATGTTAAAGTCATACGAAAATTTGGCCGGACCGGGGATAGGACATCCAAACATTAACCACAAAAGTTGGTGTTCTTGCCAAGGATCAGTAAATGTTCGGATGGAAAAACCATCCTCTCCCTGCCCATCACTGCCATGCCAAGTATTGGCATGGCTGTGATTGGCCACTGTAATAAAAAAAAGCAAAAGGCTTAAAGCAGTACATACTTACTGAGTCACCCCATGACTGCAGCACTACTTCTGGGGCCTATAATTATCCCTAATACATATTCACTCCTTTCCCCGCCCACCGGTGTTTCTGACTGGCTGCACTCAGACAGTGCCCCCACCCACTCCGACAATGTTATACTGCTTGTGTAACATAAAGAAATAAATTTAAAAAATGCCATGTGGTTGTCCTTTTTATAAAGCATACAGCTACAGGCTGCAGCCCCCAGCAGTGCGCTTGTCTTGGCTGTGTACCAAATAAGAGAAACCGCATACGTTTTTTTTTTTAAATATTTAAATAAATAATTTAAAAAAAAAACACAACGTGTGGTCCTTTCCAATTTTGATACCCAGCCATGATAAAGCCGAAAACCGGGCACTGGTATTCTCAGGCTGGGGAGGCCCATGGTTATTGCCCCCCGAGCCTAAAAATAGCAGCCTGCAGCTTCCCAGAATTGTCACATCAAATAGATGCGACAATCCTGGTACTTTACCCGACTCTTCTCGATTGCCCTGGTGTAGTGGCAATCCAGGTAATACGAGGTTAATGCCAATCCATAGCTGCCACTAAGCCCTAGATTAGTAATGGGGAGGGTCTATGAGACCCCCATTATTAATCTGTAAGTAAAAATAAACACAAACACAGAAAAAACCCTTTATTTGAAATAAAATACAAAAAACCCACCCCCTTTCACTACTTTGTTAACACCCAAAAGACCCATGTCCCACGTAATCCACACGAGATCTCATGACAATTCCAGCTCTGCTACATCTGAAGTCACAGCGAGCGGCTGTAGAACAATGACTGTTCGCTGTGTCTCATAGAGCCCTACCCATCAATAATCCAGGGCTTAGTGGTAGCTCACAGCTGTCATTAGCCCCTTGTTACCCTGATCTGCATTGCACCAGGGCAATTGGGATGAGCCAGATAAAGTGCCAAGATCGTCGCATTTAATGGATGTGGCAATCCTGGGCAGCTGCAGGCTGCTATTTTTAGGCTGGGGGGGTTGCAATAAGCATGGGTCTCCCCTGCCTGGGAATAATAGCCCCCAGCTGTCAGGCTTATCTTGGCTGAATATCAAAATTGGGGGGAACCACTGGCCATATTTTTTTTTAATTATTTATTTATTTAAATAAAAAAAAAAAGTTGCATGTGGTTCCTCTCATTTTAATACACAGCCATGATAAGCAGCCTGTAGCCATCACTTTATCTGTGCTGGTATCAATGAGGAGGGACCCTATGAAATTTTTATTTATTTATTTATCACCAGTATAAGGACTCAGACAGTGCTTGTGATTCCAACTAACCACAGACATTGTCTCACAGGGTGAGCGCATGGTCTAACGGCAGCCAGTCATAAATGCCGGTGGGTGGGGAAAGCAGAGAAAATGCATGCGGGATAAGTTTTCCACGGACATAGCACTGCAGCCACGGGGAGACTCTGTAAGTATGTACTGCTTTAACCCTTTTTATTTACTTTCTTTTACAGCCCGCCACTACACAATTTTTGCACATCACTTTTGCTTTCTATTGAATTTAATGGGTTCGGTTAGGATTGACGATCAGCTTGGCTAAAATCACCAATCCAAACGGCAATCTCATGCGGGTTTGGTGCGATACTGAACAGCTCCGATCCTTGGCAGGATCACTCATCTCTGGTTACAAGTGGTCAGTACAATACTATGAGAGCCAGAATGAGGCTCTCACAGACTTGTTTTGACTTGTGACCTCAGGGACAATCCATGAAATACTGGAGCTGCCGTCAGGCCAAAAACTGCAGAAAACCGACCAGATCAATGCTGGAAACAGATGAAGACAGTGGCAAGTGAGGTTACGTCAGGGGGTAGGGGACTTACCGTACTTTAAAAGCACCTCTCCAGTGGTGCTACTTCAAAAAATGTATATTTTTACTATATAAATGTTGCTCCTTGTAATCTAGACAGTTACAAAGATGAATTTTGTCCTTTTTTACATGATCCAACATTGATTGATTACAGAGAAGATCATGCACTGAAGAGCATTTGAGAAAACCAGCTACATTTGATAATTGCTGCAAAGTAGCTGAGTCTGCTAATATTCTGCATCCAAAGCAAGAGATTATGGTTTCTTTATCGCTATTCACATATAAAAAAAACGTGTACAGATTTTTGTCTGCAGCATAAAAATATTCTTCCTCTGAAATATTGAGCATCACATTGTTTTCGTAGACTTACTTTGGAAAAGATATTTAGTACCCACATACAATGACAATGGTGCTTATTGTTGTTTGATTCTGCAGTAAATTAATGGCATATTCACAGCAGATTTATCAGTATCCATCTCTGCTTTGTGCTGCAGATCTTGTAGACTACACTTTGGGTTTGCCATAGGCAAGTTTGTAATAAATGAGCATACTTTAAAGACAAGGGCTAGTTTTTAGACTAGGTGTGGCTGTGGGCAAAATAAAATGTAAAGCCCCAAGTGGTAACATTTTGCACCATCACACAAAAACATTTGGGGTGTATTAAAATTAATTAATTTCAGAACATTAAACCAGCATTGATCAACTGTATTCCAGGTACTTGTTTATGTGGCGCCCCTGAGGCTTCCGTCGCCACAGGTCATTGCACCCCATCAGCGGTGTGATGCCCCATTCTGGGTGAGGAAGGGAGTGAACACCGGTCCCCTGGTAAATCCACACTACACCCATTGCTAGGAACACACTGGGACCAGGGATAGTGGCAGAAAACCCTCCCATGCTGCATGCTGAGAGGGGCCGTAAGACCCATCCCTGCTCCCATAGGGTGGTAGCTTAGCAACTGGGGAGGTGGGAGGAGCCACCAGAGAGCAGATAGAGAAAGGAAGGTCAAGTTAGTTTCAGTTTACCTCAGAGAGTGAGAGAGTGAGGAGCCAGCATGTAGCTGTGAAAGGGAAAGGAGCTCTGTGAGCTCAGAGTGTCCGCACAGAGAAAGCAACAGAAGTCTGAGAGAGAGTGCGGAAGGAGGAAGAGGTCTGCTGGAAGCAGGCAAGGAGGAGAAGTGAAAGGAAAAAGAGCTCCAAGTCAGACAGGAGCTGAAAGAAAGAAAGAGACGCTTCCTGGTGAAGATCCTGGGACTCGGAGGGTCCAGGTGACACCACGCAGAGAACAGAAGGAGTCGCAGGGCCACGGGTAGTCTGTATAGCTGTCCAGGGCAGTTTAGAGCTGCGGTGGCCTGTTCCACAAGAACATCGGTGGAGGGATCAAGCTGCAACAGGGGACGGTCCCTAGAGACTGGAGGAGTGCAAAGACAATCTCCAAACAGTAAAAACCGAGGCCCAGAGAATGTTGTTATCTCCCCGGGCCAGAACCCATAGCAGACCTTTCAGAAAAGGGGTAATCAGCCGACAGGTGACCCCCCAGCCTGGAGGCTGTAGTGGAGGCCAAGCCAGGTGTATCCTATCAAAGGCAAGGCTAAGGAAGACAGCAGAAGATAGAGACACTAAAGAGAAGGGTACCGGCTTTCACTCTCAGAATCACCCAGAAACGGCAGAGGTCCCTGACAGTGGTCCCAGCAGTCCAAGGGCCCTGGGCCCCGACAAGAATTGTGAGTAAAGAACTTGAACTGCACCCTTGAAGTTGCCTCTGTTATTTCATCTGCATAGACACTCACAAGCACCAACAGTGTCCCGGGCATTGCTCCACCTGTGGGGAGCAGTACCACCATTGCTGCTATAACATCCCCCGTAGGCCTCATACAGCAGTGGCGGCCTATTAGCCGCATACCACAGGTGGCGTCATGAACACAAACTTTATTCATCTAGCCACATATTTTACTGACACCCACCAGGGCCACGGAGCCGGGTCCAGCCACCACTGACTACCACCGGACTAGTCCGGCCCGGTACCGGGTGTCCCACAGCCCTGGGGTGGGCGAGTCATTTACTGGCCTCTTTACATAGACTAATGAATAATGATGGGGACAGAACAATCAGTGATACATCGTTTTGTCTCTATGTAGAATCACGTTATCAGCAACACATTTGATGTATACATCAGGTAATGTGTTGCAAAGAATTATAATTTTTGTTTAGGAATAAAGATACTATAACCCAATAATTTACACCAATGAACAATTGTCTAGGCTGCAGGGGTTTGTAAATGTTCATGTTACACACATTGTATATTATACACACATGCACACACTCTATGCTACACACATACGCCATACTACACATACACACAATGTAAGTTACATTCAAACCATCGATGCTTTAGACACACCTTATGTTGTCACACTCATGGGTATGGACCCACTCTGCCACGGGGCGTGACTAAGCAACTACCTCGTCTTCACTAGAGCCTCTTATGGTGACCAAAATCAGATGCGGTTCTGCACCACCACGTTATACCTTGAAATGATGTAGAGAAGGAGTAGGTAATGCTCAGGTCTTTATCCACACTGGTCATGGGTTCACGTTGAAGAGGGAAAATAATTCCAATATATGAGTCCGAGGAGATCAGAAGACAATGGCACAATTCATTTGATATCCAAAACGTGATTTATTTAATCCAAGAAGTGCATTAAAAAACAGGAGAGCCAGGTGCAGGCCCCCAGGGGACGATGGCTGTTTCGCAGCTCCTAGTGCTTCCAAGGGTCCACTACCAAAGTAGCTCATGGTAACAGGCTGGACTGGATCAGGAATGCTGGCAGGGTGGATACAGGTACTGATTCAGACTGGGTAGCAGGTTCTGAAAGAGTGGCTGGAATGGGATGCTGACTGGAAGAATGGATACTGGGTCAGGCAGACAGGACAGGTTTCAACAGGCAGGTCAGGTTCAAGCAGGTCTGGTAAGGTACAAGTAGAGGCTGAAAGGACAGGTTGGGGTTCAGGGGACCTGACAACTAGCAATCATTGACTTAGCTAACATTACACGTTGCTCAGGCATGTCACTGAGGGGGGGGTGCCTTAAATATATCGTGCCTCTCATTCATAGGCTGGAGATATTACCAGATTAAGTGCACCCCAGGAAACCTATGCGATATGCAAAGGACCTGGGTGCTGGAAGCAATGATGGATGACACCAGGGAGGACCGCGCTGAATAGCGGTGTGTGCATTGGCGTTTCTGCAGGGTGGAGGAAGAGGAGCAGCACAGGGTCGCAGATATTACATATGTTCTACACACACTGTATGTTATACACACACTCCATGTGTGTCGCCCTGGGCAAGCCAGGGGACATGGGTCACAACACCACCACACCCCACACTCCAGGTAGGCACATCACAGCTAACCAGAAATCCTTGTTGCCTTCCTCCAGGAGTTTGATAATGCACACCAGGGGGTGGGCCAGGCGGTGGGCTCCGCCCACCGAGGAGCTCACAACTCTGGGGGCAGGAAGTCCAGGCAGATTAGCCCAGGGAGGGCAAGTGTGAAGAGCTCAGGGAGAGCTTGAGTGAGGAGTTCTGTCAGGGAAGAGGAAGTGGAAGGAGTGGAGGAGAAGCCTAGACAGGGCAAAAGTAAACAGCTAAGTAAAAAGTGAAGGAAGTAAAGTGGAACAAGAGAAGGAAAGCCTGGAAGGTCCAGCTCTGTGTAGGGCCAGAACAGCAAGGTCAGCGACGGCGGTGACTGTCCGGAGGGGGACCGTTTGGAAGTTCCTGGAAGGACCCCGTTGGCTGTGTGCCCGGTGGTCTGGAGCAGTGTTCCGAAGGACAGTCAGCACCAGGGCAGGGGCCTCTCGGACCCCGGCAAGGCTAGGAGTCGCCAAATTTGCCGAATCCGTCAGTGAAGGGGACGTAGATCCCCCAACAACCAAGTCCCGATTGACGGCAACAGCCCAACCATTACAGGGGAGACACAGCCACCGCCAGGGCACCAGTTTCCCCATGGCCAGCGCCTGCGGGCAAAGTGTAGAGCTCCTCCGGCCCAGATTGCAGTCGGGGAGTGGGTAACCGGAGGGAATCCACCGCTACCATCAGTCAACACAGGTGCAAGGAAGAGAGACATCACCGTCACCTACCGGGAGTGCAGGTGCAGCCGTCTGTGGGACCGTCCTACCAGCCATTGGTTTACCGTACAAACTGTGTCTACGTCTCAGGCTGAGTGAGTACCACAGTGCCGCAAGGCACAGCGCTGCCCCCGCGTCCCTGCGCCCACCAGGCCCCGCACATCCTTCTCCACCACCGGGCCCCGGGATCACCAACCCCTACCCACGGAGGGGCAACACAACATCTGGCTGCTCCGCATCACCATCCCCGGGACCCCCGAATTGAGCAGCGGTGGTGAAATCACCACAACCGTGGGTGGCGTCACGAACTATAACAATCCCCATACCCAACAAACCCCCCTTTCACTCACGGGCGAGGAGTGTCGCTCGAGAAACCCCGGCCCACAGCTCGAGCCACCACTGAGCAGCTGCCGGACCCGAGCAGAAGGGGTGAGCGTGGTGTGCTGACACCCTCCTCCCCGCCCGCGACAACTTGGCGTCACGAACAGGATCTTAC
Organism: Anomaloglossus baeobatrachus; assembly: GCF_048569485.1. Taxonomy (NCBI): domain Eukaryota; kingdom Metazoa; phylum Chordata; class Amphibia; order Anura; family Aromobatidae; genus Anomaloglossus; species Anomaloglossus baeobatrachus. The sequence goes on along the minus strand of NC_134353.1, from coordinate 676,172,646 downwards.
CGCTCTGCCATCTGGTAGAGGTGCGCCTTGTTACCGCCGGAGGTATCTGGCAGAAAAATTTCAGAAGCCGCCATCTTTGGCGCGAAAAGTTCCCGCTCGAGCGTCTTCTCGAGCAGTAGAGGCGCGAAGGCCAAAACCCCGCCCCGAGAGAGGAGGGGCCGGAAAGAGCTAAGGGGGACGCGATGGCGGCTGGACGCATGTAGCTGCAGCTATAAAAGCAGGGACGCCAGGACCCTGCGAAAATACCGTTCCTGGAAGCAAACAGAGAAGTCATCATGTGGATGCCGTCCCGCGACACCGTAGCCCCCGCGCCTGGAACCGCGGCGTGGGTGGAGATCCGAACCGCGCAGCTCTATCAAAGGCTGCAGGTCAGGATGCAGCTCCTCATGGAGGAGTGGGAGGCCGACATGGCGGACGTTGTAGCCACCGTGCGGAGACGCGAGGAGGAGGCGGAGAAAGGGAGGGTGAGTGACCCACGTCCCGATGCCCTTGAAGGGCCGGTCATCGCGGCTGTGGGGCCCGGTCCAAGCCCTCTCCCCCCGTTGCCTCCCTCGCCACCCGTCCCGGAGGCCGTGACCCCGCCACTAGGCCTGCTACCACCGCAACCGGTAGCAGTACCCAGCGACCCCGCCCAGGCGGGCCGACCTGTAGCCGGAGCCCGCGGCACACCGGAGGTGTTACCGTGGAAGACGCCGAAAGTAGAACCGGAGGCATCCCTTAAAAAACCCCCCGAGCCGGAGCCGACGATCCGTTCCGAGCCGAAGGCCCGGCAGCGGAAAGCCCCTATGCCCATCCCCCACACCTCGGCTGAGGTGGCGCCGGGTTATTGCTGCAAGGCAGCGCCCAAGGCCATGACACCGCGGGATACGCCGCCCACCTTCCTGACAGTGGGTAACGTTCTGGATGTCCCGCGGGGCCCGACCTGTGCGCCGGTGCTGGCAGCAGCGCCGTACTGGGATAGGGAGCCGGTACCGCTGGGCCTGGAGATCGCCGAGAGGGAGCGGAAGAAGGCCGAACTGGTGGCCAGAGCGATCCGGGAGAAGGAGCACCTCCGGCGGGCAACCTCCCGTGCCCGAGGACCGTTGTACGTGGGGCAGGTGAGGCGGTTTGATGTCCGCCGGGGCTACGGGTTCATCTACGAGCCGGGCCTGGAGGCCGAAGTTTTTGTAGCCCGGCGGGATGTGAATGCCCACCTGCCCGAAGAGCATCCGGGCCGTAATTTGATGCCGGGTGATATCATTCAGTACACTCGGTTCTTTGGGGAGCGAGGGTGGTTTGCGCTGGACGCTAGATTGAAGGGCAGCCCAGAGGCCCTAGCAAGTGCCGCGCCCCCTCTCTTGGAAGGAGCACTGGAGACTGAAGGACCGGAGTAGGGCAGCGGATGCCCGTTGCACCGTCCCCGTTGGGACCACCACTGAGTTTAAGTTTGTTTAAAAGTTGAAGAATGATAAGGAAAATGATAATTACCGAACAGTTATCTGATTTGCTTGTGATTTGCAACCGGCCGGAGCCGGCACCGTTGTCCCCGTGGGGACCGTTTAAAATGCATGGGAACTATCCATGGACAAGCCCGTGAACTTGCAGGGCACCACAAACGTTAAGTGGCTTGTAAATATGTTGGGTACCGTTACCGTTTCCGCAATACCGTCTCCGGAGAGGCAGGTTGGAGGGAGTGCCCTGAGCAGAGCAGGCCAGGGCCCAGCCACCAAAGGAACCGGTGGCCACCCTCTGGAGGGGAAGGACAGATCCCGCTCGGGTAACTTGTGCTGGACTGTGGGTCAAGGGGTGCTGCCTGGGCTTTAGGGGCAGCATCAGGGCCAGGTTGCTTGGGTGGGAGAGAGCGGAAACCGTGACCGTATACCGTTGCAACGTTTAAGTAAATGTGCCTCCCGTCTTGGGAAGAGTTTTGATTAAAAATGTATTTATGTTTTGCTTAACCCTGTTATCCCCTTTTTACAGAAAAATAAAACCGGTGTAGGATGGCAGCCCGCGGACGGTCTGCATTTTGCTAAGGGGGAATGTGTCGCCCTGGGCAAGCCAGGGGACACGGGTCACAACACCACCACACCCCACACTCCAGGTAGGCACATCACAGCTAACCAGAAATCCTTGTTGCCTTCCTCCAGGAGTTTGATGATGCACACCAGGGGGTGGGCCAGGAGGTTGGCTCTGCCCACCGAGGAGCTCACAACTCTGGAGGCAGGAAGTCCAGGCAGATTAGCCCAGGGAGGGCAAGTGTGAAGAGCTCAGGGAGAGCTTGAGTGAGGAGTTCTGTCAGGGAAGAGGAAGTGGAAGGAGTGGAGGAGAAGCCTAGACAGGGCAAAAGTAAACAGCTAAGTAAAAAGTGAAAGAAGTAAAGTGGAACAAGAGAAGGAAAGCCTGGAAGGTCCAGCTCTGTGTAGGGCCAGAACAGCAAGGTCAGCGACGGCGGTGACTGTCCGGAGGGGGACCGTTTGGAAGTTCCTGGAAGGACCCCGTTGGCTGTGTGCCCGGTGGTCTGGAGCAGTGTTCCGAAGGACAGTCAGCACCAGGGCAGGGGCCTCTCGGACCCCGGCAAGGCTAGGAGTCGCCAAATTTGCCGAATCCGTCAGTGAAGGGGACGTAGATCCCCCAACAACCAAGTACCGATTGACGGCAACAGCCCAACCGTTACAGAGGAGACACCGCCACCGCCAGGGCACCAGTTTCCCCAGGGCCAGCGCCTGCGGGCAAAGTGTAGAGCTCCTCCGGCCCAGATTGCAGTCGGGGAGCGGGTAACCGGAGGGAATCCACCGCTACCATCAGTCAACACAGGTGCAAGGAAGAGAGACATCACCGTCACCTACCGGGAGTGCAGGTGCAGCCGTCTGTGGGACCGTCCTACCAGCCGTTGGTTTACCGTACAAACTGTGTCTACGTCTCAGGCTGAGTGAGTACCACAGTGCCGCAAGGCACAGCGCTGCCCCCGCGTCCCTGCGCCCACCAGGCCCCGCACATCCTTCTCCACCACCGGGCCCCGGGATCACCAACCCCTACCCACGGAGGGGCAACACAACATCTGGCTGCTCCGCATCACCATCCCCGGGACCCCCGAATTGAGCAGCGGTGGTGAAATCACCACAACCGTGGGTGGCGTCACGAACTATAACAATCCCCATACCCAACAAACCCCCCTTTCACTCACGGGCGAGGAGTGTCGCTCGAGAAACCCCGGCCCACAGCTCGAGCCACCACTGAGCAGCTGCCAGACCCGAGCAGAAGGGGTGAGCGCGGTGTGCTGACACCCTCCTCCCCGCCCGCGACACATGCTACACACAAAGTCAATTATACTCAAATTACGTGCTGCACACATGCAGGGTATTACACACACACAATATACGTTACACTGCTACACATACACACTGATGATGCATGATACACACACTGCATACTTTACACACTATAAGTTAAACAGACTCAATGCTACACAAAAACTGTTTGCTACACACACTCCATGCTACACACACTCCATGCTACATGCACTGCATGCTACACATAAGCTCCATGCTGTACACACAGTATGTTACAAACACACACTGCATGCTATACACAAAAAGTCTGTAACACACAACCCATGCTACACAATATTTGTTACTCACCCATGTAACACACATTGTTTATTAAACACAAGCTATATCCCTACATGTGCATAAATACACACGCACTGTATGTTACACACACACTGACACACACTCTGTGTATTATATGTACTTTCTATGCTATACATACAAACTGCATTTAACACACATACACTTCATGTTACAGACACAAAATGCACGTTATGAACACATCTTGACACACTGTAACACGGTGTATGTTACACACGCCACTTTATGTTAGGCTCCTTTCACACATCAGTTTTTTGCCTTCAGTCACAATCCGTTTTCTCAACGGATCAACGAATCTGTCGCAGATTGTGGCTAAACTGATGTGATGGATCTGAGTTTTGATGGATCCGACTGGCTGGGTGCTAAATAATAAATTGAAGCATGCTCAGATAAAAAAAACCCCGAAATCTGTCGCCGGATTCCATCATTTGACGGATTATGATGGATCCTGTGCCCATAGACTTCCATTCACAAAATAGGCTTCCGTACAAAAAAAAACTTTACTGTGGCCTTTGTCTTCATCTGACGGACAAACATTTTTCGACGGACCGGCAAACAACGGATGAAACGTGAGGCCATTCGTCGCAATCCGTCGCTAATACAAGTCGATGAGAAAAAAAGGATCCTGGGGCATCAGTCGCCGGATCCGTTTTTTTCAAAATTCGACAGATTGTGACTGATGGCTAAAAACCAATGTGTGAAAGGGGCCTTAAACACACAGTATGTTAAAAATCCCATTTTCTGCTAGGCACAGACATAGGTATTAAGGGTCTCATTGGAGGTCCTGGTCAATTGTCCAGTTTGTCTCCCACCCTCCTTCCTCTAAAGCCAGCTCAGTCTAAGGCCGGAGTCACACTTATGAGTGCCTCGCGTGTAACTCGCGCGAGTCTCTCATTGAATCACCCAGCATGGCCGCACACTCTGCTGACAGGAGCGGGTCAGTTGCATGTATCTCTATGCAGCTGAGACGCTCCTGTCCGGAGAGTGTGCAGCCGTGCCAGGTGATTCAATGAGAGACTCGTGCGAATTACACGCGAGGCACTCACAAGTGTGACTCTGGCCTTAAACAAACAAGGGTCTGTTTTACAGTGGGATGTGTCTGTCTGCAAATGTAATTTAAAACATGAAGATTGTTTAAGAAGGAATTGTCTAAAAAGAACTGCCCCTGTTGAAATGGCCAATTGACCCTGATATCCTTTGGTATCACTTTGTAGGATTGGCTCTTGTCCGGGCAGCCACAATCTTACTAAATGGGAACCCCTAATTAGTGGAAGACTATAAAATGGAAAACAATCACTTAGAAATACAGGTGACAAGTTTGCATTTCACAAACCCTATTTAATACATTTTAGTAAATAGCCATGTGAGTAAAATTTCCTCAAAGATCTGCAGAAGCTGAACCTTGACAATTTTTATAATTGCGAATTCCTTTAATGATCGGGACACTGAAAAGTAGGGTTCATAGCGGAGATGAAATTGGTCAACTTTGTGCTTAGACCACTGACTTGGTAGAAACATCCTAAAGTCCAACACGAAATATGAGACTGAGGTCTACGCAGTGTAAGTGATGGCCTTCCCATGTAATACAGTACGTTCAGCTTTAAAGGGAACCTGTCAGCAGAAATTTCCCCTAAAACCTCACAGATTCCCCCTCTGCAGCTCCTGGGCTGCATTCTAGAAAGGTCCCTGTTAGTATTGTGCCCCCTTTCTGACCAAAAAAAAGAGTTTATAAAGAGGTACCTTTTTGGCTTCGGATTCTATAAATCTGACACAGGGGCGGGCAGCCTGATGGCCGTTATTCTGCCCCCTGGTCCTGTATGCCGCCCCCATCGCTGATTTCCATACTTTTGGACGCCGCCCACTGCTCCAGCCATCCCCGCGCATGCCCAGTGCCAGTCTCACGGGACTGAGCACTGTGACTGCTGGTGACGTGTGCGCAGGCAAGTGATTATGGGCGGGCCGGGACTGTTATCAGCAAGTACCCGCCCATAATCTCGTGAGCGCGCAAACCTCTCCAGCGTCACACTGTGCTCAGTGTAGATGCTAGACTGTATGGGCTGCTTTCAGGTATGACATCCCTTTGTCACGTGATAGTATTTTGAACACACCCCTATCACGTGACAAAGGGACGTCATCCCTGGAAGCAGCCCATACAGTCTAGCATCTACACTGAGCACAGTGTGACGCTGGAGAGGTTTGCGCGCTCACGAGATTATGGGCGGGTACTTGCTGATAACAGTCACAGTCCCGCCCATAATCACTTGCCTGCGCACACGTCACCAGCAGTCACACTGCTCAGTCCCGTGAGACTGGCACTGGGCATGCAAGGGGATGGCTGGAGCAGTGGGCGGCGTCCAAAAGTATGGAAATCAGCGATGGGGGCGGCATACAGGACCAGGGGGCAGAATAACGGCCATCAGGCTGCCCGCCCCCGTGTCAGATTTATAGAATCCGAAGCCAAAAAGGTACCTCTTTATAAACTCTTTTTTTTGGTCAGAAAGGGAGCACAATACTAACAGGGACCTTTCTAGAATGCAGCCCAGGAGCTGCAGAGGGGGAATCTGTTAGGTTTTAGGGGAAATTTCTGCTGACAGGTTCCCTTTAATCAGGCCTACAATACATCAGTGGTGAAAATAATACGGCTTTCCTATAACAGAATGTGAAAACGCTGTAAGTCTACTGCTATAAAGCTGGTCTAGACCTGAATGACAAATCATTGCACAAAGAGGACATAAAATTGTTCCAAGGCGGAGCCTGAATATGCCGGGTTTTCATTAAATGGACCCTCATGTCATTAGTAATAGAAGTGCTAATGATAACTCAGCTGCTGCAATGACTTACACCCGCTCAAGTCAGGGGGTAATTGATTTTCAAATTTGGAAAGCGAGAGCATCATTTTCTGCAGGGATGGATAGCGTGACGCTTAGTAATTAGCTGGTCAGAAGGACGCCTCGTGTCTGCTCTGTGTAATAATCAATGATACGAACGACACTTTCTGGTGACTAATTTCAATCAAGGGACAAAATAAAAGTTATAAATGTCAGACATTGCAACAAGTTGAATTTATTCTTGACAGAATGAAAATGGGAGAATTCAATTTTTACTTTTTTTAATGGATAGGTGTGATGTTATGTAATGGAGCAGGTGCGCTGAATCTCAGGCATAAATGGGCTCCATTTCTCAGCACACGGCACAAACAGCAGCAATAAGCTCAATTTATTACACTACAATTACCGCGTTGTTGATTATTTTCAATGTGCCTTTGAGAAAGGCGTTACATAATTCAATAACATGAAATGATATTCTCCCTTCTGCAATTGTGTACTTAACACTGATGACTTCTTATTAATGCCAGGCTGCAATAAATACATATTTTATATAGTCACTTCATTGTCCTTTTAAATAAGCCAGCAAAACATTGCTTCAAATAATCATGTTAAGACAAGCATTCCATTCATTTTCTAAGGAGCTATTCATGGGAATAGGTGAGTTAAAGGAGTTATCTGCGACTTTGGCTTTTTTCCCCTTATGGTGCTAAGAACTACCTACCTGTTCTGTCCTACTGTCATGCTCGGTACGGGGAAGGACCAAGCCAGTGGCAAAAGGTAAGGAATAGGGGGAAATAGTGACCCCTGACCAAACCTACAGCTGGTCCCTGGGGTCCTTCACCACCCTAGTGCCTTGCAAAAGTATTTGGCCCCCTTGACTTTTTCAACCTTTTCCCACATTTCAGGCTTCAAACATAAAGATAAAAATGTTAATGTTATGGTGAAAAATCAACAAGTGGGACACAATTGTGAATTTGAATAAAATATATTGCTTATTTTAAACTTTTTAAAAAAATAAATAACTGAAAAGTGGGGCGTGCAATATTATTCATCCCCTTTACTTTCAGTGCAGCAAACTCACCCCAGAAGTTCATTGAGGATCTCTCAATGATCCAATTTTGTCCAAAATAACTGATGATGATAAATATAAGCCACCTGTGTGTAATCAAGTCTCTGTATAAATGCACCTGCTCTGTGATAGTCTCAGTGTTCTGTTTAAAGCACAGAAAGCATCATTAAGACCAAGGAACACAACAGGCAAGTCCATGATACTGTTGTGGAGAAGCTTAAAGCTGGTTTTGGTTACAGAAAGATTTCCAAAACTTTAAACATCCCGAGAAGCACTGTGCAAGCAATCATATTGAAATGGAAGGAGTATAATACCACTACAAATCTACCAAGACCCGGCCGTCCATCCAAACTTTCATCTCAAACAAGAAGACTGATCAGAGATGCAGCCAAGAGGCTCGTGATCACTCTGGATGAACTGCAGAGATCTACAGCTGAGGTGGGAGAGTCTGTCCATAGGACAACAATCAGTCGTCCACTGCACATATCTGGCCTTTATGGAAGAGTGACAAGGAGAAAGCCATTTCTCAAAGATATCCATAAAAAGTGTTGTTTAAAGTTCCTCACATGCCACCTGGGAGACACACCAAACATGTGGAAGAAGGTGCTCCGGTCAGATGAAACCAAAATTGAACTATTTGGGCTCAATGTCAAATGATATGTTTGGCATAAAAGCAACACAGCTCATCACCCTGAACACACCATCCTCACTGTCAAACATGGTGGTGGCTGCATCATGGTTTGGGCCTGCTTTTCTTCAGCAGGGACAGGGAAGATGGTTAAAAATTGATGGGAAGATGGATGGAACCAAATACAGGACCATTCTTGTAGACAACCTGTTGGAGTCTGTAAAAGACCTGAGACTGGGACGGAGATTTGTCTTCCAACAAGACAATGATCCCAAACATAAAGCAAAATCTACAATGCAATCATTCACAAATAAACGTATCCAGGTGTTAGAATGGCCAGGTCAAAGTCCAGACCAGAATCCAATCGAGAATCTGCGGAATGAGCTGAAAACTGCTGTGCACAAACGCTCTCCATCCAACCTCACTCAGCTCGAGCTGTTTGCAAAGGAAGAATGGGCAGGAATTTCAGTCTCTCGATGTGCAAAACTGATAGAGACATACCCCAAGCGACTTGCAGCTGTAATCGCAGTAAAAGGTGGCGCTACAAAGTATTAACTTAAAGGGGACAAATATTATTGCATGCCCCACTTTTCAGTTATTTATTTTTTAAAAAAGTTTAAAATAAGCAATACATTTTGTTCAACTTCACAATTGTGTCCCACTTGTTGATTCTTCACCATAACATTAAAATGTTTTATCTTTATTTTTGAAGCCTGAAATGTAGGAAAAAGTTGAAAAATTCAAGGGGGCCGAATACTTTCGCAAGGCACTGTAGGTTCCGCACCTATGCGCCGAGCTGGATACCTGACCCCAGGTATCCCTAGTGCTGGACCCTAAATATTGAACTGGTGGGATGACCTCTTCATCAACCTCACTAAACGCTAAAGGTAGACACAAGCAGGACATAAGGGGGAAAATGCATCAACTACTTATCCACAGATGACTCAGGCAGAAGTTCAGCAAAGCTTAATCATTGATAATATAAATGAGTACAAGCCACCTGCTTGCAACCAGAGCTACAATTAACTGAAAAATATCACTAGCAAAAGTCCATAGAAGATGGAAGTTTTGACACACAAGGGGAATACTAATAATCAGCAGCTGAACAGAAGTTTATCTCCCCTGGGTCCTAAAGGGGAATAGAGGAAAATCCAGCAGGAAAGCTACCTAGTACAATGATTACTAACAGCAGGGACAACAGAAAGTCAGGGAGCATTTTGCACAGCCAAACGCTGTGACTTCCTACTGCCAGAAACCACATGACTGTCTGTCACCTGTCACACACCCGTAACACCTGCAACAATCTGTCTTGGCTCACAGCAGTCACAAACAGCTCCTGCCAGAGATTTCCTCAAATCCTATGATGCTAAACTATCAGAAGAGTTATTTCTCTTCTACTTGGCTTTGTTGACGGGGCATCTACTGACCTCATTCTGATTGATAGCTGGCTTCTTGCTGTCTAAGGCCTCTGTCACACGTACGTGAAAAAAATAAACCGTTTTTTCACGTAAGTGTTAAAGGGGTGGTTTGCTCCCCGTGTGCCGTGTTTGTGGCACATGCGTGTTCTCCGTGTGTTATACGTAATAACACACGGAGAACGGATAGTCCCGCCTTACCTGTTTCTTCCGGAGCTGTCTGTGCTGCTGAATGACAGTGTCCGGCACAGGCCATGCCCCGCTGATGCTGCTTCCGGCCCCCAGTGAAGAAGATGCGTTGTTCAAATTCACTGGGTGTCGGATGCATGTGACAGCTGCGGCAGAGACTGCAAAGCTGATGGAGGTGAGCATGTGTTTTTTTATTTTTACAATGACACGTGTGTTTTTCCGGCGCGTGTCACACGGGACCGCATTTACACTACATCCGTGTGGTATAGGTGCGGGCCGTGTGACACCCGTGCTGCTGGAGAACAACGGACGTGCCGCCGTATGGAGTACACGGGCACACGCACAATCCACACGGACACATGTTCCATGTGGAATTATGTTAATGTGCCTGTTACCATAGGGCAACATTGGTGTACGTGTGTACGTGTCTCCGGTACGTGAAAAAACTGCCAAACACGTACCGGAGGCACAAACGTGTGACAGAGGCCTAACTGTGTGGAGTCATCTGTCAATTAGCATAACATGCAGAGACACCCCGTCGACAAAGCAGAGCGGAAGAGGAAGAGCTGCTCTGTTGAAGTGAGGTTAAAGGAAGCAGGAGAATCGCCTGGAGAGAACATTGTTGTGTAAATCAGGCAGATAGTTATCAACTAGCTGCTGGTAAGTTCTTATCCCTATAGGAAAAAAAATAACATTTTTGAATAACCCCTTTAAATCATACCTTTAGGGGTTAACAGAGGGAATAGACAATTGTTTCAATCTTTTTCTGCACTTTTTGCTGTTGATCAACATAAGTGGCACATTATGCCTTTATAATCCGCTATTGTAGAGTTAAAAGGGCTGGTCTGATAACATATCCTCTTAAAAATTGTACCTTTCATTTAATTTATCTAAACAGTTTAAGAATGTTTCATTAAAGGTTCTGTGCTAAATTTAAAGATTTCCAGTCACTGGGGGTCTGACCACTGGGACCCTGCTACCCACGGTACTCCCACAGAGAGTAAATGAAGCAGAGGTAGACATGCTTGTTTGGGATGCTGCATGGAATATCTGACCTCGCTGTAGTGCTCATGTCCACAAGAGCAGGATATCAGACACAGTAAGACGATTAGTCTGTGGAAAACAACACCCCCACGACTAGTCACCCACTAATTAGCATATCTCTATTGGGACCAGAAATTATGATATCTTCTGACTGCTGTAATCAATCACACATATAAACCTATGGCTCCAGTGGTCTGATGAATGATCAACAGGACAAAATCCCTTTTGGCACTTGTGGGGACCACTGGAGCAATTGTGCTGTAATGGTACGAAATTATTTTACGTCATTCCTTACTATTTGTCAAATTTTAAAAAAAATACCATACACCTCTTAAAAATTTACTTTTCATGTTGAATAAGGCTAAGTTCACACTTCAGTTGTTTTGCATCAATCACAATCCGTCGCCTTGAGGAATTACGGTATCCTGCAAAATATTTTGCAGGAATCCTGTTTTTCCCCATAGGCTTCAATTAGTGACGGATTGTGACTGATGATGCTGCGTTGCATCCGCTGCGTCGCGGTCAGTTGTTTTTTAACTGACCGCCGGGCGGGAGCAACGCAGCATGTAACGTTTTTTTGAGCAGCGAGATCCGTAGGATTTCGCTGCGCATGCGCTCTCTGGCTCCCCGCCCCCGTAACCAGGATAAACATCGGGTAACCAAGCAATGCGCTTTGGTTAGTTACCCGATATTTACAGTGGTTACGGGTGTAGGGAGCCCGCGCTAAGCTGGTATCCAAGATAAATATCGGGTAACCAAGCAAAAAGTGCTTTGCTTTTACCCGATATTTACCCTGGATACAGTGTGCAAGGAGGCCGACACTTCACCACTCGGCTCCGCCCCCTCCCACACTCCGTATGTGTACACACACACACACACACACTCACACACACACTCACACACACACACACACACACACACTCACTTGTCCCCAGCCCTGCAGTCCCCGCAGCACTGACGTCCTCAGCTCCACGGCCCCGCTCGGCTCCGCTCACTCGCGCTCCGCCCCCTCCCGCACTCTCCGCATGTACACACGCATGTAGACACATACACACACACACACACTCACTCACCTGTCCCCAGCCATGCAGACCGCGGCACTGACGTCCTCAGCTCCGCCCCCCGAACTCCGCCCCCAGCACACAACGGAGTCCGACAAAGAAATTATTTTCTTTGTCACCGTTGTCATCCGTTGTACAATGCATCAGTCACATGCGTCAAGGAACGCATGTGACTGATGCAAAACAACTGAAGTGTGAACTTAGCCTAATGCTGTATACCCACAGATATAAGGTCAAACTGCATGTAAATAGCATGAGAAAGGGCCCAGCTGCTGTACTGAAAGCGGGCATCCCGAACGAAAATGAGCTTTATTCCTCCGGGGAGTCGCTAACTTTCAGTCATACAGGTGTGCTGGCATGTCTTCAGTTACCACTCAATATACAGTGAATGGCAGCTGTAAGCATGACCTGACATGTTGATTGAGCGCTTTACAGCACAGTACAGAGCCGGCTGTCAGTCAAAGTCATAGGGTGTGGTTACCATCACCAATCACACTACTCTACTATGAGCAGTGACTGTAGCTTCGTTGGCACGCCTACATGACTGAAAGTCAGCGGCTCCCAGGAGGAAAACAGTTACTAAAGACAGATGTAGAATTTAGTTTCATGAGAGCTGTACAGATTCCTCTATAAATTCCAGAGCTGGGACACATTATTTTATCATTTAGCTTTTTATCACAATAAAGGGAAGTGGAAGATAGAGTACAATTAATTAAACAAACTTGAAATTTTAAGAGAAAAAAAAAAAACAAGTCTAAACTAAACAGAAGAACAATTGTCAAAACAGGAAGAAATCAGAGGACCCCAGAGGCTTGGTAAAACCGTAAGGGAAGGTTTAATTAGGAAAAATATCAGTGAATGTCAAAATCATGTCACTATTTAGCAGCATAGTAAAAAAATGTGATGATCCGTCACCCTTACATTTACAGGGCTATTCACACATTTCTATTTTTAATGAATCAATGTCACCGGTAGAAAAGGCAAAGAGTAGGACTTTACTACTGCCAATCTACCTGCTTTAATAAGTGCTGCTATGGCAGTAAACTAACCTAAGTAACTGACATATGAGGAGGATTGGGATTAGGGACTTTAGACCTATCAACCTCACCTCAAAGACAACCAGCCATCATAAATCACAGCCAGCACAGAGCCCGAGATTACAGTAGCATTTATAGAGGAGAGTCAAAAATGGCCAAACAAAACCAATACCAAAGCCAAGGCGCTAAAACCTTTGCGTAACTATTGATGTAGCTTTGGAAAAATAATAGTGACACCATAACTACCGCATGAAGGGCTATTTCCTTCTTTTAAATTTTAGATTATATCTACAATAGTAATAAATCCATCCACCAATAACATTGTGAAATGACAAAAAAAGAGAGAGAAAGGCTATGTGCGCACGTGTGCGTTTTGCATGCGCTTACACAGCGCTTTGCACTGCAGCGTAAACGCATGCATTCTGCGTCCCCAGCAAAGTCTATGTAACTTGTGCAAATTCCATGCGCACGTTGCGTTTTAGAACGCAGCGATTTGCCTGCTGAAATTTGTGGATGATTTGCTGCTTTCTAAAAAGCAACATGTCACTTCTTTTGTGAATTTTGGATGCTTTTCCCACTCTGTCTATGGCAGAGCAAGCATCCAGAGCGCATGAATTCTGCATCCATTCCGCATTCAAAATGCTTCCAAAACGCAGCTTTTCAGCAGCATTTTGAAACTCACATGCACTGACAAAATGCTGCGGAATATTTTTCATGGCAGAACGCAACGTTCGCACATGGCCAAAGGGGCGTTTCATGGTACAATATCTTCAGTGCTTGTGGGTGTTAAAAAGCAATAGGATTACTGACCTTTGGAATTAGTGCAAACATTAGGCACACCTATACAGTGAGCATGGCAGGGATATGACCAGGCTATTGCTTTGTCCGGCTGAATTAACTTGTCTTTATGGGAGACAGGACAAGATGTGAAAATAGAAACCATTTGCTGGAAGAGGTCAGATTTAATATTGATTGCTGCTTGTGACAAATGACGTAGAGGTAAATATAAAATAGACATAAATAGTTGTCAGCTCAGTGCTAAAAAAGCCATAGTAAGCTGGGTGTAATCAAACCTGGGTGGGTGGTTATCTAGCCACTGAGGCACCGCAATGAGTAGAGAGAAAAGTGAAAAAATTTGTCACGCTGTACTCTAAGATGTACAATAGCAGTACAGCGCAGTAATGTGGGACTGAGAGGATTCCTGAAACTATCTGAGAAGGTAGTTAGCTGGTAAACCACTAGGGGGCGTAAAAGTGGAGGAAACGTATGAGCAGGGAATTCCCTAGCAGAGGTAATACTAGTCAAGCCCACCAGATGGCAGTAGAATCGTCAGAAAGCCGTGTCACAACATGAGGTCTTGTAAGTACACAAGGGCAAAGTCTAAACGTAGTCAGAGGGAAGCAAATAGTCAGTAGCCTGGGAAATCAGAGCCTAGAAGCGAGGGGGAGTGGGAAGACAAGACAGAATAAAGGTAAACAGATAAGGAACGAACAGGGAGACAGCGGGAGAGACACTGATGGAAACAGACAACAGAGGAGGTTAACAGGTCAGGTGAACACGGAGGTCAGGAGGGGGCAGGGCAGACAACAGGTCACTCAAGAGCAGAACACAGCAGAGCCAGAAGTATCACTGGCGAAGTCCAAGAGAAACAGTGCCCTAATAAAGCAGCCTGACCTCCAGAACGAGGCAGAAAGGATTAACCCCTAACGTGACTTGCATCAGAAGTGAAACTAAAAAAAGGCTCAGCTCCAGCTGAGCCAGGAGTCAATCATGACAGTACCCCCTGCTCAAGGGGGGGCCACCGGACCCCCAGGTTTCCCAGGAAACCTTCTATGAAAGGCACGAGTAAAGGCTACTTTACACACTGCAATATCGGTCCCGATATCGCTAGTGTGGGTACCCGCCCCCATCTGTTGTGCGACACGGGCAAATCGCTGCCCGTGCCGCACAGCATCGCGCAGACCCGTCACACATACTTACCTGCCCAACGACGTCGCTGTGACCGGCGAACCGCCTCCTTTATAAGGGGGCGGTCCATGCGGCGTCACAGCGACGTCACTGAGCGGCCGCCCAATAGAAGCAGAGGGGCGGAGATGAGTGGCCGGAACATCCCGCCCACCTCCTTCCTTCCTCATAGCAGCCAGGAGGCAGGTAAGGAGAGGTTCCTCGTTCCTGCGGCATCACACATAGCGATGTGTGCTGCCACAGGAGCAACGAACTACATCGTTACTGCTGCAGTAACGATAATCGAGAATGGACCCCCATGTCACCGATGAGCGATTTTGCACGTTTTTGCAACGATGCAAAATCGCTCATCGGTGTCACACGCAGTAACATCGCTAATGCGGCCGGATGTGCGTCACAAATTCCGTGACCCCAACGACTCCGCATTAGTGATGTCGCAGCGTGTAAAGCCCCCTTAAGTTGGTCATCATGGACAGATCGTGCCGGAACCCAGGATCGCTCCTCCGGTCCTTAACCCCTCCAATGTACCAAGTACTGAAGCGAACTACGGACCCGCCGAGAATCGATGATGCGCTCAATCTCATGTTCCATCTGACCATCCACCGAAACGGGAGGAGGGGATGAGGACACTCGGAAACAGAAGGAACAAAAGGCTTGAGCGGAGATTTGTGAAACACATTAGAAATGCAAAAGGACTGCGGTAACGAAAAGCCACTGGGTTGACAATCTCGATGATCTCATACGGACCAATAAATTTTGGACCCAACTTAGTGGAAGGAATTCTCAGACGAATGTTTTTGGTAGACAACCAAACTTTATTCCCCACCTGAAAATTAAATCCTACTGATCGTCTCTTGTCAGCAGGGCACTTTTGCCGCCCTAAAGCCACCTCAACATTATGCCGGACCTCCCTCCAAACCTCCTCCAACTGCTGAACTGCAGAATCAGCCCCAGGACACCCAGAATCAAGTCTGGAAAATTCACTGAAATGGGGATGGTATTCATAGTTACAAAAAATGGAGTAGTACCGGTGGACTGATGGACCCGGTTATTGAAAGCAAACTCAGCCATAGGCAGTGAGGAACACCAATCATCCTACTGAGACGTAGCCAGACACCGCAGAATTTGTTCCAATGACTGATTAGTTCTCTCAGTCTGCCCATTGGTCTCGGGATGGTAAGATGAAGAAAAGGACAACTCAATACCCAGCCGTCTACAAAATGCTCTCCAAAATTTGGAAACAAACTGAACCCCCCTGTGGGACACAATGTTAACAGGGATGCCATGCAATCTAACCACCTGTTCAATAAACAATTTGGACAGAGTCTCAGCATTAGGTAATCCCGACAAGGGAACAAAATGCGCCTGTTTGCTGAATCTGTCCACCACCACCCAAACAACAGTCTTGCCAGCGGAAACAGGTAAATTAGTGATAAAATCCATGGACAAATGAGTCCAGGACCTATCCGGAATTAGTAAGGGCACTAATTCCCCGGCCGGCCGGTTATGGGGAACTTTAAATCACAAGCAGACACAAGCACGGCGACATCGGAGTACATAGAGGGCCACCAAAACAACCTGGCAATAGCCTTACGAGTAGCTGAGACCCCCGGATGACCACCAAGCACAGAGTCATGAAATTCCTGGAGAACCCGTAATCGAAACTGGACAGGAAGAAACAATTTGGCATCGGGCAATGAAGGAGGGGCCAATGCCTGTGCAACACGAATCTCAGCCTCCAATCCAGAGGATAAAACAGCAACGACTACCCCATGAGGAAGAATGGAGGAAGGAGGTTCGGGAAGCAAAAACGGATCCAAACTGTGAGATAACGCATCCGCCTTAACATTCTTAGAACCGGGCCGAAAAGGAATGGAAAAGTGAAAACGGGAAAAAAAAAGTGACCACCTAGCCTGTCTAGTAGTCAACCGTTTAGCAGTCTCGATGTAAGACAGGTTTTTATGGTCCGTAATAACAGTGATCCGATGAACAGCCACCTCCAAAAAATGCCTCCATTCTTCGAAGGCCAACTTTATGGCCAACAACTCTCGATTCCCCACATCATAATTCTTCTCAGCAGAAGAAAATCTTTTGGAGAAGAAGGCACACGGTCTTAAATTAGTTAAAGTAGCGGGTCCTTGGGAGAGCACCGCCCCCACACTCACCTCTGAAGCATCAACCTCCACAATAAACGGCTGAGAGAGGTCAGGTTGAACAAGTACAGGAGCAGTCATAAAACATTCCTTTAACCTCAGAAATGCTTCTATCGCCTGCAGTGACCACTCCCTAAGATCAGCCCCCTTGCGGGTGAGATCCGTGAGTGGCTTGACCACTTGAGAAAAGCTTTTAATAAATTTCCTGTAATAATTGGCAAAACCCAGAAAACGCTGCAGACCCTTGAGGTCTCTGGGTTGCACCCAATTATAAATGGCTTGTACTTTTCTGGGATCCATCCGAAAACCATCAGCAGACAGAATAAAACCTAGAAAGGTGATTTCTTGGACACAAAAAGTACATTTTTCAGGTTTAGCAAATAGGGAATTCTCCCGTAACCTATGAAGTATTGTACGTACATGATCAATATGAGACTCTTTGTTGGACGAGAAGACAAGAATATCATCTAGGTACACAACCATAAAAACGGCCAATAAATTCAGAGAAAATATCATTCATAAAATTCTGAAACACTGCAGGAGCATTAGTAAGGCCGAAAGGCATGACCGAGTTTTCAAAAAGGCCCTCTGAGGTAAGGAATGCCGTTTTCCACTCATCCCCTTCCTGAATGCGAATGAGGTTATAGGCTCCCCTGAGATCAAGCTTGGAGAACCATTTAGCTCCAGATAACTGATTATAGAGGTCCGGGATGAGTGGAAATGGATAGGTCTTTCTCATCGTGATATTTTTAAGTTCCCGAAAATCGAGGCAAGGGCGTAGGCCACCATCCTTCTTCTTAACAAAAAAGAACCCAGCAGCAACAGGCGAGACAGAAGGACGGATGTGTCCCTTACGTAAACTATCGGATATGTAATTTTTTATGGCAGTGCGTTCCGGGCCAGAAAGATTATACAAATGGGCCTTGGGTAATTTGGCACCTGGAACCAGGTTAATAGCACAATCGTAAGGACGGTGGGGGGGCAGGACCTCAGCCTCTTTTTCAGAGAACACGTCTCCAAAATCCTTCAGGTACTCCGGAATACCCTCCAGATTAGTTGAAGACACCTGAACAGTGATAAGACAACTATTAGAACATTTAGGACCCCATTTAACAATATCGCGAGAGTCCCAGTCAATTACAGGATTATGCACGTGCAACCAGGGGAATCCCGGCACCAGTCCCGCAGGGAGATTATCCATGATATAACATGAAATAAGTTCCTGATGAAGGGACCCCACTTTAAGCAAAAATTCCTCACAGACAAATTCAACCACATTTCATGACAATGGTGTCCTATCAATAGCAATAATGTGAACCGGAGTCTTTAGCCTAACTGTCCCTATCTTAGCTTTGGAAAACAGACTGGAGTCAATGAAGTTCATGGAGGAACCACAGTCCATGAAAGCAGAGGCTGGAATACAACAGTCTCCTATTACAAGTTCCACCTCAAGCAAATTTTTTTGGAAAGAGGAAAAGGGTACCTGAGGGTCTGGGTGACCTCCTCAAACATCACCCAGACCTAAGCATTTCCCGACAGTTTAGTAGCAGGAGGACAGGTAGGATAGTCCTTCCTCCAATGTCCCGGACTTCCACAGTAGAAACACAATTTCCACTCCCGTCGTCGTCTCCTCTCCTTCTCCTTGGAATCTGTGGCACTGACCTCCATGGGCTCCGCAAGTGAAACAATCTCAGCTTTGACAGGGCATAATGAGGTTTCCCGCAGGGTCACTCTTCTCTCCCGCAACCTCCGATCCATCCATACTGCCTGGGTCAAGGCCTCCTCCAAAAAACTGGGTGGAAGATGAAGGGGCAGAGCGTCCTTGAGATGATCAGAGAGTCCTCTCCTAAACTGGCATCTCAGAGCAGAATCATTCCAGGAAACTGCCTGAACTCAGAACAATACCACTCTGCAGTGCGTCTACCCTGAGAGAGACCCATGATCCTTTCCTCTGCCACCATGACCCGGTCCGGTTCATCATAAATAAGTCCTAGGGCGTCAAAAAACCTATCCACAGACATACATTCAGGGGCTGTCGGAGGTAAAGAAAAGGCCCAAGTCTGAGGTCCCTCCCTAAGCAAGGAAATTATTATCCCCACCCGCTGACTATCATCCCCAGAGGAACGGGGTCTAAGAGAAAAAAGTAATTTACAGCTCTCCCGAAACGTGTGAAACCTCTCCTTCTCTCCAGAAAACTTATCCGGGAGCATGACCGTGGGTTCTGGAGAATGGAATGATACATCTACGGGACCAGGCTGTGATTGAGTCATGGAACCCTGGAAAGCCTTTACTGAAGCAGCAAGCTCCCCCTGGAGTTGAGTATGGGAAGAGGCTAGGGCTCTATGCTCAATGGATAAGTCCTGGATCATTTGAGTCAAATTAGACATCTGATTCGTAAGGATACGTAACGGATCCATAGGGGTAAAAATGTAAGGGCCAGTGATAATGTCACGCTGTACTCTAAGATGTACAATAGCAGTACAGCGCAGTAATGTGGGACTGAGAGGATTCCTGAAACTATCTGAGAAGGTAGTTAGCTGGTAAACCACTAGGGGGCGTAAAAGTGGAGGAAACGTATGAGCAGGGAATTCCCTAGCAGAGGTAATACTAGTCAAGCCCAATCGTCAGAAAGCCGTGTCACAACATGAGGTCTTGTAAGTACACAAGGGCAAAGTCTAAACGTAGTCAGAGGGAAGCAAATAGTCAGTAGCCTTGGAAATCAGAGCCTAGAAGCGAGGGGGAGTGGGAAGACAAGACAGAATAAAGGTAAACAGATAAGGAACGAACAGGGAGACAGCGGGAGAGACACTGATGGAAACAGACAACAGAGGAAGTTAACAGGTCAGGTGAACACGGAGGTCAGGAGGGGGCAGGGCAGACAACAGGTCACTCAAGAGCAGAACACAGCAGAGCCAGAAATATCACTGGCGAAGTCCAAGAGAAACAGTGCCCTGATAAAGCAGCCTTACCTCCAGAACGAGGCAGAAAGGATTAACCCCTAACGTGACTTGCATCAGAAGTGAAACTAAAAAAAGGCTCAGCTCTAGTTGAGCCAGGAGTCAATCATGACAGAATTCCAGCACATCCATCCAGGTAACAAAAGGTTAAAAATATTTTTCATTTAGACATCATTAAGAAAGGAACAAACAAATCCATGGGAAAAAATGTAACAGCATGACGTGTTTCGAGCTGACCTGCTCTTAGTCATAGCATCAAAGCGTCATGCTAATTTATAGTTTTTTCCATGGATTTGTTTATTCTTTTTTTAATGATGTCTAAATGAAAAATATTTTAACCTTTTGTTACCTGAATTGATGTGCTGGATTTCCTTCACTCCTCTCTCAAAATCTAAAATAATTTTATTAATAAAACGTGTTTTGATGCTGGATTTGCACCTTCCTCGGGTTTGATAGAATATGAACAAGTTTAGACAAACTTGGGTTTAATAACATGTGCCAGGGCACTGACTAGTTCATCATAATTATATTTTAAATTAAGTATAAATAAGGCTAAATGTAGACATGGTTGACTCACACAATACTCCAATAACAGAGACACCCCTATATTTGTAAAGAATATTCAAACTACTAATCAACAAAGTGGTCAATGTGTGTCCCTGAAAAACAACAACTTTGGTAAAGTATAAGTAATAATAATAAGGGAATCAGGAGATGTCCTTATAGAATAGAAAGTTTTAAATATATTCTTAACTAGCTGTAGTACCTGGGCGTTGCCCGGGATAGTAACCGTCTCTCTGTCTCTCTCCCAGTCTCTGTCTGTGTGTCGCTGTCTGTCTGTCTCTCTGTCTGTGTCTTTCTTTGTCTGTCTGTGTCTATGTCTCTGTCTGTCTGTTTCTACCTCTCTGTCTGTATTTGTATCAGTCTATCTGTCTCCATCTCTGTTTGTCTCTCTCTCTATGTCTGTCTCTATATGTGTGTGTCTATCTGTCTGTCTCTTTCCCTGTATATCTCTTTCCCTGTCTGTCTCTTTCCCCGGCTGTCTCTTTCCAGGGCTGTCTCTTTGCCCGTCTGTCTCTTTCCAGGGCTGTCTCTTTACAGGGCTGTCTCTTTCCAGAGATGTCTCTTTCCTCGGCTGTCTCAATCCCTGTTTGTCTCTTTCCAGGGCTGTCTCTTTGCCCGGCTGTCTCTTTCCAGGGCTGTCTCTTTCCCCATCTGTCTCTTTCCCCGTCTGTCTCTTTCCCTGTCTGTCTCTTTCCAGGGCTGTCTCTTTGCTCGGCTGTCTCTTTGCCCGGCTGTCTCTTTGCCCATCTGTCTCTTTGCCCATCTGTCTCTTTCCAGGGCTGTCTCTTTCCAGGGCTGTCTCTTTCTAGGGCTGTCTCTTTCCAGGTCTTTCTTTTTGCTCGTCTGTCTCTTTACCCGTCTGTCTCTTTGCCCGTCTGTCTCTTTCAGGGTCTGTCTCTTTGTCTCTTTATGTCTCTCTCTATCCGTCTCCCAACCGACATCTTATTACCTAACACATAAGCTTCTTATACTAACAGTTTATTTTGTTCCTTTAGTAACCGCTGACAGTTGCTATTAATAGCCTCTAGCCTGTATTCAGTTTAATGGAGGCAGGATTTTGGAGAGTAACTATAAAGCGCGGGGTTAAATTTTCTCGTCAAAACATAGTCTATGACATTCCCTGAGTCACATGGAGTGTCTGTGCAAAATTTCATGATTGAAAATGCGACGTTGCAAATTCCTTTAGCGGACATGCACACATACGTACACACATACATACACTGAGCTTTATATATTAGATTAAAAAAAAAATAAGCTAAATGAATCATCTATCTATATCGAGTGACTGTGATTCATGATGGGCAAGGTTCTCGGCTTAATGATTAGTTAAACCAAGAATATCACATATCTAATCCTATTTATGAAGAATTTGTGAGTCAGACTTTGTTATATATTTAATATAATCCAGCTGTGGAATACAATATATTAGGAGAACCCCAAAAAGATTAAGAAATAGATTGAGTGACCTTAGAATATAAGTGAATAGAGGTTTTCCAGGATATAGTGTTTCATGCCATCTAATAACACAACATACAAAATATTACAGCTATCTAACCATCACTTCAATGGAAAGAATTACCCCTAATGTAATAGATATTTTCGTCTGACTAGACATGAATAGTTCTGGATTTCTAATATGCAAAGCTTGACACGCTTGTTTAGTTTTAAGGTTTTTTTTACTCAACCAAGAAAATGATTATTCTATCTGGCTTACATTCAAATCTGGTAGCCATATTTATATTTTTATACTCTCATTTACTTTTCATAAATGTTATTAGATATGTAATATTCTAAGTTTAACAAATCAGTATGTCAGAGACTCTGTCCATTATCAGTCATAAGATTTCAATTTACATAGGTTGAAAAAATACCTAGTTCCATCTAGTTCAACCTTCTTGTAGTCTCCTGAAGAAGTGAGTGCACTTCGAAACACATTGGAAATGAATCTGCATTATCAACCCCACTATCTGAAGTGTTTTCCCGATATCTGTTTGTTAAGACGCCTGTTATGATCTGGTCTCTGTGGATGATCATAAAAATCCCATCAGCAGAAAAACACAAGAGTAGTTGGAACCTGAGCTGACCGCAATCCCCTATGTGTCAGACCACAGTAGAAGGAGCCGTGGAGCGTTTCTAAAAATCTAGACACCACGTCACACTCGGAGAAACTTGCTACACCTCACAGATAGAAATGAGGAAACCTATCTTGTCTCAGAGTAGTCCCCAAAGGAATAGCAAGCCCCCAACTTATAAATTCAACAGTAATGTAAGAAAACACAATACACAAATAGGAAATAAAGATTAGCAAAGGCGAGGCCTGACTTCCTAGATAGAACAGGACAGGACAGATAGCTGATTGCGGTCAGTGCAATACCCTGCGGAAAAATTCCAATCTCCTGATATAAAAAGACCCTGAGATCACTGGGTCTCTCCCCCACTATATCAGGTACTCTTGTAAATAATGGGAGAAACAAAATACTAAAAAAACCACAAGAAATACAAAAGTGCAAATAATCAAGTAGAACAGGGAGAATCTCCCTTTTCTTGCAGTGGGACTTGCAGAGGGGTAACTCCCATGCTCATCAAAACAGAAAGACAATTCCTCTCCTGCAAGAAAACAGACTTTAAGCAAAACAAAAAGAAAAACAAACACCCTTAGGTGTGGAACAGGCAATAAAGCAAATAACTTGCAACTTATCTGGAATGGGACAGGCACAGGAAAAATGGAAGGATAATTCAAAGCCAATTCAGAGACTGAGTAACAACAACAATAACCGGCCCCAGCCAGCAGACACTGCTCTGCTATATAACCCAGGCTGATCTGCAATTGGGCTTCCCAAACTCCCAAATAACTCTCACACCTGTTGAGGCACAGTCAGCTTCACCCCTAGTCCTGACCGCCAGAGGGAGCTCCAAATCATCACCTCCTCGGATGACATTCACAACAGACGCCCTTCAGTGAAGCATATGAGCTTTTCCACATCTCTTCATCACAAATCATGATCACTCATCATATCACATAAGTGATCTATTTTAAGAATATTTTGACATCATTCTAATCTGTGAGGAGGACTTCAGTTGACTCACTTATTAGTGATGGATGGACCCAGACTATAAAAGTCAAAAGAATCCGGGCACCGACAACCGACAATTCGGGTCCGGCCACCATTTTTGAGCTCCTGATTGAGGTCCCTATAGACGTATATGGGGACCCCATACGACCAGATATCTGAGACCAATTCCAGGCCCAAACCAAGTTGTTTTTTTTAAATCCGGTTGGACCCGCCAATCTCGGGTATCTGCAAGTCCACTCTTCACTATCACTTATGAATATTAGTCATGCTTATTCTTTTACTCTAGTCTTTGTTTCAAACCTACCCATTGTTCACTTTGTTAATGAATAGTTGAATATTTTTGCCAATATAAAAATATAGGGGTGTCTCCATTATTGGAGTATTGTGTGAGCCAACCATGTCCACATGTATCCTCACCTATGCTTAATTTAGATTTTACTTGTAACTAACCAATCAGTGCCCTCTCTCAAAGTCACGGCATGTAATTAACCCCGAGTTTGCCTACAGTTGGCAGAGTTCTACTGATATGCCATTATGTTATTACGTGATTATGGTCATTTGCAGCTTTCTTTTATAAATGCTCTTATACATTCAAATGATCTTTGACTATGTCATTGAAAATCCCATTTGTGAAGCCCATGAGCTTCGACTACTAATTTCTAGAATAAAACAGATCTAAGGAGCTCAGTTATCATATACAGATTTGGGAATCATATATTTTTTTTTTACACTTCTGTAAAATTCTGTGTACATATTATATATAATATTTTTTCTTTATGCCTACAGTATGTATGAGATACTGCAGCAGTGGTATATACCTAGTGTCTATGTAATGAAATAGCACTTGCATCTTTCAAGAACTTAGAATATTAAAAATCTAAATTAAATTTTGTGCCATATTTGCCAATGGAAAATTCACGCCACATTTTATATCTGTACCATTGCTATTGGGATATATAAAAATATGTTTATTATAAAATATATGAGACTCGGAAAAACAGAAATGAAATTGCCTTACTTTCCACTGACATCAAGGATAATTTTTCTATTGCGTGGGTGTCTCCAAATGCCGTAGTTATTGCAGCTAAATGATCCCGGCCTTCCCACAGCCTTTCCAAACAGGCAGAATGTGAATGTGAGGTTAATCTTTCAATTAAACAGAATCTGCACTCTCGACGTAACTGCATGAATCCAATGGCTTTGCCAAACCTGCATGCAGTCAGATATAAATAGAGCATATTTGGATATAAAAGCTTATTTTGTATTTCTTTGCTACATATCTCGGTTACTTTCTTATCTTTTTTGGTTATTATATATGAGCCAGAGAATAAATTAGCAATGTCTATCTTTTCTGCTGAAAGCCATACCACAAAATAGCAGGTTGTGGGCATTGTGTCAAAAAGCAATTAATGACAAAAAGTGAGGTTTTCCGAGATAAAGATTTACAGCTCTTACTTCAGGGCAGTTGAAAATAAATCTGTGAAAAACGTTTTTACAACCCCATCTGAGAGCAGCATACTGTAGGGGATGAGAGCCTGACTGTAGCGATGTGTTACTTACTAAGCTGTCATTTTGATACAATCACTTTTTTAGCATATTGCATATTTATTGCATATTTAGCAATTATTAATTAATTCATTAATTACAGTTGAGCGCTGTACAACTCTACTCCAGAGATTGACATATCACTGTTGCAACCTCTGCAGAAGAACAGGGTCTCAAGAGGTGAGGGGGCCATTTCCACCTCCAAAGAAGCAGCGTCTGTCATAGATAGAACTATTGGACTGCAAAGAGCCCATATATTGTTTTATTCTACCAGCTAAGTTGTGGATCTCTGCAGCTCCTCCAGAATGAGCTTAAGCCTCTTGGCTGCTTCACTGATTAGTGCTCCCCTTGCTTGGCATGTCAGTTTAGATGGACAGCCATGTCCTTGGTAGGTTTGCTGTTGTGCCATACTCCTTCCATCTTTGCATGATGGATTGACCAGTGCTCTGTGAGATGTTCAGTACTTGGGCTATTTTTTTATAACCTAACCCCAATTTATTCTTCTTCACAACTTTATCCCTGACCTGTCTGGTCTGTTCCTTAGTTTTCATGATGCTGTTTGATTCCTAATATTTAAAAAACAAACAAACCCTGAGGCCTTCACAGAACAGCTGTAGTTATACTGAAAATAAATTATACCTAGGTGGAATCCATTTACTAATTTGGTCACTTTTGGAGGCAATTGGTCACTCAGAATTTTATTTAGGGGTAACAGACTAAATGGAGCTGTATACAAATGCACAACGCAATTTTCATATTTATATATAGAAAATAGTTAGAAAACCATATATACTGTAATTGACCTTAACACTTCACAGATACTTGCTGCTTTGCTTTGGAATATAACATAAAATCCCAATTAAATACAGTTAAGTATGTGGGTGTAACATCAAAAATGTGGAAAAGTTCACGGGAATGAATACTTCTTCAATGCACTGTATAATTATTTTTAGATATAAAGGAATATATATTTGTCATTAAAAAGTGGTGACATAATTATTTCACTATTATTACTCCTTATTGTTAGCACCACAACACTTTCTATAGCACTGGTATCCGTTAGTGTCCTGTGGAGCCAGAGGACCACTGTAGGCATCAGTTGCCACATGCCAGGTGTAACTGTTAGAGTTTTGTTATCCCACCACAGGGATACTAAACACAGTGAAGTGACAGTCGAGATACAGTATATTAACCACAGTGATGTCACAATACGGAATCCTACCTGCAGAGATGTGACAATACATGTATAATAAATACAAAGACAGCTGTCACAATACAGAGTTAATGTATACCTGTCGTTCGAGGTGACTTTTCGGAATAAGCTGTCATATGTACAGTATGTACATTAGGAATAACACTATATCGGCCCATTATTTGAGTTACAAATGCCATTCTTCACTACTGTTCATCTCTGCAGACTATAGCTCTAAATTTCATTTTTCTCTGAAGTAGTGGATGGAGACTAATAGCCTGAATATCTTGCATATACAGCACTCACAAACACAAGGGATTCCTGCTTTTCTGTGTTTATAAATCTGAGCCACAAAAATGACGCAGACAACCAAAACATAAGAATGTAAAAAACAGTATCACACAGAAAAGAGTAGTAAGAAAGGACAAAGGGATTTAGAGTTTAATAGGGTGAATAAATGTATTAAATAGCACATAAGAAGAAACAATAAGTAAAAATGTATCAATAAAAGTTTATAAACAACATGAATGAAAGCACAGAGCTTCAAAGAGATGCAAAGACATAAGAAGAAAGTTTACAAGCAGTACATCATGATATGATGCATGCAAGTATAGATTAAGATATATACAGTTTATGCATGGGTGTCAGGTCCGAGCATTCCTACATGAACAGGGTCCTGGAAAGTGGATTGGTCATCATAGGCCAGTTGAATGGCCGCCAAGGTCTCCCGATCTGACTCTCTAATGCCTGCTTTACACGCTTCAATAGATCTTTCAATCCATCGTCGAGGTCAAGTTGTAAGTGACGCACATCCGGCATCGTTTGTGACGTATTTGCATGTGACACCTACGTGCGATCAAGATTGAACGCAAATACGGTGATCGCTTACACGTCGTTTATTCCTCATACATTGGACGCTTTGTTGTACGAACCTAGTCAATTGAAACGTGTGACATCCCTCATACGATTTTGATGTCTGAGGCTATGTGCGCAGGTGTGCGCTCTGCACCGCAGCTTAAAAAAGGTCCGCTTCAGAGCGCAGCTGAAAAGCTGCGTTCTGAAGCGCCTCATAATGTCTGTCATTCACTAATCTCTGTCAGTCGGTCACTATCTCTGTCCCTCTCTCTCTGTCCATGTCAGTCTATCCCTCTTAACCCCTCTCTCATACTCACCTATCCCCGATCTCCGGCGCGGCGCTGCATGGCATTCACACTGCTCCGGCGGCTTTTACTATTTTGAAAAAGCCGGCCACTCATTAAACAATCTCGTATTCCTTGCTTTTCCCGCCCACCGGTGCCTATGATTGGTTGAAGTGAGACATGCCCCCACGCTGAGTGACAGGTGTCTCACTGCACTCAATCACAGCAGCCGGTGGGCGTGTCTATATTGTGCAGTGAAATAAATAATTCAATAATTAAAAAAAACAGCGTGCGGTCCCCCCCAATTTTAATACTAGCCAGATAAAGCCATACGGCTGAAGGCTGGTATTCTCAAGATGGGGAGCTCCACGTTATGGGGAGCCCCCCAGCCTAACAATATCAGCCAGCAGCCGCCCAGAATTGCCGCATACATTAGATGCAACAGTTCTGGGACTGTACCCGGCTCTTCCCGATTTGCCCTGGTGCTTTGGCAATCGGGGTAATAAGGAGTTATTGGCAGCATATAGCTGCCACTAAATCCTAGATTAATCATGTCAGGCGTCTCCCCGAGATACCTTCCATGATTAATCTGTAAGTGACAGTAAATAAACACACACACCCGAAAAAATCCTTTATTAGAAATAAAAAACACAAACATATACCCTGGTTCACCACTTTAATAAGCCCGAAAAAGCCCTCCATGTCCGGTAATCCAGGATGGTCCAGCGTCGCTTCCAGCTCTGCTGCATGAAGGTGACCGGAGCTGCAGAAGACACCGCCGCTCCTGTCAGCTCCACGCAGCTAATGAAGGGAATAGCGCGATCAGTTGAGCTGTCACTGAGGTTACCCGCTGTCACTGGATACAGCGGTGGCCACGGGTAACCTCAGTGATAGCTCAGCTGATCGCGCTATTCCCTTCAGTTGCTGCGTGGAGCTGACAGGAGCGGTGGTGTCTTCTGCAGCTCCGGTTACCTTCATGCAGCAGAGCTGGAAGCGACGCTGGACCATCCTGGATTACGCCGGACATGGAAGGCTTTTTCGGGCTTATTAAAGTGGTGAATGAGGGTATATATTTGTGTTTTTTATTTCTAATAAAGGATTTTTTCGGGTGTGTGTGTTTATTTCCTGTCACTTACAGATTAATCATGGAAGGTATCTCGGGGAGACGCCTGCAATGATTAATCTAGGAGTTATTGGCAGCTATGGGCTGCCAATAACTCCTTATTACCCCGATTGCCAAAGCACCAGGGCAAATCGGGAAGAGCCGGGTACAGTCCCAGAACTGTTGCATCTAATGTATGCGGCAATTCTGGGCGGCTGCTGGCTGATATTGTTAGGCTGGGGGGCTCCCCATAACGTGGAGCTCCCCATCCTGAGAATACCAGCCTTCAGCCGTATGGCTTTATCTGGCTGGTTTTAAAATTGGGGGGGACCGCACGCCGGTTTATTTAATTATTTAATTATTTATTTCACTGCACAGTATAGACACGCCCACCGACTGCTGTGATTGGGTGCAGTGAGACACCTGTCACTCAGCGTGGGGGCATGTCTCACTGCAACCAATCATAGGCGCCTGTGGGCGGGGTAAGCAGGGAATACGAGATTGTTTAATGAGCGGCCGGCTTTTTCAAAATAGTAAAAGCCGCTGGAGCAGTGTTAATGCCGTGCAGCGCCGCGCCGGTGATTGGGGATCGGTAAGCATATGAGAGAGGGCTTCTCAATTCAGTTACTCAGGAGTTTAGCGGTCACCGGTGAGTCCTTCACTGGTGACCGCTAATCAGGACGCGACACAGACAGAGCCGCAGCATGACAATGAAGTCGGGTGAAGTTAACCCGAGTTCATTCTGATCGTGCAGCTCTTTCTGTGTCTGCTGTCAGCGGCCATTCAGCTCTGCTACATGGCTGTCTGTGTCTGCTGTTAGCGGCCATGTAGCAGAGCTGAATGGCAGATGACATAGTAAAAACGCATCCCTACACATTACACACGCTTGGCAAGTCAATAAATAAAAAAAAAAAAAGGGTGCCCAATGCATACGTCACAGAACACATGATCTAAAGGATCGCACACAAAATTGATCAATTTAACATAGACTACTAACGCACGTGTGACAGCAAATGAACGACCTACGTGCGATCTCATTAAATCGCATATGCGACCTGGGCGTGTCACATCGCATACGAGATCGCACACCTAATTGTAGGGTGTAAAGCTGGCTTTAGACTTTTAACTTTGGGGTCATCTGAAGGCAATTGTCTATGATGTGAAGATACAAGATTTGCGGCATCTGAAACAACGGATACTTTAAGCCAGTACTAACATTTCTTCTGTGGTGCTGCTATCAGTGTGTCAAGAGTGGGAGAAGACGGTTGCATTGACAATCCAACAGAATGGGCAGCACTTTGAACACATTTTATAAGTGGTCATGAAATTGTAAATAACTAATGAACAAATAAAGTTACGTTAAAACCAAGCCCACCATTGTTTTTCTTGTGAAATTCTCAATACGTTTGATATGTTACATGACCCTCTTCCTATTAGAAAAAAATAAAGTTGGATCCAAAATGGCCAACTTCAAAATGGCCACCATGGTCACCACCCATCTTGAAAAGTTCTCCCCTCCCATATACTAATGAGCCACAAACAGGAAGTTGATATCACCAACCATTCCCATTTTATTTAGGTGTATCCATACAAAGGGCCCACCCTGTATTACGAATTCATCAAATGATTGTAAAGGCAGTCACACTCACCATTATGAGTCTTAAGAACTTTCATTTATTTCCATTACTACAAATAATTAAAAATAGCATTGGATGGGTAGAGATGTGGAGAGGTGAGAGCTGTTTCGCACTGTCCTGCCCTTTTTCAGGACTCACTCATTACCTCTTCATACCTCTTCCCCTCCCCTGATCCTGTTTCTTTGTTTGCTGAAATAAAGAAAAGTTCATAATACTCGGACTGGTGAGTGCAGACACTTTTATTGGATTACTATATATTCCTGCAAAAGTTGAGCATCTTCTTAATCTCCAACAAGGTATATGGTTGTTAATGCTTGTTTATGCTCTAGTCAGAACTGTGTATGGCCATGCCCCTTTCATAGACAACAAAATTGGTACAAATTCTTCTCGTCGATTCCTACTTGAGTTCTGCTTGTCTAACATGCACTATTCACAAAAAATTAGGGATATTTGGCTTTCGGGTGAAATTTATGTAAAACGTAAAAAGTTCATGCTACAGTGATATTTTATCATGAAAGTAGGGCATTTAAGTAGAAGCATTCAATGATTTCCTCATCTCAAACAATTTATTAAAACAAAAGACAAAGACAGTGGTTGCTATACCCCCCAATAAATGCCAATCTCTCAATAACTTGCCATGTGGCCTTGAGCATCAATTACAGCTTCACAATAACATTTTATGCTGTTAACAAGTCGAGTTATTGTCTGCTGATGCATGGCCCACTCTTGAAGAGCAACCCTCAGGTCATTGAAGTTTTGGAGTACAGGGTTATGAGCCTCTGCACGGTGACTCAGCTGATCCCATGGGTTTTCTATGGAATTGAGGTCTGGAGCAAGTGCAGATTTCCATTTGAGGTACCCCCGTCTCTAGTAGCCATTCTCTAATGATGCGACCTCGATGAGCAGGAGTATTGTCATCAATGAAATTAGGCCTTTGTTGTTCATGGAGAGGCACAATGACTGAATTAGTGATGTTATTAAAGTAGTAGGGACTTGTCACTGTACAATTCACAAAATGTAGGGCAATTCTGTATTGACTAGACACACCTGTCCACACTGTAACTCCATCACCACCAAAGGCTCGTCTGGTGAGAACAGTGGCTGATGCATAGTGCTCTCCTTGCCATCTCCAACATGGTTGGCAGACATCATTTTTGCTCAGCTTGAATTGACTTTAATCAGTGAACATTACTGAGGCCCACTGGTCCCTTGTCCAGCATAGATGTTCCCTATGTAAGACAATGACGCCTGTGTCTTTTGGTGTGGACAGGTACCCTCGCAGGATATGTAGTATGCAGATCACACTGAGGTAAATAGTTTCAAATGGTCTGACATGATACTTAGGTGCCTCTCACCTTCCTTAAATATGCCTGGAATTAATCATCCAGTTACAAAAAGGGCATTGTTCAAAATTAAACAGTCAGCAGTGTGAGATTTTGCCAAAGGATATCCACTTCAATGTCTTTCTGTGACTCTTCCAGTCTCTCTGTATCTCTATTGCAACCTGCTGATTACATTCTAAGCTCAGTGGCCCCTTTTGTCTGAGAACATCCTGCTTGAAGTCTCGCAATGGCGAGGTACAGTTGATCAATTGTTATGTGTTGTCTTGGTCTCATGAAGTCTATATGTGAACAGTATGATGAGGAGAACTGTATAACTACCAATTCTAATTGAACTCTGAAATTTTTGGGTGATTCATTGATCAAACACCTGTTGTGAATTCTGCCATTAAGCTTAAACATTAAACTAAAACACTAAAACCATTGAACAGTTGGACATGTGCATTCATAAGTTTAGAGAAGGTCACATTAAGTTCTCCTGAAAAGGTTAGAGGGCATTTTAGGATCATCCTGAAATTTCACCCAAATGCCAAATATCCCTAACCTTTTGTGAGTAGTGTATATTGGATTTCGCTTTCAAAAATCTTTTCAAGAGATAAAAGACTCTTATAGTCATAAAAAAAGTACCAATATATTTCTAAAGGGCAATTCTGAGAATGTAGACTGGATAAATAATAAATCATATATTGAAAAATACTTGAAAGTGCTTTTTTATTCTGATCACCCTAACATCCAAAGAATCGTTGATCCAAATTTTTAAATATCTACTTTAGTTGGATTTGCCTAATATGTTTTCATGGTTTCCTTCCAAATTAAATATGTGGAGAAAAGAGAAATAAATAGGGTGGAGTTTGACACATTTTCTTTTGCAGCATTAAAGGAGTATTCCCATCTCCAAGATCCTATCCCAATATGTAGTGTGTGTAATAATAATAATATTAGCAAATACCTCCAATTAAAAATGTAGTATAGTTCTCCTAATATTGTCATGGGGAGTATGGGTGGCACAGGGGCTCCTGAGCTGACCCTAAAGCTGGGGACCCTGTGCTTTCCCTTATTCTGACAGTAGACTTAAAGGTAGTCAGGGTCGAGCCTCCAGTGTGTCCCTGTCTTTTGTTGTGTCCTGACCTAATACCTCCGCATCCCCAACCTAGGACTGGGCAGGACACAGAGAATGACACCTCCCACAAGACAAAAACAAGGAGATAAACTGAAACTGCCTCACACCGCAAATATCCACAGAGGAGGGACAAAAAGACACCGGAGGGAATAAACCAAAGGAGAAGGAGTAAATCACACCAGGGAGCTATCATACAAAGCAGACAACAAATCATTGGTCACCAAATGGAAGATCACCACGGACACCGGGATATCGTAACTGCAAGCAGAAACTATCTTTGGCGGTCACCTACTACACACCCCAGTCTTAACTAGGAGAAGACCAGCTGTGAAGGAAATTAGCAACCTGGCTCTCAGCACACTGCTCTAACAAGAATTAACCCCTGTAAGGCTGGGAGTAGTGAAACAACTGAGCCGACGACCAGCGAAGCTGAGCACTTAAGAGAGACCAGGTTGCCTGTCGGACTCTGCACAGTCCGACATCGTAGAAGTCATTCACATATGCGGATACAGACAGGGCATTACAGATATAGCCATGTCTCTTACCTCATGTGCAAGGCATTGCAGCGTGGGTATCACTTGTTACATCCACTAATATAATGACAGTTAGTTGCTTGTGGTCACAACCATGGATACCTAAGGTGCAATGCCCTGCACATGAGGTAAGACACATAGCTTATCAGAAGAACTATACTACATTTCTGATTGGAGGTATTTGCTAATATTATTCTTTCACCTACTACCTATTGTGATAGGATATTAGAGATGGGAATACCGCTTTAATGATTTTGCTGACAGCATGAAAAGGAATACGTCATTTTATTTTGTAGCTTTATTTTAGATATGGAAATTATGGTTGAAGAACATAACCCGAATAGCTTCAAATGAAATCATTTATCAATAATTTATTCTAATACATCCATTTGATCTCTCAGGTGCTCACTCGTGAATAGGTTAATAGCACACTTGAAATTTATTTTTATCTTCTAACCTCCTGCCACATCCAAAGAACAAGACTCTTGTCCTATTTAGACCAGTTTTCTGTAGAGATCCCGTGGTTCTCTGACATAAAAATCACTTTAACACATTGCAGATTGTGTTTCATTCCCTTAAGCTTTGTCATGTAATCTTCCTACAAAGATATTGATGGCGTTTACTGAGTGCCGAGGACCAAAATAATTTCGAGTTATTATCCCGTACTTTCCCAACTGAGTAGTCACAATTATAGCTGAGAAGAAATAAGACAGATGTTTCCCACAAGATATAACCAATAAGATGCTGATACGAAGCTTTTACCGGCACGGTTTAACCTATCTACCAGTGAGAACACAAGCCAAATGCCTGCAACATTATACTCAGCACTTAATAATCAGAAAAATGTTGAGTGTTTCCATTTATTCTACTTTTATCTTCTGCTTTCTTTTATTATATTGTTAATGGTCTGCATTCAACGCAGCACAGAATGAAGAATCTGCAGAATAGGACAATTTTAGGGAACGATACAGCTTTAAATGAAGAAATGTTATCTTTGTCAGCTTAGTGTTCATGAAAACTTTCTCATCATAATCCGATGTAATCAGTCCCATAACTCAGGGCTCCTGTATTCCCCTGTTCCTAGATGATCTCGAGCTGTTGCTGAGAATACCTGATGAGTTAATGAGCTGCTTATTATTGTGCATTTACTCTGCGCTAGGTTTATTGCACCTGAGACATGGTTTGCATATATCACATTATAATCGGAGTATGAGAAATCTCCAGTCATGTAATGTGTCCCATGTAACCAGTCTCAAATCTACTGTGATACAAAGAAAGATGAGCGAATATATTTTAATGGAATTGAATTCTATTCAAATTATATAAGACTCAGCATTCGCCAAAATGCAGTTTTTTTTGTAATTTCCTTCCATGTGGATTCAGCAAACTGGCAGCCATTGGCCGTCATTATTCTTAACTGGGCCATCAAAATGTTAAAAGATGATTAAAAAAGTTATACTCACTTTATCAC
The DNA here is from genome assembly GCF_048569485.1 of Anomaloglossus baeobatrachus. Classification (NCBI taxonomy): domain Eukaryota; kingdom Metazoa; phylum Chordata; class Amphibia; order Anura; family Aromobatidae; genus Anomaloglossus; species Anomaloglossus baeobatrachus. Next base: position 676,137,957 of record NC_134353.1, on the reverse strand, counting down.
AGACACTGACACAGGGTGGGGGCACTGTCTGACTGCAACCAATCACAGAGCCGGGACTGAGGGTGGGCGGAGGAAGCAGTGAATATGTATGAGGGTCAATGAGCGTCCCTTGAAGTAGTGTTCCTGCTGCGCAAGAGACTCTGTAAGTATAACGGTCCTGCTCTAATCCCCCTAGCCCTTTCTACCACCACTTTACAGCACAATGTTCGGGTCCCCTTAGACTTATATGGGGTCCGGCATCCGGGCAGATGTTAGGGTACAAGTCCGGTCCCAAACAAGAGTTTTTAAAAAAATCCATCTGGATCTGCCGAATCCAAACATCTTGGGGTTTGCCCATCTCTAATTATGGCCATTCGCTCTGATGAGTCCTGGGACAGTTCAGTCCATGCTTGCACAAGGTCATGGCACATGTTATGACGTTACGATACTGTGACCTTTTCACGTGTTTGTGCAGATTCCTTTTGTGACTCATTAAGCAGTAAGTCCCAGCTTAGCATAAGAGGTTTGGGGATTTTAGCATGAGTGGTATTGATGAGAAGATACAGCGAGGACCAAATGAGTGGCGGTAAGGAGTGGAGAGGCCAAAGTGGTGAATAAATTATATAAGTATTTTTTTAATTTTAATATCTTATGTTTATTATCATCTGGGGTCTTGAGACACCCCAGAGCACATAAGAATAAATTCACAGAAAATAACTATTTTGATAATTCAATTTGCCTGGAAAATCTGCTCAAAAAGGCAAAATTGAATGTTGCCTGATTCATTCATCTTTAGTTTTCTTAAAGGGAACCAATCATCCGGATTTTCGTATATAAGGTAAACCAGTGCTATACTGGCACTATCAGGCAGATTATCTACATACCATTAGTGGTCAGCTTGGATGTTTAGCCTTTCAAATCCAAGAAAGTGAAGTTTAAAAATTCATCATCTTTTTGATTGACAGTTGCACCAGAGCAGATAATAGCAGGGTGGGTTATGCACATGATTCCTGCCCCCCCCCCCCCGGCCGCCTGTTCCTCCCGCTCTCTTGCTCTACATTAATTTCTATTCAGTAAAATGGCGTCGGAGTTGGCGCCTGCGCATAGCGCTTATCTCCGGAGACTTCTTTCTGAAGCCCGCGTTACCCCGCGTTACCGCGTTTTTCTATTCTTCCGACTGAGAGGGCGGCGCATGTGCCCTCATATCTTCTGCTCTCTTGACCGTGGGAGTGCGTGCGGTCACAACAGCAGAGGAGAACAGCTGATCGGATGACACCATGCTGCCCCAAGACACCTTCCAGCACCAGGTTGAAGAAGACAGAAGACCAGGATTGTGGAGGGGTGAGAGGGAGTAATAAACATGGAGTCCCTAAGTGTGTCTGTGTATTTATTTCTAATAAACAGCTGCTATTAAGCCCGAGATTCTTAATGTCAGGCCAAGTTTGACCCAGCCTTTAAGACTCTCTAATAAAGGGTTACAAAAAAGACACCACAAAGAGAAAAAAATACTTTATTAGAAATAAATACACAGACACCCTTAGGGACTCCATGTTTATTACTTCATCTCACCCCACCACGATCCTGGTCTTCTATCTTCTTCAACCTGGCACTGGCAGGTATCCTGGTGCTGGAATGGTGTCCTACGATCGGCTGTTCTCCCCTTCTGTTGTGACAGCGCGCGCTCCCGCGGTCACAAGAGACCAGAGGATGTGAGGGCGCATGTGCTGCCCTCTCAGTCGGAAGAATAGAACAGCAGGGAGTAACGCAAGCTTCAGAAAGATGGTGCCGGAGATAAGCGCTATGCGCAGACGCCAACTCCAACACATGGTATGTAGAAAATCTGCCTGATAGTGCCAATACAGCACAGGCTTTAACTTATATACGAAAATCCTGATGATTGGTTCCCTTTAAATTGGGATTATGAATAGTTTGGCATTATGAAGTCTTTATAAAGCCTAATGCACACAACTGTATTACAATATGTTGGGGACATATTAAGGCATTTATAGAGGTACAAAGGGACATTACTGTACCCTCAATATCTTTGATTTCAAATGGAGCTTTTTGTTGTTTTTATACCATAAGAATACATCAGAAAAAAAACTGAAACATACTTTATTGGATGTTCTATTTATGGAAATATACTTCATGCATTGAAATATACTCCTTATGCCAGTTTTACACATCTGACTTCCACAGTTTGAGCAGGGGCCATCATACCTGGACTAGCTGTGGGTCTCCTTCATACATGGGATTGATGACTTTGGGTCAGGAAACCTGAATGCGGTTCAGACACTACTGTCCATACTTGTACTGTGAATACTGAATATGTAAAACCTGTCACAAAAGCAATACATAATCCACATACAGCCATGGCCAAAAGTGTTGACACCCTTGAAACTGTTTCAGAAAATGAAGTATTTCTCGCAGACAAATATTGCAATTACACATGTTTTGTTATACACATGATTATTTTCTTTGTGTGTATTGGAACAACACAAAAAAATGAGAAAGAAAGGCAAATTGGACAACATTTCACACAAAACTCCAAAACTGGGGCAAACAAAAATTGTTGGCACCATCAACTTAATATTTGTTTGCGCACCCTTTGGATCAAATACGTGCAGTCAATCACTTCCTATAACCATCATCAAGCTTCTTACACTTCTCAACTAGAATTTTGGAGTGCTCTTCTTTTTCAAGCTGCTCCCGGTCTCTCATATTTGAAGTATGCCTTCTCCCAACAGCAATTTTAATATATCTTCACAGGTGTTCAATGAGATTTAGATCTGGACTCATTGTTGGCCACTTCAGAACTCTTCAGCACTTTGTTCCATCCATTTCTGGATGCTCCTTTAAGTGTGTTTGGAGTCACTGTCATGCTGGAAAATTCATAACCTAGGATGCAAGCCCAGCTTTCTGACACTAGGCACTAACCAAAATCTTTTTCCAATCTTCAGATTTCATAATGTCTTGCACTCAGCCAAAGCACCCAGTGTCAGAGGTAGCAAAACAGCCCCAAAAAAATCTTTGAACCACCGCCAAATGTGACTGTAGGTAGTGTGTTCGTATCTATGTAGGCTTCATTTAGTTTTTGGTAAACATTAGAGTGATGTACTGACTCACACGCATTTTAGCACACTGCAATCTAGCTTTTTATGTCTCTGTGTCAGCAGTGGGGTCCTCCTGGGTTTCCTGCCATAGTGTTTCATTTACTTCACATGTCGATGAATTGTTTGCGCTGTAACTAATGCACCCCAAGCCTCCAGGACAGCTTGAATTTTGAATTTTTTTGGGAACTTTATTGATGCTGCTTATCCACTATCTGGACTATCCTGTGTTGAAACCTTTCATCAATTTTCCTCTGCCATCCACATCCAGGAAGATTACAGTGCCATGGGTTGTAAACTTCTTGATTTTGTTTCTCATCATGGACAAAGGAACATCAAGAACTCTGGAGACGGACTTGTAAACTTGAGATTGCTGAAAGGTTTCAACAATTATGGTCTTGAGACAGTTATCTTCTATTCTTTCTGTTCTCAATGCTTAGTTTGGCACACACAGACACACAATACAATGATAAAGTCAACTTCACCCCTTTTTTATCTGGTTTCAGGTGTGATTTTCATATTGCGCACACTTGTTACTTGCCACATGTGAGTTTAATGAGCATCACATGCTTGAAACAAAGTTGTTTACCCACAATTTTGGAAAGTTGCCAACAATTTTGTGGAGTCCATTTTGGGGGTTTTGTATGAAATGATGTCCAATTACCCCTTTTTCCTTTTTTTTGTGTTGTTCCAAAACACACAAAGGAAATAGATATGTATAGCAAAACATGTAATTGTAATAATTTTCTGGGAGAAATACTTAATTTTCTTAAATAATTTCAATAATGCCAACACTTTTGGCCATGACTGTATGTATGGGTTTTCATGTGTTAACATATAACGGTATGCATAAAGCCTTATAGTGGCAATATCTCAGTCTTTGCACAACTATTGGGAACTCTTTATATAATTTTGGTTCATTTCAGTTCAAAGCAGTTGTAATAAAGATGATAAAACGTAGCCACATCATTAAAGCTATCTGAAAGCAACTTTACATCTAAACAATACATTGGATTTTCAAGACTGGAATGTAAAAGATGTAATTCAAACTAAAGCAAGTGCTATTATAAGCAATTTTAAGCCTTTATAATAAGAATCAGACAAGTGAAGCCATATGTGTGATGCCCTGGCAAAACCAGGTTGTCACAGAGCCTGCACAAATCCACCAATGTGCAGGCCATTCTCTTCCTTGGCACCAGCACAGTCCCCACACAGATATACAGCAGCCAATCAGGCCCTACTCACCCCCTCCCCAGGAAAATGGGAGGGATCGAGAGGAGCTTAGGAAGTGACAGAGCAGAGTTTAGTCCCAGTTTGAGCTCTAGTCAGTGAAGAGCTTACAGGAGGGAGTTGGAGCTCCCTGGAGAGGTTGGTAGTCGGGGTTGGAGCCCTGGACTACCGGACTAGGTGGCAGTGAGGGCCACAGGCACAGAGATCCGGTCGCGGGAAACCTGAGGCCGACTGGGGCAGGGTTGTAGCCCGCCATTGCCGAGAGAGGAGATCCAGTCCGGAGGCCGTTCAAGCGGACTAGTCAGGACAAGAAAGAAACAGACAGAGAGTGTGGAAGAAAGGGCCCCTGGTTGTATATCTGGGTGTGGGACCCGAAGACACCCGCCAAAGGTGAGCGGCCATTGACAATTTGGTTTACAATACAGACTGTGTGTGGTTACTGACCGTCCAAATCATCAGCAGCTCATCCAGCACCACAACAACCGAACTATGAGTTTCCTGCTCCCTGCAACCTCTCACAATACCCTGGGCACCGGGACTACACCTCCCCTACCCGTTGAGGGGATCCCACCTTGCTGCCCTGCTCCATTAGCCCCGGGCACCCACATACAAGGCAGCAGCGGTGTCACCATCCGTCACCGCAACCCACGGGTGGCGTCACCGACATATGCAAATGTCTGCATTACTGATATACACAAAAAAGCATTATATATAGCCAATCTCACAAGCCAACATTCATTAATGTCCAGACTGGCCGTGGTTCTCTTAACCTGAGCTCAACAGTTTCACATATGCCTATGAGTGTGTTGAGTTTGTGCCAGTAGCCCTGTGCCCGGAGTGGACATCATAGTCCATACTTGGACTGTGAGCGTTGGACGTGTGAAACTAGCCTAAAGGCCCTGTCACACACAGAGATAAATATGCGGCAGATCTGTGGTTGCAGTGAAATTGTGGACAATCAGTGCCAGGTTTGTGGCTGTGTACAAATAGAACAATATGTCCGTGATTTCACTGCAACCACAGATCTGCCAAAGATTTATCTCTGTGTGTGACGGGGCCTTAAAGGTCCAGTCACACTAAGCAACTTACCAGCGATCCCAACAATGATAGGGATCGCTGGTAAGTTGCTAGGAGGTTGCTGGTGAGATGTCACACTGCGACACTCCAGCGATCCCACCAGCAACCTGACCTGGCAGGGATCGCTGGAGCGTCGCTACACGAGTTGCTGGTGAGCTCACCAGCAACCAGTGACCAGCCCCCAGCGCCGCGTGGAAGATGCTGCGCTTGGTAACTAAGGTAAATATCGGGTAACCAACCCGATATTTACCTTGGTTACCAGTGCACGCAGCTACACGTGCAGAGAACAGGGAGCAGCGCACACTGAGCGCTGGCTCCCTGCTCTCCTAGTTACAGCACACATCGGGTTAATTACTCGATGTGTGCTGCAGCTAAATGTGCACAGAGCAGGGAGCAGCGCACAATGCTTAGCGCTGGCTCCCTGCTCTCCTAGTTACAGCACACATCGGGTTAATTAACCCGATGTGTCCTGCAGCTACATGTGCACAGAGCAGGAGCCGGCACTGACAGTGAGAGCGGCGGAGGCTGGTAACAAAGGTAAATATCGGGTAACCAAGGACAGGGCTTCTTGGTTACCCGATGTTTACATTGGTTACCAGCCTCCGCAGAAGCCGGCTCCTGCTGCCTGCACATTTAGTTGTTGCTGTCTCACTGTCACACACAGCGATCTGTGCTTCACAGCAGGACAGCAACAACTAAAAAATGGCCCAGGACATTCAGCAACAACCAACGACCTCACAGCAGGGGCCAGGTTGTTGCTGGATGTCACACACAGCAACATCGCTAGCAACATCACAAAAGTTGTTCGTTAGCAGCGATGTTGCTAGCGATGTTGCTTAGTGTGACGGGGCCTTTAGACATTTGGATTAATCAGGGTTGTATTAGCTACAACTATTATGCTCATGTGAGCCTTTCCCTACATTTCCCTTTATGCATCATGATTTATTGCCCTGTCCCATTACATACAGACCTGTCATTCCTAACATACTCACACAAGTTGACAAGTTTCTGCCTTCCCCAAGATCGGTGCTCTTATCTTCTCTTCTTGAGATATTTTAGTTATCTGATTAGATACAGCTTGTTCTTTTCCATCTCTTTGTAAGATAAACAGACAAACTGGAGATGGTGATTAATGACAAAATAGTGCTCAGAGTCCAATCACCTTGAAAGTTAAAAAAAGGTTATAAATACAAGGTACAAGGGTTCTTCATCTTCCGCAGCTCACATCTGCACTGGTAAACTATCGGGCTATATTAAAGAGGACCTGTCAGAAAACCAAAAGTGACAAGTGTTTGCTCATTTTATTCCCACTGCTCCCATAATATTCTGGATTAATCCCTTGTACTGATCCAAAGATATGGTCTTTTTTATTTAGTACTAATTTTTGCCTTTAACAATGTGGCGATGCTATTAGGTTGTTTATGCAAAACAGCTTAAAGACACGCCCCCATAGAATGCTGAGCCACGCCCCATTGTAAAGGCCAGACAAATTTGCATTAAATTAAAAGTATCCTATAACTAGATCTGTATGGTGTATAAACAGCGGAAATAACAAAACAACAAAGACAGGCCACTTTTGACTTGGTGACAGGTCTTCTTTAAGATAAAGTTTTATTTGCAAAGTCCAACTTACATAACAGAACATGAAATGTAAGCAATTTTACAGTAGGTGGTTGTGATGGTAGTGAGTAAGCTAACCATCAACCTTATTACCTAAGTAATACACCATTGGATTCCGAATCTCTTTTATTAGATTATGCTGCTCTCAGATGAGATAGCAAAAACCTGCTGACAAATTCTCTTTAAAGAGAGTAAAGGGTGCTTTACATGCTGCGACATCGCTAGCGATCTCAATAGCGATGTAACGCGCCAGATCGCACATACGACCAGTGCTAAAAAATGACCTATGTGCGATCTGGTGTGTTACATCGCTAATGAGATCGCTAGCGATGTCGTAGCATGTAAAGCACCCTTAACAAATTGTCATAGCCTAAGGCTATGTGCACACGTTGCTTTTTTTTCAGCGCGGAAAAAAACGCACCATCTGGCAGAGGGGAGAATTGTAAACAATGCTTTTTGAGAAAAACGCATCGAAAACGCATGCGTTTTTCATGCGTTTTTCATGCGTTTTTCATGCGTTTTTTTTAGGTGTGCTTTTTAAGACTTGTCAGTGTTAATAAAGTTGGTTGAACACAGACCTTTGGAAAAAAAAACCTGTGATGTCATTTCCTTCTCCACATTCTGTTTGGATAAATGGGAGGGCTTGGAATGGAAGGAGCACCATTTGAATTTTGGAAAAGTTGAAATAAACTTCGCGCACCATGTCACATTAGCAGGGTCTCTTGGGTACCTATACGTCAGAAAACCCCCACAAGTGACCCCATTTTGGAATCTGCATCCCTCAAGGATTTTATTCAGGAGTATATTAAGCATTTTGAATCCACAGCTACTTCCCTCAAAATGTTGCTGTAGCAACAATATTCTCACTTTTAGGCCCGTTTCACACGTCAGTGAAAAACACTGACGTTTTTCACTGGCGTGTAAAACACGCACATGTCCCTCTGTGTGCCGTGAATCACGGCACACGTGGGTTGTCTAAGTGCAATCCGGGCTCTGTTATCCGTGGCCCGTGATTGCACTCAGTAATCATCTCACCTGCGCCCGCTCCCGCTCTCCATGGTGCTGATCGCTCCCGCGGTGCAGCATCCGGCTGGTGCTGACCCCCGCAGCAGCTGCTTCCTGGGTCAGCTGTGTCGCGCATCATGAATATGCGCGACAATAATGAGCCGGCTCAGAAGCAGCAAGCTGCACGGGCTGCAGAGGACATCGCTGGACGCCGGGTGAGTTAAAATGATTTTTATTTTAAAAGCACGTTTTTTTCTGGCACGTGTTTCACGGACCACACCACTGCGTGGTCCGTGGAACATCAGTGATGCCAGAAAAAAATGGACATATCTCCGTGCGGCAAACACGCACACGCGGGTACGCCGCACGGAGACACGTGCAGTGTAAAATCACTGACGTGTGAGCAGACCCATTCATTATAATGGGTCTGCGTATGTCAGTGATTCTGGTATGTTTAAAAAAAAGCACAAACGTCCCAGAATCACTGACGTGTGAAACAGGCCTAAGGCTATGTGGCCATGATCCAGCGACACTGCGTCTAGTACACAGTGTCAGCCTTCCTGCAGCTGCCCATGCCCACGATTTGGGTTCAGGCTGCTGTGGAGCTCTATGCTACCTGCAGAGAACACTCTCGTCTCCGCAGCATAAATTGAGATGCTGAGGCTCGGGAAGCTGTGCCACCGGTCAGTTTATGCTGCGGAGAAAAGAAGCACAGTGGGCATGGGATCTTCAAAAATCCTTCCACTGTGCTTCTACTGCACAACGCAGCGTTATGGACTCAGGGAAAACACTCAGCGCCCATAACGCTGCAAACCCTGATTGTGGGCACACAGCCTAAAAAGCGTCAATGGATGAAGGGATGTCAAATATATATAACGTCCCACCCCTGCCTGCATATTCTAAGCTGGCACCTTTAGTACCTTTCATGTGGCACTAAAGGGTGCCTAGCTTAGTATTTATCCAAAAAAACACAAAAACAACAATGAAAAAAATGGCGTGGGTCCCCCCTATTTTTGATAGCCAGTCAGGGTAAAGCAGACAGCTGTAGCCTGCAAACCACAGCTGGCAGCTTCATCTTGGCTGGTGATCAATTTGGAGGGCTCCCCAGGCTTTTTTTTAATTTATAAATAAAGAGTTAAAAAAAAAATAACGTGGGGTCCCCCCAAATTAGATCACCAGCCAAGGTGAAGCTGACAGCTGGGGTCTGGTATTCTCAGGGTGGGAAGAGCCATGGTTATTGGACTCTTCCCAGCCTAAAAATAGCAGGCCACAGCCGCCCCAGAAGTGGCGCATCCATTAGATGCGCCAATCCTGGCGCTTCGCCCCAACTCTTCCCGCGCCCTGGTGCGTTGGCAAACGGGGTAATAAATGGGGTTGATACCAGATGTGTAATGTCACCTGGCATCAAGCCCAGCAATTAGTGATGTCACGGCGTTTATCAGATACCAGACATAACTAATTGACAGTAAACAAAAGCAAAAAAAAATGACAAAAAATTTTTTATTAGAAAAAACACTCCCCAAATCATTCCCTTGTTCTCCAATTTAATCAAAAAATTTGAAAAAAATGGGTCCGCAGAAATCCATTTGGACGTCCCACGTCGCCTCTGGACCTTCTAGAATATGGGGGAACGTTCAGGGAACGTATCCCCCATTTTCTAGGAGGGCAGACCCTCCATTTGAGGAGAGTGGGTGCCAAAAATCTGCACCCACTCTCCCCGGGTCACAGCTGCAGAGTGCCGAGCAGCCAGCACAGCTCACACTGAACACAGTGCTGGCTGTCAGCTGCTCTGCTCATGTGACCGGCCGGCGTCTGCTGTGAAGGAGGAGGGGGCCGCGGGGGATCAGCGCTGCGACCGGACAGGTAAGGGGGAATACCGGGGGTAATAGGGGGTGACCTGGCAGGGCCTGGGGGGCATTTTTCTGTCGCATGTCTCAAGGCACATGCGACAGAAATCATAGGAGCAGGGCGGCCGGTGCGCTACTGTGCGCGCGGCCATGTTGGATTTTCGGGAGGGGGATCGGGGCGGGCACTTTGGCGACACCGGGGGCTTCCCAGGACTTTGCCAGGAAGTGAGGTCAACAGGAAACCTCTTGACCTCACTTCCAGGTAAATGCCTGCGTTCTGGCATGCCGACAAAGCCCGCGGACCGCAACAAAAAAGCAGCTCACTGCAGTGTAGCTGCGTTCTGACCCACATCATTGATTCAATGGGGGAGAGAACGCAGCTACACCGCACAAAAGAAGTGACATGCTGCTTTTCTTTCCGCACCGATTTTTGGCATCCAAAACGCTGCGTTTAGAAACGCAGCGTGTGCACTGATTTTTCGGCTTTCTCATACACTTTGCTGGGAAAGCTGAAAGCATGCAATTTGCCACTGAAACGCTGCGGTTCTAAACGCAGCGTTTCCGCGGTAAAAAACGCAACGTGTGCACACAGCCTAAGTCCCACAACTCAAAAACAACTTTTTTCTTATTTTTTTTCTATAGCTCAAAATATTTTTCAAATGTTCCATAGGTATAAAGTAATACCTTCTGATTTGTTTCTGCACTACTATTTATACTGTAACCTATCTGGTAGAGAGTGAACATAAAAATTATATAACACAAATTACTATCCATTTTCCATTGAATTTATATGACCGTCATTAATAACTATTTCTGCCTATAAAATAATATGGAAATATGCTACTTGACATTTAGTATCTTTGTGAATAGGACAAGTTCTGCCATCTGCTATATATATTACCATGTAAAGTTCCTGGCATGAAATGGACAGATTATGGCTGAATACAATGGGTCAACCAAATACGCGTATTATATCGCCACATATGAGTAATATTTTATGGTAGGATATTTGGATATTTGACTATCTATGATTGCCAGACATTAATTTATTAGAACATGTGAAAGCCAATGAAATTGATTAGGCCTTAAGTGAGCAGGCAGATGTTTCATTTACATAACAGACAGAAGGTGGGTGATAAATGTGGAGACTGAAGGTAGCTGAATTTGTTAAAGTTCACATTTCCTATTAGATGCAGTACATTTGTCTCCTATTAGCGCTACTACATCTCCAAGGGCAAATATTGCTTCAGGGATAATGAAATGCTTTCAGAATGGTATGTGGTGATGCACGGCATGTGATAATGATTTTAATTTTATTTTAAAACAAAATATAGACATTATTATTATGTGTTATAATATATAGTCATGGCCTAAGGTTTTTGGGACTGGTACAAATTTTGGTATTTACATATTTTGCTAAGTTTTTATAATGGCAACATGCATTCAAATTTGTTATAAAAATTAACCACAAAACCCCCATGACCTGCTTATGTACTTTGGGTAATCCCATCATTACCTCAAGGGTTAATGACGACAAGGCAGCAGATATCACTCCTGTAAAGGTCCAGTCACACTAAACTTACCAGCGATCCCAACAACGATAGGGATCGCTGGTAAGTTGCTAGGAGGTTGCTGGTGAGATGTCACACTGCGACGCTCCAGCGATCCCACCAGCAACCTGACCTGGCAGGGATCGCTGGAGCGTGGCTACACGAGTTGCTGGTGAGCTCACCAGCAACCTGTGACCAGCCCCCAGCGCCGCGGAAGATGCTGCGCTTGGTAACTAAGGTAAATATCGGGTAACCAACCCGATATTTACCTTGGTTACCAGCGCACGCAGCTACACGTGCAGAGAGCAGGGAGCAGCGCACACTGAGCGCTGGCTCCCTGCTCTCCTAGTTACAGCACACATCGGGTTAATTACCCGATGTGTGCTGCAGCTACATGTGCACAAAGCAGGGAGCAGCACACACTGCTTAGCGCTGGCTCCTTGCTCTCCTAGTTACAGCACACATCGGGTTAATTACCCGATGTGTGCTGCAGCTACATGGGCACAGAGCAGGGAGCAGCGCACAATGCTTAGCGCTGGCTCCCTGCTCTCCTAGTTACAGCACACATCGGGTTAATTAACCCGATGTGTCCTGCAGCTACATGTGCACAGAGCAGGAGCCGGCACTGACAGTGAGAGCGGCGGAGGCTGGTATCAAAGGTAAATATCGGGTAACCAAGGACAGGGCTTCTTGTTTACCCGATGTTTACATTGGTTACCAGCCTCTGCAGAAGCCGGCTCCTGCTGCCTGCACATTTAGTTGTTGCTGTCTCGCTGTCACACACAGCGATCTGTGCTTCACAGCAGGACAGCAACAACTAAAAAATGGCCCAGGACATTCAGCAACAACCAACGACCTCACAGCAGGGGCCAGGTTGTTGCTGGATGTCACACACAGCAACATCGCTAGCAACGTCACAAAAGTTGTTCGTTAGCAGCGATGTTGCTAGCGATGTTGCTTAGTGTGACGGGGCCTTTATGCTGATTGAGTTGTAAAAGCAGATTAGTGTTGCGAGTTTCCCTCCTGCTTGATAGACTTGTGATAACTCGGGGACTGAAGCTTCACATTGCTCTGTGATTTTAAATCAGTTTTGCTCTCTGTTGATGTAGCAAGGGTTAATTATATTTTCCTTGCTACTCGCACCTCATTAGTTCACCTCAGGTGCAGCCGATTTGTGACCACTTTCATCTCCCTTAAATAGTCACATGATCCATCACCTGATGCCGATAATAGAATCTGATTCTGTTTGTGACCACCATGTAAGAAGAAAGTTCTCTTGGAGCTGTTGGTGTTATGCTGATGGAGTTTAGCTGTTGCAGTGCTATGTCTTGTTGTCTGGCTGTAGCAGTGAAATTTGTTTGTATATTCTTTTGTCTATGTTCCCCTGTTTGTCCTCCTTCCCCTGTGTGTCATTACCATAGTACTCACCGGCCTTGTTACTATCCAGGGTGAGTGAAAGGATAGTAAGGGCCAGTGATGTCAACGAGGGGAAGGACTCATACAGGAATGTTAGGAAAGCTCAGGGACCATACGCAGGTCAGTGTTAGGAGGTGGCCCATCCCCCACTTCCTGTCATCAGGGTCCTTCTCTTCTTTACCATCCCCATTGATACCCGTATATTTTGCCATGCACAGGGCATTCGTTGGTCTGTGCACATCTGTCATGTCATGTGTCAGACGCTCGCCAGTCCAAGGGTGACAACTAATTGCTTTAAAAGTGGGCTGAGGCATCTTCTGTTAATCATGGTCTCTTCAAATGAAACACATGCAGTCATCATTGCTTTAAATCAAAAGGCCTTTACAAGCAAGGACATTGCTATATTGTGCAATTGCTGTGAAGAAGACTTCAGCATGCTCAAGAAAGTCCAGCAAATTCCAGGACTGTTTCCTGAAGACAATTTAGTTATGGGTTGGTTTAACACCAGCGTAGAGCTGGTTGGCTGGAGAGTCTCACATGCAGGGCCGGCGTCAGCACCCGGCAAACCCGGGCAAATGCCGGGGCCCTGGAGAGCCGGGGGGGCCCACTCGGCCTCGTCAGTTCTCCTGTCCCTTGGCCGGGGCCCACTCGCCTTTACAGTTCTGCGGTCCCCGGCCGAGTTCCGGGGACCGCAGTCCTCGGCAGCAATCTGCGGCGCCGTCACTATAAGGCGCGCAGACATCCTCGTTTGAATTTCATCTGTGGGCGGAGCTACCGCCTTCTCAGTCCCACAGATGAAGGAGGCGAGCTTCTGTCCGGCGCTGTGTGGGCCCCCTCTCCACCGTGACCTAATCGGGTAAGTGCCCTCCCCGCCTCCCCATTATAGGCCCCGGTGAGCTGCTTCTACCCCCTGGATGTATGCCCTGGCCCCTGCCAATGCCCCCACCCGCCGATTCCGCGGGTGTGGGCCCTGCCGAGCCGCGGGTGCTGCCAGTGCCGCGGGTGCTGGCCCCGCCGAGCCGCGGGTGTGGGCCCTGCCGAGCCGCGGGTGCTGCCAGTGCCGCGGGTGCTGTCCCCGCCAAGCCGCGGGTGTGGGCCCCACAGAGCAGCAGAGTTGTGTGCATTTGTCTGAATGTAGCAGAGTTGTATGTGTTTGTCTGTATGTAGCAGAGTTGTATGTGTTTGTCTGAATGTAGCAGAGTTGTATGTGTTTGTCTGAATATAGCAGAGTTGTATGTGTTTGTCTGTATGTAGCAGAGTTGTATGTGTTTGTATGTAGCAGAGTTGTGTGTGTTTGTCTGTATGTAGCAGAGTTGTATGTGTTTGTCTGTATGTAGCAGAGTTGTATGTGTTTGTCTGTATGTAGCAGAGTTGTATGTGTTTGTCTGTATGTAGCAGAGTTGTATGTGTTTGTCTGTATGTAGCAGAGTTGTATGTGTTTGTCTGTATGTAGCAGAGTTGTATGTGTTTGTCTGTATGTAGCAGAGTTGTATGTGTTTGTCTGTATGTAGCAGAGTTGTATGTGTTTGTCTGTATGTAGCAGAGTTGTATGTGTTTGTATGTAGCAGAGTTGTGTGTGTTTGTCTGTATGTAGCAGAGTTGTATGTGTTTGTCTGTATGTAGCAGAGTTGTATGTGTTTGTATGTAGCAGAGTTGTATGTGTTTGTCTGTATGTAGCAGAGTTGTATGTGTTTGTCTGTATGTAGCAGAGTTGTATGTGTTTGTCTGTATGTAGCAGAGTTGTATGTGTTTGTCTGTATGTAGCAGAGTTGTATGTGTTTGTCTGTATGTAGCAGAGTTGTATGTGTTTGTCTGTATGTAGCAGAGTTGTATGTGTTTGTCTGTATGTAGCAGAGTTGTATGTGTTTGTCTGTATGTAGCAGAGTTGTATGTGTTTGTCTGTATGTAGCAGAGTTGTGTGTTTGTCTGTATGTAGCAGAGTTGTATGTGTTTGTACGTAGCAGAGTTGTATGTGTTTGTCTGTATGTAGCAGAGTTGTATGTGTTTGTCTGTATGTAGCAGAGTTGTGTGTTTGTCTGTATGTAGCAGAGTTGTATGTGTTTGTCTGTATGTAGCAGAGTTGTGTGTGTTTGTCTGTATGTAGCAGAGTTGTATGTGTTTGTCTGAATGTAGCAGAGTTGTATGTGTTTGTCTGTATGTAGCAGAGTTGTGTGTGTTTGTCTGTATGTAGCAGAGTTGTATGTGTTTGTATGTAGCAGAGTTGTATGTGTTTGTCTGTATGTAGCAGAGTTGTATGTGTTTGTCTGTATGTAGCAGAGTTGTGTTTGTCTGAATGTAGCAGAGTTGTGTGCATTTGTCTGAATGTAGCAGAGTTGTATGTGTTTGTATGTAGCAGAGTTGTATGTGTTTGTCTGTATGTAGCAGAGTTGTATGTGTTTGTCTGTATGTAGCAGAGTTGTATGTGTTTGTCTGTATGTAGCAGAGTTGTATGTGTTTGTCTGTATGTAGCAGAGTTGTATGTGTTTGTCTGTATGTAGCAGAGTTGTATGTGTTTGTCTGTATGTAGCAGAGTTGTGTGTTTGTCTGTATGTAGCAGAGTTGTATGTGTTTGTCTGTATGTAGCAGAGTTGTATGTGTTTGTCTGTATGTAGCAGAGTTGTATGTGTTTGTCTGTATGTAGCAGAGTTGTATGTGTTTGTCTGTATGTAGCAGAGTTGTGTGTTTGTCTGTATGTAGCAGAGTTGTATGTGTTTGTCTGTATGTAGCAGAGTTGTATGTGTTTGTCTGTATGTAGCAGAGTTGTATGTGTTTGTCTGTATGTAGCAGAGTTGTATGTGTTTGTCTGTATGTAGCAGAGTTGTATGTGTTTGTCTGTATGTAGCAGAGTTGTATGTGTTTGTCTGTATGTAGCAGAGTTGTATGTGTTTGTCTGTATGTAGCAGAGTTGTGTGTTTGTCTGTATGTAGCAGAGTTGTATGTGTTTGTCTGAATGTAGCAGAGTTGTATGTGTTTGTCTGTATGTAGCAGAGTTGTATGTGTTTGTCTGTATGTAGCAGAGTTGTATGTGTTTGTATGTAGCAGAGTTGTATGTGTTTGTCTGTATGTAGCAGAGTTTGTGTGTGTGTTTGTCTGTATGTAGCAGAGCTGTATGTGTTTGTATGTAGCAGAGTTGTATGTGTTTGTCTGTATGTAGCAGAGTTGTGTGTGTGTGTGTGTGTCTGTCTGTATGCAGCAGACTTGTGTGTGTGTGTGTGTGTGTGTCTGTAAGTGTATATGACTGTATATATTTGTCTGTTTATATGTATTTTTGTGAGTTTGTCTTTAAATATGTATATGTTCGTATCGGTGTCTGTGTGTGGATGGGGCCCACTGGGACTCTTCCGCCCGGGGCCCACAAAAACCTGGAGCCGGCCCTGCTCACATGCAACAATGGCTTATGTCTCTTGACTTAAAGAACAAAGGAATAATATGTCTGGAATAACTCAGAATAGTTCACTCAGCACAATTCGCTAAATGTATGTCCAAACCTGAGTTCAAAAATGGAAGAAAGCCGGTAAGCTGTATAAGAGCTGTCTGTGTTAATGAATTGCGACCTATGTTTCCTTCCTTATCACACACTGCACTAGGGTAGTTAGGTATAGGTAGAAGAGGATTCTAGACTTGACTTAGTGACTTTAAATGGTATATTTTAAAACCATTTAAATGCATCAAAACCTAATCTATTTCACAATAGTCATCGCTTCAGCCATTTTTTACTTATGGAAAGTTCATTTTTACAGAGAAAATTCTCCTATTAGGAATTCCTCACAGACTACAAAAAAAGTTTTCAAAATCCAGTAGTACAAAAATCTTTGCTCATCTTTGATAACACCTCTCAACCAAAACTTCTGTTCTTATATTATAAGAACTTCGTAAATATGCAGCTCTGGGAAAAATGAAGAGACCACTTCCAAATTTTGAGTTTTTCTGATTTATCTCTTTATAGGTATATTTTTGAGTAAAATGTAAATTATTTTATTCTATAAACTACTGAAAACGTCTCTGAATTTCCAAGCAAAAAATGCAAAAAAAATTTGTATTTATTTTCTGGAGATGAGAAATGGTCAAAATAACAAAAAAATGCAGTGCTTTCAAACCTGAAAAAATACAAAGAAAACAAGTTCATAATCATTTAGAAACAACCATACTAATGTTTTAACTCAAGAAGAGTTCAGAAATCAATATTTTGTGGAATAACCATGATTTTTAATCACAGCTTTCATGCATCTTGGCATGCTTTCCACCAGTCTTTCACACTTCTTATGGGTGACCTTATGCCACTCCTGGTGCAAAAATGTAAGCAGTTCTTCTTTTTTTGATGGCTTGTGACTTTCCATCTTCCTCTTGATTACATTCCAGAGGTTTTCAATGAGGTTCAGGTCTGGAGATTGGGCTGGTCATGACAGGCTTTTGATGTGGTGATCCTTCATCCACACATTGATTGACCTAGCTGTGTGGCATGTCACCTTGTCCTGCTGGAAAAAATAGTCTTCAAAGTTGGGGAATATTGTCTGAGCCGAAGGAAGCAACTGTTTTTCCAGGATAACCTTGTATTTGGCTTGATTCATCACCAATCCTTTACCAAATTTCACAGTGGGTGCAAAACACTGTGGCTTGTATGCCTCTCAAGGTCACTGTCTAACAATTAGATGACCAGGTGTTGGGCAAAGCTGAAAATTAGGTAAAG
Organism: Anomaloglossus baeobatrachus; assembly: GCF_048569485.1. NCBI lineage: Eukaryota > Metazoa > Chordata > Amphibia > Anura > Aromobatidae > Anomaloglossus > Anomaloglossus baeobatrachus. Next base: position 676,120,436 of record NC_134353.1, on the reverse strand, counting down.
AAAATTCAACAAACATCTTTGTGAAGGGCGTGTGAATCAAGCCGCATACAAGGTTATCCTGGAAAAACAGTTGCTTCCTTCTGCTCAGGCAATGTTCCCCAATTCTGAGGACTGAGCTGTGGACTCCGGTGAACCCCCTGATGTCCCCACTTCCCTCGTGCGTTTCAAGGGCTGCAGTGAGAGGTCTTGTTTTATGTCACTGCAGCCTCAGGATGTAGCAGAGCCGAGGATTGTCATGGTACATTGTGTGGATTACGTCACACTTGCAGGAGTGTTTTTGGGGTTAATAAAGGGGTGAAAGAGTGTGTGTGTAATTTTTGTTTCAAAAGTAGGATTTTTCTGTGTTTGTGTATATTTTTTTACTTGCACAGTTAGTAATGGGGTTATTTTATAGATACCTCTCTATTATTAACCTAGAACTTGATGGAAGCTGTGATTTTTGACAAATCCCAGCTATCATTAACCCTATATTTTACCCCAATTACTACTGTACCAGGGCAATTGGAATGAGAAGGGCAAAGCACCAGAATTGGCAGATTTATTGGATGCACGAATTCTGGGGTGGCTATGGGCTGCCATTACTATGCTGGGACAGACCATTAACCATGGTTCTTCTCAGCCTGATAATACCAGCTGTCAGTTTTACCTTGGCTGGTTATAAAAAATGGGGGAAACCTCACATCATTTTTTTTTTGTTATTTATTTAAATAACTAAAACAAATTGTGGGATCCCTATATTTGTGAAAACCAGCCAAGATAAAGCAGACTGCTGGAAGTTGCAACCCGTAGTTGTCTGTTTTACCTGCGCTGATTATCAAAAATAGGGCAGGAGCCCAAACCATTTACAGTACTTATTTATTTTTTCAGTACAATACAGCAAACTGGTCTGCATCCAATCACAGATGTTGACAGAAAGGGTGAGGGGAGGGGTATATAGCAGTCTGCAACCAATCACAGACATTGACACAGAGAGTGGGTGTAGGATGCAGTGAATATTCATGAAGTTTAAAGAGCGGCCCCAGAAAACTCTGACTACTGTGTTATCTTCCAGGAAACACCAGCAAATATGGTATGTATAACTGTCCTGCTTTTACCCCCATTTTTCTTTCTTACTATGCACTTACTATGACTATTTTGCAGCCATTCCTCAGCATAGACATTGGGATTCCCATTGACTTGTCTGGGGTTCGTTGCCTGGGGTCAAATTCAGGTCAATTTCGGTTCCCGAACCAAATTATTTTTCAAGACTGTGCAAATTCGGCGAACCTGAATATCCACAGGTCCTCTCATCTTTAATCATCATGTGATTTAACTTGGTCTGAACAAGAATATTGATTTTATATTACCTTTGCCTCGCTATGCCTTTCTTGGTTTTCCTTTGGGGAATCTATATCTTTACCCACTAATCTGCATTTGGCAATTACTTGTGCTGCATATATGGTACGGGCCTCAATACTTGCAATTATTTATTTATACATTACTATATCCATATATATTTGCTTTTTGTTTCCTTGCATATATTTGCACTACTCAGATGTGCTAAGCTCATTAAGAGGTGTGAACCTCTTAATAAATCAGGAGCCTCTCACTCCAGTGTGCCTCCTCAACAAGGCTACTCTTGATGAATCTAGGCCATTGCTGATTGAACTTAAAGTGTAACTTAGCTTTTTTTTTTAATTATCCACCAATCATTAAAAAGCAATGAGATTTTGACCATACTTCATTACTTTTTTTCTGTTTAATCTTCCAAACGTTACACTACAGTGCAGCTTTAATGGCAGTTCATGCGCCTTTAGAAGCTGCTTTTGAATGCTGCTCAGAAAACATTCATACACTACATTCAGATTTTTACCTTACTGAAAATTTCTGCTTTCCACCATTGTATCCAAACAGGAAAATTCCGTTCTATTTGAATTTAGTGTACAGATGGTTGCAGGTCAGAAAATAAAAGGAGCTTCTAAAAGAGCATGAACTGGGCAGTAAAACATGATGTGCTGCAAAGTGTTTTGGAGAGAAGGTGATAATATATTTGACAAAAATATATAACATTACAATGGCTGAAGAATAATTAAAGCTTAGTTCTTTAAGTTCAATAGTCTAACACATTTAGACTCAATCTAATTCATTGTGGCATCATTACCACACTTTCAAGTGAAAGATTTCTGCTTCAAAGCTTTTAAAATGTAAATTGTGTCTTATTCCTCCCAGAACAACTTCCTTATCTTAATGTATTTCTGAACCATCTTTATGTTAATAAAATAAAAGACATAACCATCAATAAACACCTTATTCTTTCAGTCACAATACCACCCCATTACAGTTCAATATCGCTCATCATCTCATCATATTGCCAATCTTTATATACAACCCCTGTCAAAAATTATGGACTCACCCGGCTCTCAGGATGTTTATTCAGTTGTTTACTTTTGTTTAAAAAAAGCAGATAACAGACATGGCACAAAACTAAAGTCATTTCAAATAGCAACTTTTTGGCTTTAAGAAACACTAAAAATAATAATGAAAACTAATGTGCTAGTCACAAGACCAAACAGGGGGATAAAAGTATGAAATCACTCAATTATGAGGAAAAAATTATGGAATCACCCTGTAAATTTTCATTCCCAAAACTAACACCTGCATCAAATAAGATCTGCTCTTTAGTCTGCATCAAAAAAGAAGTGATCACACCTTGGCGATCTGTTGCACCAAGTGGACTGACGTAAATCATGGCTCCAACACGTGAGATGTCAATTAAAACAAAGGAGAGGATTATCAAACTCTTAAAAGAGGGTAAATCATCACGCAATGTTGCAAAAGATGTTGGTTGTTCACAGTCAGCTGTATCTAAAATCTGAACCAAATACAAACAACATGGGAAGGTAGTTAAAGGCAAACATACTGGTAGACCAGGGAAGACATCAAAACATCAAGACAGGAAACTTAAAGCAATATGTCTCCAAAACAGGAAATGCACAACAATACAAATGAGGAACGAATGGGAAGAAACTAAAGTCAATGTTTGTGATCGAACTGTAAGAAACCACCTAAAAGAAATGGGATTGACATACAGAAAAGCTAAACAATAAAAAGATGACTGCCTGAAGAGAACATGTAAATTTTCACAGTCATTGATGATAGGGGGCTGCATGTCAGGTAAAGGCACTGGAGAGATGGCTGTCATTACATCTTCAATAAATGCCCAAGTTTCCATGGAAGTTTTGCACACTTTTCTTATCCCGTCAATTTAAAGGATGTTTGGGGATGATGAAATAATTTATCAAGATGATAATGCATCCTGCCATAGAGCAAAAACTGTGAAAACATTCCTTGAAAGAAGACACATAAGGTCAATGTCATGGCCTGCAAATAGTCCGGATCTCAATCCAATTGAAAATCTTTGGTGGAAGTTGAAGGAAATGGTCCAAAACAAGGCTCCAACCTGCAAAGCTGATCTGGCAACAGCAATCAGAGAAAGTTAGAGACAGATAGATGAAGAGTAATGTTTGTCACTCATTAAGTCCATGCCTCACAGACTGCAAGCTGTTATAAAAGCCAGAGGTAGTGCAACAAAATACTAGTGATGTATTGGAGTGTTCTTTTGTTTGTTTGTTTTTCATTATTCCATAATTTTTTCCTCATAATTGAGTGATTCCATAATTTTTTCCCCCGTTTGGTCTTGAAAAGTAACCGTTACTGGCTAGCACACTATGTATTCATGATATTTTGTTTAGTGTTTCTTAAAGCCAGAAAGTTGACATTTGAAATGACTTTAGTTTTGTGCCATGTCTGTGATCTGCTTTTTTCAAACAAAAGTAAACAACTGAATGAACATCCTCAGAGCCAGGTGAGTCCATAATTTGTTCCAGGGGTTGTAGAAGTAACAAGCACATGTCAGTCACCAACTCAATACAGATCTTAAATAATAGTTTATGAAAAAAGATTTTCAAATACTGTGTTTCTGGAAATATTTATAGGGAATTTTTGCTATCTTGTTTTAACCCAACCAAACTGGTAACATGACTAAATATATCCTGTGGCAGTGGAATCATATGTCTGATTAGATAATCAGGAAAACAAAGTTGTAATCACTCACTGTGATGTATACTAAAAAGCTGCCATGTGTTTGCTGGACATCCTTAAACATAGAAAAAGTGTTAAGACTTTTCAAAGGTAGAGATGAGCAGATTCATTGAGGTTCGGGTTCTGCTGGTTCAGCCAGACTTGACATTGGATAACAGCTGCGGAGGAGGGGGGCGGGCACTGCAGACGAGAGGGAGGGATTAATCTTCCTATCTCCTCCATTGCCAGCTGATGCGTATATCGCACTGCACTCTGCTGTAATGCGAGTGCAGTGCGGTGTTTCTCTTGCACTCATAGACTTGTATGGGTGCAAGTGAAAACGGATTGGATTACACCCGCAGCATGCTGGGATTGTTTTCTTGGTACCATTAAGGATGAGAAAATAATCGCTTACGGCAATGGCCCCATAGAGTAACATACTATTCGGACGTTTTACTCGCTGTGTATCCTAGCCCTAAATAAAGTTCTGTTCTGGATCCAATTTGACATGAAACCCAATGGAAATCACTAACTGGGCAGCTCGGGTCTCCGCCCACATAAAGCCAGCCATAAACAGATCACTTCCGGAGGAGGGTGGGCCAGGTTTTTCCATTTTTTTGTTTTTTGGTGCACATGGCATCCAAGAATGAAGTTGTTGCTCCCAGTGTGAGCCATTCAAACACTGCAAGATGCACACTAGGCTGAGCACCGAGCATACCCGAACTCATGCGATACTTGACCAGGTGGTCAGCCTACATAAAGCACCCGAACTAGAACACTGATTTTTTTTATAAAGTTTGTGTTTATTATGAACCCCGAACTTTACTGTTCCGCTCATCTCTACCCAGAGGTTAAACCTTCCCAATCTCCCAACAATGATCTTGACTTACATAACTAGTAGTCTGCACAGCATATCCACTTTTACCAAAAATGTGACTTTTTTCTTGTATATAGTGTACCGCCTCGCACTCGGCTGTAACCGAGCCGCTCGGATCCGGGCTCGTTGGTGGGTGGCTCAAGCGCCTCTGGACCCGGGGTCACTTCACTCTGAAAGGGGATGCTGGCGCTTTTGGTGGGGGTTAGGTAGGTGCACAGCCGGAGCCGCGCTTGAGTTCGTGACGCCACCCATGGGATGTGGTGAAGGTAGACACCACCACTGCAGTTACGGGGCACCCGGGGGAGATGTTTATGCAGCAAGTTGTTAACCCCTCCGTGGGCAGGGATGGTGGCCCCGGGACCCGTTGGTGGTAGCTGGGTGGTGCAGGGCGGTGCGTGGCCGGATGGCACTGTTGTACTCACTGTATTTGACACACACAAGTCTCTGGTAAACCAAGTTGATGGTGGTCGGTGCCCGCAGCCGGCTGCGTCTGGTTCCCCACCCGGTTCGGTGGCCTTAGCCTTTCTCCTGCACCGTGTTGTGTATTTGGGCTACCTGCGCTTCAGTGATGGGAGTCCGCTCCCCGGCTTTGTGAATGTCGGGAGAGCCCTTTTGCCCGCAAATGCTGGCCCGTGGGATCTCTCTGCCTTTGCGGTGGCTTTTTATCACCCTCGTTGGGCTGTTGTCTTCAGTCGGGACTTGAGTGGGAAAGGACCTATAGTCCAGACTGCAATCAGTTAATTAACTCAGTCCAGTCGATTCTGGACCTCGTTTCAGGGTCTGAGTACCCCCTGTGTGCTCCGGTTTCCCAGTCGGTTCCCCGGGTCGGTACCGGTGAGCCACTACCCTGTCCCGGTCCACCACGGCTCCACCGAGCCATCTTCCCAGCTCCTGCAGGCTAAGGCCACCGTTTGCCTGCTAGCCAAAGGTGCCCGGGCTCCAACCCCGGCACCTGTCAGACTCCTGCAGACCTTGGCACAGGCCTGCTTTCACACTGACTACTGACTACTCAACTGACTGTTTCCTGCCTCAGGCCCTCTGGACTGCTCGGTGGGCGTGGCCAACTGCCTGGCTCCGCCCCCTGGTGTCATCAAGCACTGAGGGAGGTGACTAGGTTTTAATAGTTGACTGATGACACCTTTTTGGGGGAAAGATGTAGTGCGGGGGTCTAACTGTGACTACCTGGCTAGCCCAGGGCGTCACACTAGCATGTAGTAGAGAATGCCTGTTTCAATTTTTGTCTCTTTGTACTCTTTATTCATGATAACACATGAATAACATACTCTATATAATATAGTATTATTTTCCAATGTAAAGGCTTATTGTACTACTAAAATAGTGATACATTGAGCTACAGAAGTTTACCGTATTTTTCGGACCATAAGACGCACTTTTTTCCCTCCAAATTTGGGAGGAAAGTGTGGGGTGCGTCTTATGGTCTGAAGCTGCGGGGTAGGGAGCTGTGGGGAGTCAGCGCTATGCAGTGGGATCACAGGAGGCAGGGATGGTCGCTGCTGCAGGATGCCAGCTGCTGGAGAAACCACGTGTGCCCGCTGCTTAAAGTCAGTGAATATTCATTAGCTGCTCCCCGCCCACCTCTCTCTGCAGTCAGCGGGTGTGAGGAGCAGCTAATGAATACTTGTTTAATGTAAACAGTGGTCACACGTGGGAGCTCCAGACGCCGGCTTCCTGCAGTAGCTGGGGAGACTGTGTCCGCTGTGTAGGAGGCAGGAGCAGGGGGACGCTGCAGTCATGTATGGCCCGGGGGGAAGTGCAGATCACGGCAGTGTCCGGGCCAGAGCAATGCATACCTTCACAGCACAGCCGCAGTCTCTATGCTGAGGGCTCAAATTACTTTCACTTTGCTCCTGCTGCCTCTCCCGTAGCTGACAAGGACCTACAGTGGTGTAATGCAGAGGGGTGGCCAGTAGTGATGAGCGAGTATGCTTGTTACTACTCGGTACTCGCACGAGTATCACTGTACTCGGGCTACTCGGCGGGTACCAAGTAATTTTGCAATACTCGTGCTTTACTCGTGGTCTTCATCCCTGCATGTTGTCGCTCTTTTGAGAGCCAGCCCTCATGCAGGGATTGGCTGGCAGACCACTGCAATGCCACAGCCCTGTTAGTTGTGGAATTGCAGTGATTGGCCGGCCTGCACAGCGTGACCGAGCCTTTATACCGGCGGGCACGCTATGCTCTGTACACAGCCATCTCATATTCCCTGCTTTCCACGCCCACAGGCGCCTATGATTGGTTGCAGTGAGACACACCCCCACGCTGAGTGACAGGTGTCACACTGCACCCAATCACAGCAGCCGGTGGGCGTGTGTATACTGTGCAGTAAAATAAATAAATAAATAATTAAAAAAAACGGCGTGCGGTCCCCCCCAATTTTAATACCAGCCAGATAAAGCCATACAGCTGAAGGCTGGTATTCTCAGGATGGAGAGCCCCACGTTATGGGGAGCCCCCCACCCTAACAATATCAGTCAGCAGCTGCCCAGAATTGCCGCATACATTATATGCGACAGTTCTGGGACTGTACCCGGCTCTTCCCGATTTACCCTAGTGCGTTGGCAAATCGGGGTAATAAGGAGTTAATGGCAGCCCATAGCTGCCACTAAATCCTAGATTAATCATGTCAGGCGTCTCCCCGAGATTCCTTCCATGATTAATCTGTAAATTACAGTTAAAAAACACACACACCCGAAAAAATCATTTATTAGAAATAAAAAACACTAACAAAGTCCCTCATTACCAATTTATTAACCCCGACAAACCCTCCATGTCCGGCGTAATCCACAGTCCTCCAGCGTCGCATCCAGCTCTGCTGCATGGAAGTGACAGGAGCTGCAGAATACACCGCCGCTCCGGTCACCTCCACGCAGCTAATGAAGGGAATAGCGCGATCAGCTGCTGTCAGTCAGGTAACTCACGGCCACCGCTGGATCCAGCGGTGGCCGCGATTAACCTCAGTGACAGCAGCTGATCGCTATACTCACCTCAGTTGGTGCATGGAGCTGACCGGAGCGGCGGTGAGTAGCGCGATCAGCTGAGCTGTCACTGAGGTTACCTGCGGCCACCGCTGCATCCACCGCTGCATCCAGGTAACCTCAGTGACAGCTCAGCTGATCGCTATACTCACCTCATTAGCTGCGTGGAGGTGACCGGAGCGGCGGTGTATTCTGCAGCTCCTGTCACCTGCATGCAGCACAGCTGGACGCGACGCTGGAGGTCCGTGGATTACGCCGGACATGGAGGGTTTGTCGGGGTTAATAAATTGGTAATGAGGGACTTTGTTAGGGTATGTGCGCATGTTGCTTTTTACCTGCTTTTTACCTGCTTTTTTGCTGCTTTTTCTTCTGCGCTGTTTAATGCCAAAATGGATGTGTTCTTCTATTCAAGCAAAGTCTATGGGAATTTGGTTTTCTTGTCCGCACTATGCAGTTCAAACTGCAGCCTTTTTGGTGCAGAACTTTGGTCAAAAACTCAGCTTTGCAGTGCAAAACCCAAATGGCAAAAACAATTCACATGTCAGTTGTTTTTGCCATTTGGGTTTTGCACTGCAAAGCTGAGTTTTTGACCAAAGTTCTGCAACAAAAAGGCTGCAGTTTGAACTGCATAGTGCGGACAAGAAACCCAAATTCCCATAGACTTTGCTTGAAAAGCAGAACACAACCATTTTGGCATTAAACGCTGCAGTTGAAAAAGCAGCAAAAAAGCAGGTAAAAAGCAGGTAAAAAGCAACGTGCGGACATAGCCTTAGTGTTTTTTATTTCTAATAAATGATTTTTTCGGGTGTGTGTGTTTTTTAACTGTAATTTACAGATTAATCATGGAAGGTATCTCGGGGAGACGCCTGACATGATTAATCTAGGATTTAGTGGCAGCTATGGGCTGCCATTAACTCCTTATTACCCCGATTTGCCAACGCACTAGGGTAAATCGGGAAGAGCCGGGTACAGTCCCAGAACTGTCGCATATAATGTATGCGGCAATTCTGGGCAGCTGCTGACTGATATTGTTAGGGTGGGGGGCTCCCCATAACGTGGGGCTCCCCATCCTGAGAATACCAGCCTTCAGCTGTATGGCTTTATCTGGCTGATATTAAAATTGGGGGGGACCGCACGCCGTTTTTTTTTAATTATTTATTTATTTATTTTACTGCACAGTATACACACGCCCACCGGCTGCTGTGATTGGGTGCAGTGTGACACCTGTCACTCAGCGTGGGGGCGTGTCTCACTGCAACCAATCATAGGCGCCGAAAAGCAGGAAAGCAGAGAATACGAGATTGATTAATGAGCGGCCGGCTTTTTCAAAAGAGGAAAAGCCGCCGGAACAGTGTGAACAGCCGTGCAGCGCCGCGCCGGAGATCGGGGAACGGTAAGTTAAAGAGAGGGGGAAGAATGACCGACAGACTGTCAGAGGGGGACAGACAAGACAGAGAGAGACCGACAGAGCGAGACCAACCGACGGGAGATAGAATGAAAAAAAAAATGACCGACATAGTTAGTAAAAAGCACAAAACGTGCGTTTTGGACATCGGAGTGCCACACAATGTTTTACGTAAAATCTTTCATGTATTAATCTCAAAAAGTAACATACACCAGCTCTATCTCACTATTGGGTATGTGCCATTAACATTTCCGCCATGAAAATTCATTTTGGTGTAATTTTGGAAGGTTTTCTGGTGAGTCCGTAAAAATGGCGTAAAACTCGGACAAAATTGTTCACAGCTGTGACTTTTGAGTGATAAATGCTTCAAGGGGTCTTCCCCATGCTGTTGCCATGTCATTTGAGCACTCTTCTGAGACTTTTGTGACATTTTTAGGGTTTCTACATGCTGCCGGGGGGTCATTTCACAAAAATACTCGGGTCTCCCATAGGATAACATTGGGCTCGGTGCTCGGGCCGAGTACACGAGTATCTTGGGATGCTCGGCCCGAGCCTCGAGCACCCGAGCTTTTTAGTACTCGCTCATCACTAGTGGCCAGAGCAGCACAGAACAGCACAGTGCCCGCCTCTTCATTACACCACTGCAGGTCCTTCAGATATGTGAGACTTTGTTTGTAATGCCAGGACCAAACTGAAGCATGCTGAGCAGCACAACAGTAAAAGTAAGGCAATAAATAATATATAAAGGCATTACTGTACACCTGGATAGGGTTGGATCATAAACATATACACATATACATACATATCTTTACACACACATACACACACGCACACACACACTATAACTATACACACAGACACACACACATTATATACACACAGACACACACACATTATATACACACAGACACACACGCACACACACACACTATATAACTATATACACACAGACACACACACATTATATACACACACACACACACACACTATAACTATACACACACACACACACACACACTATATAACTATATACACACAGACACACACGTTATATACACACACACACACACACACACACACACACACACACACACACACAATCCAGATTGGAGGATCACACACAACGATGGGGAACATACATATTCCACGATGGGGGCCATATATACAAGGTACCCAGAAAGGAGGATATGAGGACAGAATTTGGGGATATTATTACCTCAGTAACACTGTCAGCAGTAAAATAACAGTGTGTCATGACCACATTCTTTTACTTTAATTTTATTTTTTTCTATTTTTTCCTCCTCTAAAACAAGGGTGCGTCTTATAGTCCGGTGCGTCTTATAGTCCGAAAAATATGGTATGTAAGATGCCAGTTTCGCCAATAAGAATTACTAAGTTGGTTATTCTTATATACTGCATAGACCTTTGAGTACTGTTAGTATTATTATTTTATTGTATATATTATAGGGATACCTTATTTAAATAGTATAAGCTTTTAGTTACAATATTTTACATGACTTACCCCATGGGATAGAAAGGATTAGTAAAATGGAAGAGTTTAACGACTTCACCCTCAAGGGTGATTTTCCATTTTTCTCTTCATTTTTTATCCTCATCTTCTAAGAGCCATAACTTTTTTATTTTTCCATCAATATAGCCATATGAAAACTTATTTTTTCAGGACGAGTTGTACTTTTGAATTACATCATTCATTCTGCAACATAGATTACTGTAAAACGGTAAAAATTCCTAGTGTGGTGAAACTGCAAAAAAGTACAATTCCACAATTGTTTTTTTGGTTTATTTTATTTACCATGCTCGGCATATGGTAAAACTGTCCTGGCAGTATGATTCTCAGTACAAGTTTGTAGATATAGCAAACATCTATAGTTTTACTTTTATCTAAGTGGTGAAAAAATATTCTGAAATTTGTCAAAATAAGAATTGCACTTGTGTCTCCATTTTCCGAGACCCACAAAATTCTCATCATTTTTTTGAGATCTGGGACTGAGTGAGTGCTTACTTTTTGCATCTTGAGCTGAGTTTGACAGCGTGGTCTAACTAGTTAATAGTTGCTGGTGGATCTCGGATCAGACCAGCCAACATGTACGGGGAGCCCAGATTAAAGGGACATATACAAACAATGACATGTAGGTACATCATTAGTACTGAAGGGGTTAGTATGGAAATAAATAACATTTATAAATATATTTCTTTTTATTCATGGAGTCCACACAGAGCATTATTTCAGGGCCAGACATATCATTGATGAAACCTGTAGAGCCGCAATGGGCCCAAGAGGTAAGTGGGCCCATTTCTACCTCTAATGCCTGCTTTACATGCTTCAATAAATCTTTCAATCCGTCGTTGGGGTCAAGTTGTAAGTGACGCACATCCGGCATTGTTCGTGACGTATTTGCGTGTGACACCTACGTGCAATCAAGATTGAACGCAAATACGATGATCGCATACACGTCGTTTATTCCTCATACATTGGACGTTTTGTTGTATGAACCTAGTCAATTGAAACGTGTGACATCCCTCATACGATTGTGATGTCTGAGGCTATGTGCGCAGGTGTGCGCTCTGCATCGCAGCTTAAAAAAGGTCTGCTTCAGAGCGCAGCTGAAAAGCTGCGTTCTGAAGCACCTCACAATGTCTGTCATGCACTAATCTCTGTCCCTCTCTCTCTGTCCATGTCAGTCTATCCCTCTTACCCCCTCACTCATACTCACCGATCCCCGATCCCCGGCGCGGCGCTGCACGGCATTCACACTGCTCCGGCGGCTTTTACTGTTTTGTTTACTGTCACTCAGCGTGGGGGCGTGTCTCACTGTAACCAATCATAGGCGCCGGTGGTCGGGGAAAGCAGGGAATACGAGATTGTTTAATGGGCGGCCGGCTTTTTCAAAACAGTAAAAGCCGCCGGAGCAGTGTGAATGCCGTGCAGCGCCGGGGATCGGGGATCGGTGAGTATGAGAGAGGGCTGCTCAATTCAGTTACTCAGGAGTTTAGCGGTCACCGGTGAGCCCTTCACAGGTGACCGCTAATCAGGGCGCGACACAGACAGAGCCACAGCATGACCATGAAGTCGGGTGAAGTTCACCCGAGTTCATTCTGACAGTGCGGCTCTTTCTGTGTCTGCTGTCATCTGCCATTCACCGCTGCTACATGGCTGTCTGTGTCTGCTGTCAGCGGCCATGTAGCAGAGCTGAATGGCAGATGACATAGTAAAAACGCATCCCTACACATTACACACGCTTGGCAAGTCAATAAATAAAAAAAAAAAAGGGTGCCCAATGCATACGTCACAGAACACATGATCTAAAGGATCGCACACAAAATTGATCAATTTAACATAGACTACTAACGCTCGTGTGACAGCAAATGAACGACCTACGTGCAATCTCATTCAATCGCATATGCGACCTGGGCGTGTCACATCGCATACGAGATCGCACACCTAATTGTAAGGTGTAAAGCTGGCTTAAAGAAAGTGATATTGTGCAATATAATGAGCTATTGGACTGCTAAGGGCCCGTATATTATTCTTGCGCAGGGGTGCACTTCTTTCTGTCCTGCAGTACATCTTTTTAACCTATATTTTTACCTCTTTTCTATCTATGCACCCGTACACAAATGCTTGTGTGGAAAAAAATTAATGTAGTTTTCCCATTTCTGCCCTGCATGGCTGAGACAGGAGTAACTCCATCCAGGCTATGACCATGGAAAGTGGTTCTTCGGAAACAAATGAAAGTGGTTGTGGTACTCCGCTTCCATAACACCTTATTTCTCTGTCTGATACGGAATCAGCTTTATGGAAGAAATCAATGAATCCCTGTCAGTCAAGAGGTGGGGTGGACATTTGATGAGTGACGTCAGTAGATCGTTAATTCTGCACTATTCACCCCAAAATAGTGAAATCCAAGGAACTATTTAATTGGTAAAAATTCTGTATACTAAAAGTCTCAAAACAATTCATCAGTGAATTCTTATTACAGACAATGATACATATACACAAATGTTTGGTGATACATAAATGTCTAAAAAGCACCAAGCAGCAAATTCAAAAAACACCAGACACAAGACATACCCCCAAATGGAGTAGAGTGAATAAAAGTTATTGATAAGGAAGAAAAACATAAATAGTTAGATACAGTACACTCCTGCGCACCCAACTATGGAATCGATATTAGGGCTCGCTCACACCACCGCTGTATAAACATGCACGTGTGTTGCCTGATTTTTCATCATACAGGTCTCAGACTTGTGTTACAGTATAGGGCAGTGCCAATTAGCTTTTTTTTCTCATGTGTAAGGAAGCTCTATTGCAAATGTCCCTGGCAAAGGGAGGGCTTGCTAGTGTCCAAAGGCTGCTTTACACGCAGCGACATCGCTAGCAATGTCGCTAGCGATAGCACCCGCCCCCGTCGTTTGTGCGTCTCAGGCAAATCGCTGCCCGTGGCGAACAATATCGCCGGTAGGCATCACACCATCCTACCTTCCTAACGACGTTGCTGTGGCCGGCGAACAACCTCTTTTTTAAGGGGGCGGTTCGTGCGGCGTCACAGTGACGTCACACAGTGGGCCACCAATCAAAGCGGGGGGGGGGAGAGCAGCCGCATGAACGACACGCCCACCTCATTGCCGGAGAACGCAGGAACGCTGTTGTTTGTCGTTCCTGGGGTGTCACACGTAGCGATGTGTGCTGCCTCAGGAACGACGAACAACTTGCATACCAAACGAGCAACGATTTTTTGAAAATGAACGACGTGTCAACAATGAACAATTTGGTGAGTATTTGGGATCGTTACCGGTCACTCATAAGTGTCACACGCAATGACGATGCTAACGAGGCCGGATGTGCGTCACGAATTCTGTGACCCCAGCGACATCTCGTTAGCAATATCGTTGCGTGTAATGGGGCCTTTAGGCATGCTGCAAAGTCAGCAGGGGAAGATGATCATGCTCCAGGATACTGAATAGCTCATCAATCCGGGGACGCTGACTCACTACAAATTGTAATATTTATTATAATGGATAATTTTTTAATGTTAAAAAAATATATTAAAATATTAATTTCTGAAAGTATTATTCCAATGCATTATTCTGTGTTCATGCAGGGTTTAGCACTATTAAAATATGCTGGGATGATAAACATAATCTTCTGATTTGAAACATTATTTTATATGAGAGCTAGCATTTTAAAGTGGATTTGTCACCAAATCTCACAATATAAGCCCCATACATTATTAAGTAGATGTCCAAGTGAGACAGGTGTACTTACTTTGAAAGATTATGTCAAGATGTATAATCTTTTTCAATCTCTGCCCTCCTATTCTGATTAACAGCTCCTTCTTCAGGTCCTGCTGGTGAGATCTCACACTGCTCAGCAGAAGCTGCAGCATGGACCAAGGGTACTAGCGTATAGCTTCTGATGTGAGAGCATCTGAAGCGATATGCTGACCCTCTGCTGCGAGAGTCAGCCAAGGGTCATGCGACTGTGATGCGATATTGCGATCAGATCACAGTTGCAGAGAAAAGGGGGGAGCATTTTCTCACATCTAGTCCGCTTTCTGTCTCTGCGTACATCGCACTGCAGTCGGATGACATGTGAGTGGAGTGCGATTTTTCACACGCTCCCATAGACTTGTATGGGGGTGTGTGAGCTGAGAATCGCAGCCAAACGCAGCATACTGAGATTCATTTCTCAGGCTGATATGGCTTGAGAAATCAATCGCAGATGCCCCATAGTTTTGCACTGATGTAAGTGAAGTCTCATGTTTTATTGGATTGCACTTGTTTGTGCAAAACACAACTGGAACCGTACACTAATGACGTCTCTTACTTTTTAACATTTTTTAATTAGGATTTACAGGGATTCTGACATGGATTTTCAAAACTAAGACACTAGTATGATACGGTCTAAAATATATATTTATTAATATATGGCATTTGACCTTTGAACAACTTCTGAAAAGTAAGTAATAAAAAGCAAATTAATAATTTTTAGACGTTAAAAAATAAGGTAATTTTACAAGGGTTTGTGTATTACACTGCAGTGATGTTTGCCTATTATTATTTGCTGAGTAAACATATCAAATGCTGAGAAATCTCTCAAGCGTCACATTGATAAAACTGAAAAGCTGCTCCAGTCACAATGTGAAAACTCCATTTTCATGTAGCAAATCTGTTCTTGTCCATCTGCTGCTGATAAATCCTACAGGAATACGCTTAGTGGATGGTGCATGTTAAGTGACCTGTACTTCACATGGGGCACTGTGAGGTATCTCATTTTTCTTACACACATGACGAATAGAGGAGGAATCTGTGAAATTCACAGTGCATCTGTTTTCATTTCAAGCCTCAGTAAGTACAGGTCAAGGTCCATTCATTCCCAGTTTGAGGAGATAATCCTCCTTTTCAAGGCATAGTACTCCGTGACACCTTTCACCAGTGTAATTTACCAGATATTACCAGCGGAAGCCGATTATCTTCATACAGATAACCCCACAGTTCATATCCTTAAAGAGAATCCATCAGCAGGTTTTGCTATGTACTCTGAAGGCAACATGCTATATGGGTTAAAACACAGATTTTAGCAATACCTCTCTTATCAAGGTCCCTGCAGTTGTTTACCTGTAATATTTGCTTTAGCTTAAGGAATGATCATTACTGTATTTGGTCAGCTAGAGGTTGCCCCCTGCTGTTATTAGCAGCTCACTGTCTATAGATCTTGTAAATACAGAGCATGGTGTGGGCAGGACAGCACTCTTAGCTGGTAGCACTATGGATTTTACCTCATTGTTCAAGGCAAAGTGGAAGTCAGAAGATGTACTAAGGTTGAAGACTTCTGGGGTTGCATCATTCACTTTTTAGAGAACAGCTTTATGCCTCCATGGGTTCTTGGGTTTGGTCATGGTTTTATTATATTTTATGCCTCAAGCTTTGTTCCTATTTACTTTTTTCTGATCAAAAATAGTTTCATAGATCTCACTGGTGTGGGATGCTAATTATTTCCTTTGTTAACTGCCAAACAGAGCAAACATTTGGCTGCCAACAGGAAGAGGAGCAACATAGTAGAAACAGCCACACAATTCATGGACAATGTAGAAAGGATAAAAACAGTAATCCAATAGCTTACTGACAATTACTCATATCCTTGT
The DNA here is from genome assembly GCF_048569485.1 of Anomaloglossus baeobatrachus. NCBI lineage: Eukaryota > Metazoa > Chordata > Amphibia > Anura > Aromobatidae > Anomaloglossus > Anomaloglossus baeobatrachus. The sequence continues at coordinate 676,103,933 of NC_134353.1, read as the reverse complement.
CCCCACCTTATAAGCTGCTGACTATAGATTTTATGTCATTTTCAAGATACAACTCAGGAAAAGGGGACAAATTAACATTGTAGCAGTAATATTGTTGTAGGTTTGGAGATTGTCAAATGTTCATGGCAATGGTAATCCAAGTTTTTGTCCTAGTTCTAGTGTATCATAATTATTATAGAAGAATGAATAAAATTTTTTCTGAATGAAACATGTATATATATATATATATATATATATATATATATATTGTATATATATATTTTTATTGGCATAGGTGGTCTCCTTAACTGGAGACTGCCCTTCCCGTGGTTGTTCCTTCCCGGTTCCTTCCCGGTGAAAGACCTGGCTAGTTTCCTGCCAGCGTTGAGAAACATGTGATGGTGTCTCCGCAGGCCTTCTTGCTTTATATATATATATATATATATATATATATACATATCACAAAATGTGGAAAAGAATGTATACCATGCCAAAGGAACACAATGTTTTGGATATGTGGACCTTTCTTGAAAAATTTGCCAACTTTTGTGCAGTTTTTGGCATGGAATAATTTATTTTCCACTCTTTAGGAGTGAGACCTTTTTTTATATATTATCATTAACCATTTGCCACTGGATTTGGAGGACTGCACCCACATTTTGCAAGACTGGTGCAACTCTACTTTTTTATGTACACACACACACACACACACACATATAAATACGAGTGGGACAAAACAACCATATTTTGTCCCAGACAATCTGAAAGCATGATTAAACTGCACACAACTTATTCATATTTTAGTAAATCAAGCCCTTAATAGGTGTACTGATATTGAACGGCCTGGAACATACTGCCTCCGAGACACTGACAAAGATAAACTGCACTGTGCGCCAATGAAGAGCTTGCTGTCCTGTATAGTTAATGAAGCATTGCATATAACAGCGAGCTTTGCAAGAAGCTAGATAAGGTCACAGTAAAAGAGAAAACGTATCAACATTTAGCAACTGCTGACATTTACCCTGCTTGGTTCAAAATGTAACTTTTGGCTTATTGCATTAAACTAAATTTAATGACACTGGATTATTTTACCTTCTTGCAATTAATCATTATACTAATTATGTCACCTATACTCATTTCCACGTGTCCTTTTTTTTCCATAAGGAATATTGTATTGGAGCAGCAATAGGATGTGAAGACACAAATAGTTAAAATTAAAATAAATACAGTAAGGGCTTAAAAGCATTGGACATGAGCATGAAGTTATCTTTCAACCTAGAAGGCCATGGATCATTAATTCATTATTTGGATAGGATCTAAATAGATCAATATTTCAGCTTTTAGGCTTTTTATTTGTTTCAAAGCTGTAATAGGAAGTAGAAATAGATACAATTTTGTGGCCCTTTGGGAAAATAAAATTTAAATTATTGAGATCAACATTGCGTTTATTACTTATGTTTAAGAGATTTGCTAAAAAAACCTAAAGCTGGGGTCACACATAGCGACAGCGACATCGCTGTTACGTCACCATTTTCTGTGACGTAACAGCGACCTTGTAAGTCGCTGTTATGATCGCTGCTTAGCTGTCAAACACAGCGACGCAGCAGCGATCAAAACGTCGCTACATGTGCAGAGAGCAGGGAGCCGCGCACACTTATTAGCGCTGGCTCCTTGCTCTCCTAGCTACAGTACACATCGGGTTAATTAACCGGATGTGTACTGCAGCTACATGTCACAGTGCAGAGAGCAGGGAGCCGCGCACACTGCTTAGCGCTGGCTCCTTGCTCTCCTAGCTACAGTACACATAGGGTTAATTACCCGATGCGTACTGCAGCTACATGTGCACAGAGCAGGAGCCGGCACTAGCAGCAAGAGCGGCAGAGGCTGGTAACGAAGGTAAATATCGGGTAACCAGGGAAAGGTCTTCCCTTGGTTACCCGATGTTTACAGTGGTTACAGCTTACCGCAGCTGCCAGACGCCGGCTCCTGCTCCCTGCTCGCTTCATTTCGCTTCATCGAGAGCGATGTGTGCTTCACAGCGGGAGAGCGACGATGAAAAAATGAAGCAGGACATTCAGCAACGAGCAACGACCTCACAGCAGGGGCCACCTTGTTGCTGGATGTCACACACAGCGACAGCGACGGGACGTCGCTGCAACGTCACAGAAAATGGTGACGTAGCAGCGACGTCGTTGTCGTCGTCGCTGTGTGTGACACCACCTTAAGGTTAATTTCAAGGCTCCTCTTAGCTAAGGTTCATACGCCTCAGTCTTGTAATCGCCAGATTATCTTATATTTCGGACTGAATAATTATCTTTCTGTAAAGTAAATCTTCCCTAAATGCAATGTTATCCTGCTGCAATGATGGTAGACTTGTGTTTTTACACAACAGCCAATCAGAGGGGGCCATACTACAAGGATGGACCAATGATAAAAGAGGAGGTGTACATCAGACTACCTCAGACTCCTTATAGGCAATACAGCTAAGCTCAAGTCACAGATCACAGCTTTGGCCTAATGGAGCTCAGCTAACAAGCAGTAAGTGAGCAAGATCTTAAGAAAATAAATGGCAGATAATAATTCTCGGTAGCCAGCTCAACTGTGATCACAAATCGTAGCTCTGCCCAAATGGAGCTAAGCTTGAATTTTGCCTTGCAGTAAGATCTGAGGAAAATCCTCTTTAGTTACCGAATTACAAAATATTTTTTAGTTACTGACTGGACAGTTTCTTTTACGTAAAAGTGTAAATATCTCTTTTGATTATTTCCATAATTCAGCTAACTTATTTAATGATACCTCCAAACAGATGAGTGCTAGGACAAAATAGTGGATTGTTCTTGTAAAAGATATACTACTATCTAAGGGGTATTTTTCACATAGCGAGATCGCTGCTGAGTCACAGGATTTGTGACGTACCAGTGACCTCATCAGGGATCTCGCTGTGTGTGACACTAAGCAGCGACCTGGCCCCAGCTGTGAAATCGCTGATCGTTACACACTGTTCTGGTTCATTTTTTGGTCATTGGGCTCTCGCAGGGCAGCACGCATCGGTGTGTTTGACTGCAGGAGACCAACGAGCACCGACTCTGTGTAAGTGGTGTACGCTGGTAACCAGGGTAAATATAAAGTAACTAAGCAAAGCGCTTTGCTTGGTTAGCCGATATTTACCCTGGTAACCAGCGTACACCGCTTACAGGCTGCCAGCGCTGGCTCCCTGCACACATAGCCAGGGTAAATATCAGGTAACTAAGCAAAGCGCTTTGCTTAGTAACCTGATGTGTACCCTAGCTACATATACAGGGAGCCAGCGCTGGCAGCCTGTAAGTGGTGTACGCTGTTAACTAGGGTAAATATCGGGTAACTAAGCAAAGCGCTTTGCTTGGTTACCCGATATTTACCCTGGTTACCAAGCGCAGCATCGTTACATGAGTCGCTGGTGGCTGGTCTCTGGTGAGAGCTGCCTGATTGACAGCTCACCAGTGACCATGTAGCGATGCACCAATGATCCCTGCCAGCTAGGTTGGCTAGTGGGATCGTTGGTGCATCGCTATGTGTGACGGGACCCTAAGATGCAGTAGAGAAAGCAAGGAGCTAAAGTATCTACAAAAGGGGCACATCCAGATAAGAAAAGTCAATATGATTTACTGCTCATTGTCAGTGACTTCCACAATTTCACAAATCCCTTATCTCAGGGAACCTTTGAGTCCGCACATCCATGACCACCTGCTGTTGTCTCTAATTTAAAAAGATATATCAAATTTGCTGTTTCCTCATCTTTTCCTACACAACAATGTTAGAGAATGCCCTCCTCATCTTTCGTGTAGACAACTTCATCATCCTTCTTTGTGGACTCTAACACTTTTGATCTCTGATCCACTCTCAACTCTCCTGCCTGGTTCCTCAACCTTTGCTTGTGCCCATCTTTTTACTAACAGATTAATGTGGCTGTAATATTTATCATTTTCTATCATGGAAAATGTTACAAAAGACTTAAAGTCTTCATTTCCGTAATCAAAGGTTTGTTTCAACCTTGTTACATTTATACTATTCCCAACAAGAATTCCTTCTCATGAGCAACTTAATTACAAAGAGTTGTCCTGTTGAGGCCCCTTTCACACATCAGTTTTTTTCCATCAGTCACAATCCGTTGTTTAACTGATGCGACAGATCCGTCATAGATTGTTTTAAAACTGATGCGACGAATCATGTAAAAAAACTGATCCATTGTACTACTTTTTTTCATGGCAAAGGTTATTTGCAATTGAAAACCTATATGAACAGAGAGAGGGAGAGGAGAGGGAGAAGGAGAGAGAGAGAGAGAAGGAGAGAGAGTGAGAGAGAGAGAAGGAGAGAGAGAGAGAAGGAGAGAGAGTGAGAGAGAGAAGGAGAGAGAGAAGAGGAGAGAGAGAAGGAGAGAGAGATGAGAGAGAGAAGGAGAGAGAGTGAGAGAGAGAAGGAGAGATGAGAGAGAGAAGGAGAGAGAGTGAGAGAGAGAAGGAGAGAGAGAGAAGGAGAGAGAGTGAGAGAGAGAAGGAGAGAGAGAAGGAGAGAGAAAGAGTGAGAGAGAAGAAGAGAGAAAGAGAGAGAAGGAGAGAGAGTGAGAGAGAGAAGGAGAGAGAGAAGGAGAGAGAAGGAGAGAGAGAGAGGAGAGACAGAAGGAGAGAGAGAGAGAAGGAGAGAGAGTGAGAGAGAGGAGAGAGAGAGAGAAGGAGAGAGAGTGAGAGAGAGAAGGAGAGAGAGAAGGAGAGAGAAAGAGTGAGAGAGAAGGAGAGAGAAAGAGAGAGAAGGAGAGACACTTTTTCTAACCAGAAAAAATTTACACATCTGAGCATGCTCGGTTAGTAAAAGATGCCGGAATCCATCACTTGACAAATTACGACGGATACTAGTCCCAAAGGATTCCATTATAACAAACAACGGACACCGACGGATCCGTCACTGTCCATTTTTTAGATGCACACAAAAAATACTCCTGTGGACGTCGACTCCGTCGGACGGACAAACATTTTTCGACGGATCCGTTGCACGACGGATGCAACGCAAGGCCATCAGTCGCAATCCGTTGTTAATACAAGTCTATGGGAAAAAACGGAATCCTGCAAATTATTTTGCAGGATTCCGTTTTTTCTTAAAGCAACGGATTGTGGCTGAGGAAAAATGACGGAAATGTGAAAGCAGCCTTAATTAAGGTGATACTGTAACTAATGCTGAGTGAGCCTTTAACTGACAATATCCCTGTTAGTAAAAACTTAGAAATGAACTGTGCAACATTTGCCACTTTAAGGCTATGTGCGCACGTGTGCGTATTGCATGCAGTTACGCTGCGTCCCCAGCACAATTTAAGAAGATTGTGCATGAGACGTGCGCACGTGGCGTATTAGAACGCAGTGATTCGGTTGCTGCCCGACGCGTGCGTTCTAAGACGTGACATGTCACTTCTTTTGTGCGCTTTGCATGCTGTCTATAGGGAGAGGCAGCATCCAGAGTGCAGGAATTCTGCAGACACCATGTGCTTCAGAACGGAGCTTTTCAGCTGTGCTCTGAAGCGGACCTTTTGTGTGAGGTGCAGAGCGCACACGTGCGCACATAGCCTAAGTCTGTTCTCCAGGTTTTATGAGAAATATAAGCAAAGTACGTTTTCCACAGAACTTGGGATCTGTAACAGGTAATGGTTGAGTAAACTTGTTAGGGCCAGGTGGACGGGCAGACCCAGGAGGTGGATCCACTGGACTGAACACCTCACCGAAGGCAAGGTGTCCGGTAGCCGGAGCACTACAGGTAGCAGGACAGTCCGTTCAAAGGGGTGGAGTGTAAAAGTCCCTGGGACCACGGAGTCACTGAAGGTAGTCCGGGTGACGGAGCTCAGGTTCGGAGGCCAAGATGTTGTCAGGCAGAGTCCGGAACCGACGGAGCGAGAAGACGGGTCACCACAGGGATCAGAGATGGTATGTACTGACGGGATGGCGGACAGTCACCGTTCGGGGTTCGGGAATCGTCAGGACTGGATGGCGAGGCAGGAGCGGCTCTAGGAGAGAGATAGGTAAGTATACCAGAAGACACAAGGAGACCTGACTCCTAGCTTAGCAAAACACGAAGAACAGGCCCCGCCCACTTGGAAAGGATCCCCCTATATACACAGTACCTGATCCTTCAATATCCTGTTGGAGGACACTGGCCCTTTAAGAAAGGGTCAATGACTGCGCGCGCGCCCTAATGCGTATGCGCGAGGCCCGGGTGCCAGAAGCCAGGGCAGGAAGCGGTGAACAGGAGGCAGGAGAGCCGGGCTGGAGTAAAGCTGCCGACGGGCGCCGGGAGCGGGGACCGGGCCGCCTGGGGACCGCAGGTGATGGGGCCTGGAGGCTGTGGAGCGGGGGACGCCTGACAGAGGAGCCGGGGAGCGAGGCAGGGAAGCCGGGGAGCGTGGCAGGGGAGCCGGGGAGCGAGGCAGGGGAGCCGGAGAGCGTGACAGGGGACCCGGGGAGCGTGACAAAACTCAGTCAGTGAAAGTTAAATTGAATGCCTGATTTGTGCCAAAAGACTACCTTCCATGAGTTGCACTAAATTTCGAATGCCCCCGATTAATCAAGAATGGAGTTTTGCATTCCAGTCTTTGTGAAGGGTAAGCTTGAGTAAAATGTGCCATATCTATTAAGAAGCTTGTGCTTCTTAATAAATTTGATGCATCTTCCATTTGCCGTCCAGTATCTTAAATCTGTCACCAGGTTTATAACACAGCATAGCATAAGAGCAGAGACTCTGATCCAGTGGTGTGTCACTTACTGAGCTGCTGAGAGTAGTTTTGATAAAATCACTGTTTAATCAGCAGTAGATTATCATTACAGTACTACGTGGTGTACTGCCAGGTAATCTAGCATATTCATGAGCTCTGTATAACTGCTAGATCTGCAGCAGAGAAAACACTGATTTTATCAAAATTACATCAAACAGCCCAGTAAGTGACACATTGCTGGAATCAGGGTCTCTGTCTCTGCATTATGCTGCTCTCAGATGGGGGTGCAAAAAACTGGTGACAGATTCCTTTTAAGTGCAGTACATTTCCGTTATAATTTTAATTATTGCAATGTAGTTCTTGGGCATAAATTATGATGAATTTGTCATCCGTGACTCTCCCAGTTAAGGTCATCCCACTTTGCAAACAAGTTGGCAGCACTGGATGGAACTGGTGTAAAAATATTGAAAGTTGCAAAATTTTGCAACATTTCAAAATGTTTTACACCAAATTCTTACAAAAACAGTTGCTGAATTGGCTTGAATGACTTGAATGCGTTTTACACACTTTCGGCTCCTTGTCCGATAGAGAGCATGTTATAAAAGGGTGCTGTTTATTGGAAACGTGTAATGTAACATTCAACACAGTGCGCCAATTTTGGTCAGAAATAGTGATGAGTGAGCACTACTATGCTTCAGTGCTCACTACTCATTAAGAATAGGGATGAGCAAACTGCTCGGTGTGCGGGTGCTTGGAAGCCTAACAAATATTTTGATGCTCGGGTGCTTGGTAATCGTTTACAGAGTATAATGGAAGGCAATGGGGAACTTGAGCGTTTTTCTAGATAAACGTACGGAAAAATGCTTGATTTTCCCATTGACTTCCATTACAGTCTGTAAACAAGTTAGGCTTACCAAGCACCGAGCAATCTTCTCATCCCTACTTAAGAGCAGTTGGATGCTCCGATGGGCTCAACTGGAGTACCCAAGTGTAATGGAAGTCAATTGAGAACTTGAGCACTTTTCTGGAAGATTTCCTGGAAAAATGCCTGAGTTCCCCATTGACTTCCATTATATTTAGTACTCGAGTTGCACCCATCCAAGCCTCCAACTGCTCTTAACAAGTACCGAGCACCCCAGCATGGTAGTGCTCTCTCTTTACTAGTCATAAAGTAAACCAACTAATAAGCTTAGACTAAATTAATAAATCTGATGCTTATATTGTCTAACAGCATTGTAGCACTGGTGTCTTGCGCTTCCTGCTCTCTTTCTCCTGCTGGGACACACGCTGCTCACCGCCACGGCCATCTCTCACAAGTTTCCCAGCGTCTCCTCACTCCTCCACATGCACGCTTTCTGCTCCCTCCTCCCAGGAACTGTGTCAGCTATACAAAGGGACTAGGCCTGTCCAACCCTGTCAAATCTTGCCTCAGCTACCTTGGTGGCCCAGCTATACCAAAAGACTGTACCTGTCCAACCCAGCTATGCCTCTAGCTTCAACTACCATGGTGGCCCTGCTCTACCAAGAGACTGGTGCCTGTCCAACCCGGCTGTGCCTCCAGCCTCAGCTTCCCTGGTGACCTTGCTACATCAGAGACCCTACCTGTCTGTCCTGGCCATGCCATCTCTCTCTGCCACTCTGGTGGTCCTGTTCCTCACTTGAAATTCAGCCTGTTTACTTCTGTATCCACCCCTGCCATGGGGGTCAGCAGCCACAGTCCCGGTCCATGCACTGGGAGTGGCACCTGGTACCAGCCTACCAGCCTCACGGTGGGTGCTTAGTCAAACCCCTCCCACTAAAAGAGTAAGCCTGGGGTTCACCTGTGGTCAAGTGGGTCCACTTTTGCTTACTGCAGTACCATCCCCGGCGGCGAGTGTGACAACCATGAACCACTGTGATACATTTGTCACATTTTTAGACTAAGCTTGCACTGTCTAAGAATTAGGCAATCATATTACTATGGAATATTATTCCACACAGTGCTTTCTCAACTAGGTGACCCATGCTAGATGTATTAGTAGGGCAGGGCAGACTGTGGTAGAGGGTACATTCTTTTTACAGGGAACCTGTCAATCATTTCATGCTGTCCAAACTATGGGCAGTAAGAATAAGAACCTGACTACATGACTACAGCCAACATAGTTTGAAATGCTGAATGGGGATCAGAGGGAAAGAATTAACTAATCAAATGCTGCCCCCAACTGACTTTTCCCTGCACCACTCAAATTGATTAACAGGTCTTTGAAATGAGTGAACATAGTGAGAGACCTGTCAATCACCTGGAGCAGTGTAAATGTGGCACCTTAGTGGTCATTGGAGCCACAGTGGCATTGTTCTTCTCATCAGAGGGCAATGCTATGCCTGGAAACAGCGTGAAGATCTCTATGTCAGTTACATGAACAAACAACACTTCCCAATCCAGGCCAGAAGAGGGAGCTCAAGTCATCTTTGGGGTGAGCTTCCCTGTGCATGCTGGGCTGGGGAGGGGATAGAGAGAGGGACAAGAAGAAAGACCTCAGAACTTGAGTAGCAGGAAAAGAGAACGGTTGCTGTTAGAGAGCTGTCTGCAAGCTTTCCAGACCGAGCGCTGAATCAGGTCACCGGGGACCTCAACTGTTGGGTGCCAACAGCCCAGCAGTAAACCCAGAGGGCAGGAGAGTCCACATCCCCTGGCCCATCAGAGACAAGGCGAAGTAGCACAATAGAGCCCAGGGCCGCAGAAATACAAGCGGGCCCTACATCCGGGTCACGCTGCCTGCCACAAGGGATAAGGCAAATCACATCTAGGAAGAGGGACATTGTGCTGCTTCAGGCCACAGTGACCCACATTCCGAGCGCACTAAGGAAGGTCTCCAACCTACCTGGCAATGAGAGATCCCTCACTGCTTCCCACCTGACCGGACCACTGTAACTCTGGGACCATAACATCGGACCAGTAAAGGTAAAGGAAACTACCAGCCTGTGTTGTCCAGTTATTGTCAGCGTCCTCAGCCCTGCACCCCAGTGGACAACACTATAGACTACTACCCCTAGCATCCTCCCTGGGGCCTAGCTCCTGAACCATCCCAGCTGTGACACCAACAGCCTCAGAGGACAGCACCCACAGCGGCAGCTAATCCCTGGCCGCATACAACAGGTGGCGTCACGAGACAACTACTACTCCCATCATCCCACCATCATCCAATCATCCATTCCCCTTTTTAGTGTACACCTCGGGGACACGAAGCCGGGCAGGGCCACCCGTGACATCCCAGACCTGACATTATCGGCCCGGCGATGAGTATTTAACCCCTACCCCATGTGTGCTACATAGGGAAAAGCCATCTGTGGTCAGTATCAGACGAATCACGTTTCTCCCTATGATCCCAGGCTGGCTCTACAAAATATGCCCCAGCATTTCAGAGAAAAACATACTTGACTGCAATTGAGCAACCAGGCTCTGATTAATGTTGACTGTAGTTCTGGTAGCATCATCAAGTGATAGGTTTCCTTTAAATATTGCTTTTTAGGAATTCTTGGGAAACGAAGTGATTTAAAAAGACAGCAATAATGCTATATTTCAGCATATAAATGCCCACAATGCGTGATATACAACTGCAGTCCTCCTCATTAAAATGCAGTATAGTGTCGGAATAAAAAAGAAGAAAATTGCAAAGCTGATCTCTGGTCTGCAGTAATTGTAGAATATGTTCTTCACATTCAAATTTAAATTGTTTACAGGCTCTCAAAAGGGAGAGCATGTTTACAGACTGCACCAGAAAGATGGCATAGACGTTTGCTTCTGCCCATGCATTCTCACTCTTCATTAAATCCCAGTGTGCTAACGCAGAGGAAAAATAGGCAATTAGGAAACTGGATAACATCTCAGTATATTAAATTATGTACAAAATTATCATCTCGGGATGTCTTCGTGTTTGACAGTAGCCACATTAGAAGTAAGCCCAGGGACCAAGCAAGCAAAAGCAAAGTGATTGTATTGTCTTCACATAGTTCACAGTATCATGTATATAATATATAAACATTAAAAAGAAAAAAAGTACAGTATATAAAAAAATGAGTACCCCCCTCAAATTTTTGTAAATATCTTATTACATGTTTTCATGGGACAACACTGAAAATACGACACTTTAATACAATGTAAAGTCAATGTACAGCTTCTATTACAGTATTAATGTGGTGTGCCCTCTAAATAACTCATCACACAGCCATTAATGTTTAAACCACTGGCAACAAAAGTGAGTACACCCCTAAGTGAAAATGGTGTCAATATTTTGGACCTGTAAAAAAAAAAGAACTGCTGCTCTACATAAAGATAGCTTAGGCTATAAGAAGATTTCCAGCACCCTGAAACTGAGCTGCATCAGGGTGGCTAAGACCATACAGTAGTTTACCAAGACAGGTTGCACTCAGAACAAGCCTTGTCATGGTCAACTTAAGAAGATGAATGAACACACTCAGCGTGATATCCAAAAGTTCTCTTTTCAAAAAAGACATGAGTGCTGCTAGTATTGCTGCAGAGGTTAAAGAGTTGAGACCATACGCCGCACACTGCATCAAAATGGTCTGCATGTCTGTCATCCCAGCAGGAAGCCTCTGCTGAAGATGATGCATAAAAAAGCCAGCAAACAGTTTGCTGAAGACATGCAGACTTAAGCTGGGTTTACACAGTGCAACATCGCAAAGGACATCGCTGTAACGTCACCGGTTTTGTGACGTAACAGCGACCTCCCTAAGTCTCTGTTGAGTCGCTGGTGAGCTGTCAAACAGGCAAACCTGGCCAACAACGCAACAGCGATCCGGACCTGCAGAGCGACCTAGCTGGTTGTTGGGGACGTTGATAAGCAGCTTTTTGAAAGGGAAGTGGCTAACAAAGTCGCTGCAAAGTCTTTCACATACTGAAACTTTGTAGCGATGCATGCTGCACAGCGGGAAACAAAGGACCTAGGAATGGTCCTGAACGATTTGTAGCGATCAGCAACTTCACAGCAGGGGCCAGGTCGCTGATGTGTTTCACACACTGCAACATCGCAAACGACATCGCTATTGCGTCACAAAACCGGTGACGTTACAGCGATGTCGTTTGAGATGTTGCAGTGTGTAAACCAAGCTTTAGGATCTGTATTACTGGAACTATGTCCTGTGGTCTGATTAGATCAAGATAAGTTAATTGGTTCAGATGGTGGCAAGTTTGTGTGGCAGAAACCAGGTGAGGAATACAAAGACAATTATGTCTTACCTACCATCATGCATGATGGTGGGAGTGTCATTGTTTGGGGCTGCTTGAGTGCTGTTAGCTGTGGAAGCCATACTTCATTGAGGGAACTATGAAGGAGATTTACTGTGACATACTGAAGCAAGACCATGAACCTATCCCTTCAGAAACTAGACCGCAAGGCAGTATTCCAACATGATAATGACCCCAAACACACCTCCAAGAAAACCACTGACTTGCTAAAGAAACTGAGGGTAAAAGTTCTGGACTGGCCAAGCATGTCTCTAGACCTAAACCCTATTGATCATCTGTGGGGCATCATCAAAGGGAAGGTGGGGGAGAGCAACTTATCTAACATCCACCAGGTCCGTGATGTCATCATGGAGGAGTGGAAGAGGATTCAAGTGGCAATCTGTAACGCTCTAGTGAATTCCGTGCCAAAGAGATTTAGGGCAGTGTTGGTAGTCATACAAAATATTGACACTTTGGGCACAATTTGGCAATTTTCACTTAGGGGTATATTCACTTTTATTTCCAACGGTTTAAACATTAATGGCTATGTGTTGAGTTATTTAGAGGGCACACCAAATTTACACTGTTATACAAGTTGTACACTGACTACTTTTCATTGTATCAAAATGTCTTATCTTCAGTGTTGTTCCATGAATAGATATAATAAAATATTTACAAAAATGTGAGGGGTGTGCGCACTGTGAGGGTGTACTCAATATAAGGGGTGTACTGTTTGTTCATTGAAATTGCAACACAACAAGGAAATGTCATGGAACTATGGAAATGACAGGAAACTAAATTTTCCAAACATCTTGATTTATTCACTATAGAGTGTGAACGCCACACGCTGAAATACTCGCATATACATGCAAACCAATGATGTCTCAGAAGTGTTCAATAGGAGAAGCGGTAGACCTTGTTGCGTGTACTGCTCTGAGCAGCCTGCATGGTCTAAATGTGCCACGCAAGTGGATTCAGCATGGTAGAACATTCTCCAGACACCTGTTACTAACCTCATTGATATCATGCCAAGGCAAGTAAGTGTGTATGTGGCGCCCCTGACCTGGTCAGGCACCACTGAGTACTGCACCCATGCTGGGGACAGTACAACACAGGTAATCCAGAAGGCTGACCGAGGTGTGACTACACAGGCGCATAGTGATCAGGTCTCACACATGTACCTTTGAGAGGACCCCTGGGGATCCCAGGAGGGGGCAAAGCCTTCACCTCCACTGGAAGGGTGGAGGGGGCAAAGCCTCCATCTCCAATTGAGGGGTGTGGTGGAGAGCCTGGTTGCTAGGTGGCGTAGGCAAGAACAGGAGAGGAGGAGCAGTGAGCCAGTTTAGTGTGCAGCTCAGGGAAAGCAGACGTGAGGAGCAGACCCTGGAGCTGTTGCAGTCTAACAGCGTCCGCGCAGTGACTACCGACGGGGGAGAACGGTCACCTGGTAGTGCTGCCCGAACCCCACACACAGCTGGAGAGAGAGCCGCGTAGTGGAAAGTACGGAGACTGTCAGGGAGTACCAGGCCCAAACGGGCGGCAGATCCCGGTGCGGGGATAGATCCACCTTTCCTTGCTAAACCTGCCGGTGTGGGGCCCTCAAAGCCCACGCCACAACACCCCAAAGGCCGCAGCCACGTAGCCACAGTTAGGGCCCATAGTTCACAGGAGGCAAGCAGCTGGAGTGATCTGGTCCAGGCGACAAGCAAACGGCAAACAAACGAGGGGAGCAGCAACTTCCCTGGGTGACCCCCATAGGGACTAAAAGTTGGGGTTACCACAAACCACCGAAGGGCTAAGGAAGGCGAGTCGGTAGTCACCCTCATCAGTCAGCCTGAAGGATACCTGGTTCCAGCCTGGTTCATCCCAGCTACGCCCGGGTTACTCACCCTGCCATCATCAGTGAGTAAAACCCCTGAAAGACATTCTGCTTGTGTGGAGTTATTCTGCGCCTTGTGGTTCTACACACCTACACAGGGCCCTGGGGCTTGCCTCACTCTCAGGAGGCTATTACAACTGACTGCACCCGCCATCAGCCCCAGGCGTCCCTCAACCTGTAGTGGCGGTCCCCACTGACCGCAATTCTGAGAGTGGCGTCACGACAATCCTAGAAGAAGATCTCCTACCTGTGACAGGATCCAGCTGCGTGGAGTCCCTGAAGGTAATGCACCGACACTGCACTTGTGGGGCTTCACATCTGGCGTCACGAACAGGATAAGGACTAGACCTGTCCAGACAGGTGACCATGTGCCTGGGCGGTCCGCTTGGAAAATTGGAAGCGCCGCCATATTGCCACCATGAAAAGCGCGCTGAAAAACAACAGCAGCCCGCGCTGGGAGAAGTTACCGCCCACGAAGAGGTGTGGCTACCCAGAGATCCCCTGCAGAGTCCTGACCTCGCAAGTGAAGAGAGCGGAGGCGTTCAGAGACGTCGGGACAGAAAGGGAGCCAGAAGCCTGCTGCTGGAAGAGGCAGAGCAGAAACTGAAGAGCCTGCTACTGGAGGCAGCGACGAGTCCGCTGCTGGGAAATCGTGCAGAAGAAGGCGCAGAGGAAATGGCGTCTGAACGCAGAGACCCAGAGCCAGGCTCCGCTGCCTGGTGGTATCAGGAACTTGCCCAGTTCTGCGACCAACTGGAGGCCAGGGTCATACGACAGATCAGCGAGGAACGCACGGCGCTTCTGGAGATGGCTGCCGCGGTGCAGGCCTATGAGGAGAAAGCTGCGCGACGAGTGCCAGACCGAGCGGCGACGACTCAGACCCCGATGGTGCCACCGATGGGTGAGTCCAGTGTTGCCCCTGCCAGCGCGAGTGCCCCGACCCCTGCTGCCACGCCCGCGGTCCCTGAAGAGGCGCCCGGCGCGGCGACGCTGGACCAGGCCGCAGCAGCGATGCCCTGCCCGGCCCGCCAAGCCCAGGCCGCAGCAGCGATGCCCTGCCCGGCCCGCCAAGCCCAGGCCGCCGCAGCGATGCCTTGCCCGGCCCGCAAAGATCCGGCTGCCACCGCGACCCTCATCCACGCCGCAGGTGTGACGCTGACCCAGGCCGCCGCCCTGCTGGGCCCGGCCCGCCAAGACCCCACCGCAGCAGCGACGCTCGTCCGCGCCGCAAGTGAGGTGCTGAATCAGGCCGCAGCCACGCCAGGTGCGGCCCGCCAAGCCCAGATCGCTGCAGCGACGCCCAGCCCAGCCTGCACAGATCCCATCGCAGCTGCGACGCCAATCCAGGCCGCCGCAGCGATGCCCTGCCCGGCCCGCCAAGAACCGGCCACAGTAGCGATGCCCGCTAAGACTCCAGCTGCGACCCTGATTGACACAGCGACGCTGATCCAGGCCGCCGCCATGCAGGGCGCGGCCCGCCAAGACCAGGCCGCCGCCATGTCAGGCGCGGCCCGCCAAGACCAGGCCGCCGCCATGTCAGGCGCAGCCCGCCAAGACCAGGCCGCCGCCATGTCAGGCGCGGCCCGCCAAGACCAGGCCGCCGCCGTGTCAGGCGCGGCCCGCCACGACAAGAAGGTACCACTGTTTACCCCGGCCTGCAAGGCCAGAGCAGACACCGCTCCCCAGTCTAAGGAAGTCCCTGCTAGGAAGTCCCTGATAGGAGAGGACCCCGCATACTGGAAGCTGAAGGCTGACCTAGAGGCCCAGTTCCCACAGGAGATGGTGGATCGGTATCTGCTCCCTCCGCACACCCCCAAGGCGACTCCTGCAGCAACCACGCCAAAGAGTCCCCCGCCCGGGCCTGCTGATGAAAGTCCATCCCCAGCACTGCCACGACAGGAGTGCTCAGAAGAACTAAGGGGGAGAGGAGGCCAGGAAGCTGAGGAGCTGACTCAGGAGCCACCAGCAGTGGATCCATGCCCAGAGCCAGAGATGTTGCCATATTCCCGCTGGGATGAAGAAGACCTGACACCCTCTGCTGAAGAAGATTTGCCTAAAAGCCTCACCTGGGAGCTTGTAAGCTGTACTCCGCAGAATCCAGCCCGCAAGACACGGCGCCGTAGCAGATCCAAGTTCACCCCTGCACCGCAGTCTCCAGAGCAGAAGGATGAAATAACGGCCAGAGACCTACAGGAGAAACGGTTCCTGAGAAGAGCCAAAGCCCAGGTCAGAGGACCCCTTTGTAGAGGAGTAGTAGAAGATTTCAGCCTAAAATCAGGATACGGCTTCATAGTAGCACCTGGTATGAAAGAAGGCATTTTTGTCAACAGAAGAGACGTGAGAGCTCATTTGCCCAGAGGACATCCTGGAAGAAACCTAAGAATGGGAGACACAGTGCAATTTACAATGCATCAAGGAGAAAGAGGCTGGTATGCACTAGATGTAACACCATGTCCTAAAGAAAAAGAAACAGACACAGAGGAAGAAAGGAAAGACAGAGATAGAGAAAGAACAGAGAAAGAACCTACTGATGAGACTACCACAGACGAAGAAAGAGGTCAAGGAAGCAACAGGTGCCGCAGCCCTACAGGCCCAAGCCCTGGTAAGGAGGAGTCTGCATAAAGTATAGTACACCAAGTTACTGTTTTGACCAGTTTGAAGTTTTGCAACGTTTACAAGTTTAAGCATGTGCCCACATGAACTAATGTGAGAAACCCATAAACCTTAAGGCTATGAACTGGCTATAGCCACAAACTCTCGCAGTGTAAATAGTTACCCCAGAGGTACCACCACCAGAGCCAGCCTGTTTAGGGGCTTGGCTCGCCTGCAACCAGGGAGCACGTCCGTTTATGGGGCCTTGGCTCGCCTGCAACCAGGGAGCATGCCTGTTTATGGGGCCTGGCTCTCCACCACAAAGAGGGTATCTGGTCAGCACCAACTGTGGAGGCCGCCTCTACATCCTGCCAGAAGAGGCTGAAGGCGCGGCTCCACCAGGCCAGGTATACCCTGAAACCACCAGCCCATGAAAGCCGCCTCTATATCCTGCCAGAAGTGGCTGAAGGCGCGGCCAACGGGAGAGGCAGATTGGAGGAAAGGTCTGGGGAAACGGATGGCCCAGACCTGGTTACCAAAAGAAACCGGTGACCTGCCTCCTGAGAGGGTTTGGGGTGGGTTAACGGACTTGTGGGTGGAGGGTGGTGATGTATGGTACCTGGTGGTTTTAAAAGTTTTACCATGTTTTACTGTTTTATGCATTTTAAAATGTTGTCTTGCAGCCCGAGGACGTGCTGGTGATAACTAAGGGGGAATGTGGCGCCCCTGACCTGGTCAGGCACCACTGAGTACTGCACCCATGCTGGGGACAGTACAACACAGGTAATCCAGAAGGCTGACCGAGGTGTGACTACACAGGCGCATAGTGATCAGGTCTCACACATGTACCTTTGAGAGGACCCCTGGGGATCCCAGGAGGGGGCAAAGCCTTCACCTCCACTGGAAGGGTGGAGGGGGCAAAGCCTCCATCTCCAATTGAGGGGTGTGGTGGAGAGCCTGGTTGCTAGGTGGCGTAGGCAAGAACAGGAGAGGAGGAGCAGTGAGCCAGTTTAGTGTGCAGCTCAGGGAAAGCAGACGTGAGGAGCAGACCCTGGAGCTGTTGCAGTCTAACAGCGTCCGCGCAGTGACTACCGACGGGGGAGAACGGTCACCTGGTAGTGCTGCCCGAACCCCACACACAGCTGGAGAGAGAGCCGCGTAGTGGAAAGTACGGAGACTGTCAGGGAGTACCAGGCCCAAACGGGCGGCAGATCCCGGTGCGGGGATAGATCCACCTTTCCTTGCTAAACCTGCCGGTGTGGGGCCCTCAAAGCCCACGCCACAACACCCCAAAGGCCGCAGCCACGTAGCCACAGTTAGGGCCCATAGTTCACAGGAGGCAAGCAGCTGGAGTGATCTGGTCCAGGCGACAAGCAAACGGCAAACAAACGAGGGGAGCAGCAACTTCCCTGGGTGACCCCCATAGGGACTAAAAGTCGGGGTTACCACAAACCACCGAAGGGCTAAGGAAGGCGAGTCGGTAGTCACCCTCATCAGTCAGCCTGAAGGATACCTGGTTCCAGCCTGGTTTATCCCAGCTACGCCCGGGTTACTCACCCTGCCATCATCAGTGAGTAAAACCCCTGAAAGACATTCTGCTTGTGTGGAGTTATTCTGCGCCTTGTGGTTCTACACACCTACACAGGGCCCTGGGGCTTGCCTCACTCTCAGGAGGCTATTACAACTCACTGCACCCGCCATCAGCCCCAGGCGTCCCTCAACCCCACTGACCGCAATTCTGAGAGTGGCGTCACGACAATCCTAGAAGAAGATCTCCTACCTGTGACAGGATCCAGCTGCGTGGAGTCCCTGAAGGTAATGCACCGACACTGCACTTGTGGGGCTTCACATGTATATTTGTGCGCGTGGCATTCATACTTAATAAATTGAGACGTTTTGAAAAAATGTTTCCTTTTTTCTTATCATTTGCATTTACATATCATTAACAAGTCTTCCATCATGTGACTTTCCTATGAGGAAAATAAGTATTTGATACACTGTCAATATTGCAAATTTTCCCACCTACAAATGTCGCGGGCGGAGGGGATGGGAACGCCGCTCGTCTGGGATCGCTGGCGCTCGGGTCCGGTGCTTCTGCTCCTCGGTGGCTCGAGCACGGGGCCGGACCCAGGGCTCGAGCAGCACCTCCTCGCCCACGAGTGATAAAAGGGGAGGTTTGTGGTAGGATGTCGGTTGTGACGCCACCCACGGGTTATGGTGATGGTGGGCACCACCGCTGCTGGTGACGGGGGATCCCGGGAGCGATGTCGGAGAGCAGCTAAGGTGTTGACCCCTCCGTGGGTAGGGGCTGTTGGTCCCGGGGCCCCGGTTGGGGAGGTAGGGAGGAGGGTACAGGTGCAGGTGCTGATGCGGGGAGGCAGCGTGGGCGTGGGTGCAACGTTGTGGTGCAGTGCGGTGCCGGATGGCACTGTTGTACTCACTCAGACACAGAAGGACAGAGTCTCTGGTAAACCAAATGGCTGGATGCACGGGCCCACAGCCGGCTGCGGTGTTCTCGCTCTCCCCGGAAGGGTTGATGGTGGCTGTCGTTTTCCTGCACCTGTGTATGTGTGTTTGACTCCTATGGCTTCCCACGGGTAGTCCGCTCCCCGGCATGTATGTGTCGGGAGAGCCCGTTTTGCCTGCAGGTGCTGACCCTTGGATCTCTGGCCCTTGGTGGTGGCACTTATCCAGACAGGTTGGGCTGTTGACTTCTGACGGGACTTGGGTGGGAATGAACCCCTGAGGTCCAGACCGCAATCAGAGAATTTGACCTTTTCGGCGGCTCCTAGCCTAGTCGGGGTCTGAGCACCCTGCCTTGGTGCTTGGCTTCAATCTGCTTCCCGGTTCGGTACCGGCGGGCCACCGCCCGACCCCGGTCCTACGGTTCCGCTGACCTCCACCAACTCCTGCAGACGGCCACCACCGTCTGACGACCTGCTGATCGTGCGCTGGCTCCAACCCAGACACACACAGTTTCTACTCCTCTCACTTCCACTGTCTACTCCAAAACTCTCTACTGTCTTTTTCCGCCTCCAGGCCTGTGAACTCCTTGGTGGGTGGGGTCAACGGCCTGGCCCCGCCCCACCTGGTGTGGACATCAAGCCTGGAGGGTGGCAACAAGGGTTTCTGTTTGACTGGTGTCACCTAACCTGGGGAAGGGGTGTGTGTGTGGTGTTACTGTACTGTGACCCCTGGGGCTCCAGGGCGTCACACTAATAATGTAATTTATATAGTAGGTACACTTCATTTGTGACAGAAAAAAATCCACAAAATCACATTTTATGATTTTTAAATAATTAATTTGCATTTTATTGCATGAAATTGTTATTTGATACAATAGAAAAACAGAAAAAATATTTGGTACGGAAATCTTTCTTTGCAATAACAGAGGTCAGATGTTTCCTGTAGTTCTTCACCAAATTTGCACACACTGCAGCAGGGATTTTGGCCCACTCCTTCATATAGATCTTCTACAAATCTTTCAGGTTTTAGGGCTGTCACTGGCCAACATGAGTGTCAGATCCCTCCAAAGATTTTCTATTAAGTTTATTCCCATAGGGTGTACACTGTGTGCAGAATTATTAGGCTAATGAGTATTTTGATCACATGATACTTTTTATACATGTTGTCCTACTCCAAGCTGTATAGGCTTGAGAGCCAACTACTAATTAAGTAAATCAGGTGATGTGCATCTCTGTAATAAGGAGGGGTGTGGTGTAATGGCATCAACACCCTATATAAAGTGTGATTAATTATTAGGCAACTTTCTTTCCTTTGCAAAATGGGTCAGAAGAGAGATTTGACGGACTCTGAAAAGTCAATAAATTGTGAGATGTCTTGCAGAGGGATGCAGTCTTGAAATTGGCAAACTTTAGAAACATGATCACTGAACAATCAAGCGTTTCATGGAAAATAGCCAACAGGGTCGCAAGAAGCGTGTTGGGCAAAAAAGGCGCAAAATAACTGCCCATGAATTGAGGAAAATCAAGTGTGAATTTGCCAAGATGCCATTTGCCACCAGTTTGGCCATATTTCAGAGCTGCAACATTACTGGAGTATCAAAAAGCACAAGGTTTGCCATACTCAGGAACATGGCCAAGGTAAGGAAGGCTGAAAAACGACCACCTTTGAACAAGAAACATAAGATAAAATGTCAAGAATGGGCCAAGAAATATCTTAAGAATGATTTTTCAAAGGTTTTATGGACTGATGAAATAAGAGTGACTCTTGATGGCCAGATGGATGGGCCAGAGGTTGGATCAGTAAAGGGCAGAGAGCTCCACTCAGACTCAGACACCAGTAAGGTGGAGTTGGGGTACTGGTATGGGCTGGTATCATCAAAGATGAACTTGTGGGACCTCGGGTTAAGGATGGAGTGAAGCTCAACTCCCAGACCTACTGCCAGTTTCTGGAATACAACTTCTTCAAGCAGTGGTACAGGAAGAAGTTGGTATCGTTCAAGAAAAACAGGATTTTCATGCAGGGCAATTCTCCATCACATGCATCCAACTACTCCACAACGTGGCTGGCCAGTAAAGATCAAAAAGATGACAAAATAATGACAAGCCCCCATTGTTCACCTGATCTGAACCCCATAGAGAACCGGTGGTCCCTCATAAAATGTGAGATCTACAGGGAGGGAACACAGTACACCTCTCGGTACAGTGTCTGGGAGGCTGTGGTGGCTGCTGCACGCAATGTTGATCGTAAACAGATCAAGCATCTGACAGAATTATGGATGGTAGGCTGTTGAGTGTCATCATAAAGAAAGGTGGCTATATTGGTCACTAATTTTGGGGGGTTTTGTTTTTGCATGTCAGAAATGTTTATTTCTAAATTTTGTGCAGTTACATTGGTTTACCTGGTGAAAATAAACAAGTGAAATGAGAATATATTTGTTTTTTATTTAGTTGCCTAATAATTCTGCACAGTAATAGTTACCTGCACAAACAGATATCCTCCTAAGATAGCCAAATCTAAAAAAAAAAACACTACAACTTCCAAAAATATTAAGCTTTGATATTTATGAGTCTTTTGGGTTGATTGAAAACATAGTTGTTGATCAGTAATAAAAAACTCCTCTAAAATACAACTTGCCTAATAATTCTTCATACGATATATATTGTGCACAGGTCGTATTCACGATGCTTATGAAAGTGTCCCATTCGCTTTTTGTACTTTTATTTCTCAGGACAATGTCCCAGTTTATGGCAGCAAGATCATCTTCAGCCGTTGGAAATTCACCTTCCTGATATTTTGTGTCCTTGTATCCACTCTACTAGACATCTTATTAAAGGATACATGAAAACATATTAATTTGTGATCACCATTACCCAAGTGACCCTCAACTCTAATATTTGAGATGCGGTCCGGCATATTGGTCAATATTAGGTCTAGCAGTGCCCCCCTTTTTGTTGGGTCCTGAACGAATGGTGAACAGTAATTGTCTTTCATTATTGTCTAAAACCTGTTTCCTTTGCTGGACCTGCAGGTTTCTGTTCCCCAAATTATATGACGGTAATTGAAGTACCCCATAATAATAACATCTCCTTGATTTGCTGTATCATCTATTTGCTTTATGAGGATTTTTAATTCAATTTCCTTTATATTTGGAGACTTGTAACAAACCCCTATCAGTATTTTCTTATTTTTTTTTCTCCCTCCCATTATCGGCACCGATAGGAGCGCTACAGGATGGGTTTTAGGGACGATTTTCCATATAAACACACCCCTCCTCCTTGTTATTTTTTGTTTATTTATTTTTCATGTATTTTACACATTATGCTCCCAAAAGGTCATAAAAGACCATTGAGG
The DNA here is from genome assembly GCF_048569485.1 of Anomaloglossus baeobatrachus. Lineage (NCBI taxonomy): Eukaryota > Metazoa > Chordata > Amphibia > Anura > Aromobatidae > Anomaloglossus > Anomaloglossus baeobatrachus. The sequence goes on along the minus strand of NC_134353.1, from coordinate 676,081,712 downwards.
GGCATTTACTGTATATATTGAAATATTTTAATTTTATTTCCCATGTAACTAGGGCTGGTATATTAATATTAGCCCCAGTTACAAGGGAAAAGCAGCCTCTTGGCTGCACAACAGAGCTGTCTGGGTCTACTATTAGCGAACAGATCCTCTTTCCTATAAACAGCGATCACTTGACTGCTAGGTATAAAGGGGGAAATGCCATCACCACTTCCTATTACTGTATATATAGCACTTTGTGCTGTATATATAGCAATGGAGAAGGCAAAGATGGTAATAAACGTCTTCTTTATGGGTAGCCTGACATGTGTCTGACATTATGTGTGACTGTGGTGCAATGATGTTTAGATCTCATTGCAGAGTAGGAATGGGACAACCTGGACGTGTAAAATTTATGGGCGATTGAGAAGCAGTTAAAAGACAAAACAAAACAAAAAATGGAATACACAGGGAAGCGTAGAGAACAAAATACAAATAAAAACTGGCTATTTTTGACTTTGCAAAAAGTCTCTTTTAACACTCGAAGTCCCAGAAATTTCGAGCTCCCCCCTGAAGTCCCGAAAGAGGGTCAAATGACCCTTAAGGCTACTTTACACACTGCGATATCGGTCCCGATATCGCTAGTGTGCGTACCCGCCCCCATCTGTTGCGCGACATGGGCATATCGCTGCCCGTGCCGCACAACATCGCCCAGAGCCGTCACACATACTTACCTGTCCGGCGACGTCGCTGTGACCGGCGAACCGCCTCCTTTCTAAGGGGGCGGTCCGTGCGGCGTCACAGCGACGTCACTGAACCGCCGCCCAATCGCAGCGGAGGGGCGGAGATGAGCGGGACGTAACATCCCGCCCACCTCCTTCCTTCCGCATAGCGGCCGGGAGGCAGGTAGGGAGACGTTCCTCGCTCCTGCGGCGTCACACGCAGCGATGTGTGATGCCGCAGGAACGAGGAACAACCTCGTTACTGCTGAAGTAACGATTTTTGGGAATTAGGACCCGTGTAGCCGATTAGCGATAAATCACGCTTTTGCGACGATTTTACATCGCTGAACGCTGTTACACAAAGCTATATCGCTAACGATTGCGGAAGTGCGTCACCAAAACCGTGACCCCAACGACAAAATTCGGGCGATATCGCAGTGTGTAAAGCCCGCTTTAGACTATCTTTTTATTTAGAACCAAAACAAAATGTTGATTTGAAATTTTTTATCTTGCAGATAAGGAGACTCCTCCTCTACGAAAAAAGAGAGCTCAGTTGGCGAGTGAGCCGTCAGAGACCGCAAATCCTTCAGGTCATTCGACCCGTCTCTGGGTTCCAAAGGTAGAAATGTTAACTGACCCCTCTCTGGGACTTCTAGTGTTAAAGGCTGTTTGGTCATAGAAATGTATACACTTTAATTATATTCAACAAAAGCTGTCTAATCTGTGTGCAGGTTCCACTTATGGAGGCGGCAGACAGGCAACCTTTTCTGTCTACCTCTATGAGAGAAAATAGTAAATGTAGATATCAGGAAAAAATTACTTTAAAATATGATGCAGTTTAAAGTTGAAGACCTGTGGGTACAATAACAGCGTTAGGTCAATGTTACTTGTACCTTCATGGCCACGCATCTTCTTTCTAGCACATGCAGCATTGTTCACTCATGACTCATGGTCATCATCAGTCATTCCGTCTCACCAACATGGGATCAGCCTTAACCTCATAACGACGGCCGTACGACTTAAAGCGGCGGCAAAACAGGGTACTTATTCTGTTCCGCCGCTTTAAAGCGGCGGCCCGAAAAAGCCCTGTAGCGCCCCCCAGCGACCGAAAATCTCGGGGGTTTCAGCTACCGGGGGTAGCTGAGACCCCCCAGATTATGAATCGGGGTGTTTTTTTTGGACCCCGACCATGTGATCGCCGGTATACACCGTATACCGACGAACACATGAAAAAAAAAGAAATGGCCGGTAAAACTGATTTCTTTTTCATCTGACATGATCAAACATGTCAGATGAGAAAGAAATCTAAACCCCTAGTGCCCCCAAAGCCCCCGGTACCGGAGAGTCCCCCCACCCCCACCCCTACCCCCACCGGACATCCAAAATGGCGCCGAAGCGCACAGAAAACTGCAGCCACCGCCGGCTCTGCAGTCATTTCCCTCCGATCTGAAATGATCAAAAATTTCAGATCGGAGGGAAATGTCCTCCCCCTGACCCCTCCTCCGGTACACCGGAGATCTCTGGTCCCCGGAGCCCCCTCCGGTCTCCAGAGCCGCCTCCCCCCTCCGTAGCGTGGAAGATGGCGGCGCCGCGCGGCCGCATTCATTCTGCTCTTTCTGCCGCATGTGACACGTCACATGCGACAGAAAGGTGCCCCCAAGTCCCCAGGTCCCGCTAGGTCACCCCCCGTCACCCCCCCCCCAGCCCCAGCCCCCGGTCATACGTTACCTGTCTGGTGATTCGTCCCGCGATCACGCCGCCTCCTTCTTCAATGCTGGCGGCGCATGCGCAGACAGCGGCTGTCAGCTGGATCCCTGGGACGCTGACGTCGCTGCTGCACAGGCTCTCCACTGTGGACCGGGGGAGAGTGAGTGCAGTAATCAGCAGTCTCTCCATGTGAGGAGTGTGGTCCTCACATGGAGAGACTGCTGTTCCAGAAAATGGGGGGTACGTTCTGTGAGCGTGCCCCTCATATTCTGGAATGAGGTTACTGCAGGTCACTCTGCCCTAAGTTGGACCAGGGCAGTGTGAGTGCAGTAATTCTAAGATTACTGCACCCACACTGCTCATGGAGAGCTTGCTCTTCCAGAAAATGGGGGATACGTTCCCTGATTGTGCCCCCCATATTCTAGAAGATCCAGAGTCGGCGTGGGACGTCCAAAATGGATTACAGCGACCGGAATTTCTTTATTTTCAATAAATTGGTAAAAGAGGAATGTTTCGGGGAGTGTTTTTTCAAATAAATTTTTTTTTTTTCTTTATTTTTTTCTATTACTTACTGGGTTAGTGATGTCGGGTATCTGTTCAGATGCCGTGACATCACTAACCCCAGGGCTTGATGCCAGGTGACATTACAGCTGGTATCAACCCCATATATTACCCCGTCTGCCACCGCACCAGGGCGCGGGATGAGCTGGGGCGAAGCGCCAGGATTGGCGCATCTAATGGATGCGCCACTTCTGGGGCGGCTGCGGCCTGCTATTTTTAGGCTGGGAAGAGTCCAATAACCATGGCTCTTCCCCCCCTGAGAATACCAGACCCCAGCTGTCCGCTTCACCTTGGCTGGTGATCTAATTTGGGGGGACCCCACGTTTTTTTTTTTTTTAAAAAACGCCTGGGGAGCCCTCCAAATTGATCACCAGACAAGGTGAAGCTGTCAGCTGTGGTTTGCAAGCTACAGCTGTCTGCTTTACCCTAGCTGGCTATCAAAAATAGGGGGGACCCCACGTCGTTTATTTTAATTATTAATTTTTTTGGGGGCTAAATACAAGGCTAGGCACCCTTTAGTGCCACATGAAAGGCACTAAAGGGCGCCAGCTTAGAATATGCAGGGGGTGGGACGTTATATATGTTTGACATGTATCCATTCATCCATTGTAGCATTTTAGGCTGTGCGCCCATAATCGGGATTTGCAGCGTTTTGGGCGCAGAGTGTGTCCATAGTGTGTCCCTGTGTCCATAGCGCTGCATTGTGCAGTAGAAGCACAGTGGAAGGATTTTTAGAAATCCCATGCCCAATGTGCTTGCCCAATGTGCTTCTTTTCTCCGCAGCATAAACCGACCTGTGGCGCAGCTTCCCGAGCCTCAGCATGTCAATTTCTGCTGCGGCGACAAGAGTGTTCTCTGCAGGTAGCATAGAGCTCCACAGCGGCCTGAACCCAAATCGTGGGCATGGGCAGCTGCGTTCTCCTGTGGACAACACTCACATCTCTGCAGGAGGCTGACACTGTGTACTAGACGCCATGTCGCTGGATCATGGCCACATAGCCTAAAAGTGAGACATTTGTTGCTACAGCAACATTTTTGTGAAGTACCTGTGGATTCAAAATGCTTACTATACTCCTGAATAAAATCCAGTTTCCAAAATGGGGTCACTTGTGGGGGGTTTCTAATGTATAGGTACCCAAGGGGCCCTGCAAATGTGACATGGTGCCCGCAATTTATTTCAACTTTTCCAGAATTCAAATGGTGCTCCTTCCATTCCAAGCCCTCCCATTTATCCAAACAGAGGTTTTTGGCCACATGTGGGGTATCCCTGTGCTCATAAGACAATGGATAACAACCTGTGGGGTCCACATTTTGTTGTTGCCTCTTGAAAAAGTGAGAAATTTGATGCTGAAGCAACATTTTTGTGAAAAAAATGAAAATTTTCAATATGGCAACCTAACCTTATCAAATTCTGTGAAATATTCGTGGATTCAAACTGCTCACTATACACCTAGATAAAAGCCTTGAGGTGTCTTGTTTCCAGAATGGAGTAACTTGTGGGGGACCGCCACTGTTTAGGCACCTCAGGGGCTCTCCAAATGCAACCTGGCGTCCGCTATTGATTCCAGCCAATTTTGCAGTCAAATGGCACTCCTTCCCTTCCGAGCCCTGCTGTGCGCCCAAACAGTTGATTTCCACCACATATAAGGTATCGCCAAACTCAGGAGAAATTGCACAATAAATGTTATGCTGAATTTTTTCCTTTTACTCTTGTAAAAAAAAAAGCTACCTGGTTGAAATAACAATTTTGTGGTAAAATTTTTTTTTTTTTTTTCATGGCTCAACGTTATAAAATTCTGTGAAGCACCTGGGGGTTCAGGGTACTCACCAAACATCTAGATAAATTCCTTGAGGGGCCTAGTTTCCAAAATGGGGTCACTTGTGCGGGGTTTCTGCTGTTTAGGTACCTTAGGGGTCCTCCAATTGTGACATGGTGCCCGCAATCTTTTTCAGCCAAATTTCCTTTCCAAAATTCAAATATTGCTCCTTTCGTTCCAAGCCCTCCCATTTGTCCAAACAAAGGTTTCAGACCACATGTGAGGTATCACCGCGCTCATAAAAAAGTGGTTAACAAACTTTGAGGTCAAATTTTTGGAATTACCTCTTAAAAAAGTGAGAAAATTGATGCTAATGCAACAATTTTGAGAAAATTATTAAAATTTTCAATATGACAACGTAACGTTAACAAAATCTGTGAAGTACCTGTGGATCCAAAATGCTCACTATACCCCTAGATAGAAGCCTTGAGGGGTCTAGTTTCTAAAATGGTGTCACTTGTGAGGGGTTTCTTCTGTTTAGGTACCTTAGCGGACCTGTAAATGCAACATGGTGCCCGCAATCTATTTCAGCCAAATTTGCTTTCCAAAATTCAAATATTGCTCCTTCTGTTCCGAGCCCTCCCATTTGTCCAAACAGAGGTTTCTGACCACATATAGGGTATCGGCGCACTCATAATAAAGTGGGGAACAAGTTTTGGGGTCCATTTTGTTGTGCTATTTCTTCTAAAAGTGAATAAATTTGGGTTAGAGCAACATTTTTAGGTAAAATTTAATTTTTGCTTTTTTTCATTCCACATTGCTTTTGTTCATGTGAAGCACCTGAAGGGTTAATAAACTTCTTGAATGTGGTTTTGAGTACTTTGGGGGGTGGGGGGTGCAGTTTTTAGAATGGTGTCACTTTTGGGTATTTTCTGTCATCTAGGCCTATTGAAGTCACTTCAAATGTGATGTGGTCCCTAAAAAAATGGTTTTGTAAATTTTGATGTAAAAATGAGAAATCGCTGATAAACTTTGAACCCCTCTAACTTCCTAACAAAAAAAAATTTTGTTTCCAAAATTGTGCTGATGTAAAGTAGACATGTGGGAAATGTTATTTATTAACTATTTTGTGTCACAGAAATCTCTGGTTTAACGATATAAAAATTCAAAAGTTGAAAATTGCTAAATTTTCAAACTTTTTGCCAATATTCATTTTTTTTCATAAATAAACGCAAAAATTATTGTCCTAAATTTGGTACTAACATGAAGTCCAATATGTGACGAAAAAACAATCTCAGAATCACCGGGATCCGTTGAAGCGTTCCAGAGTTATAACCTCATGAAGTGACACTGGTCAGAATTGCAAAATTTGGTCTGGTCATTAAGGTGAAAATTAGCTCCGTCACTAAAGGGTTAATTTAATACTTGCACTTTCTTTGAATATGGATTTTAAATCTGGAATAAAAACCTCTATTTTATTTTAATTGGAGATGGCGATCTCTTTTTTTACTCTGGATTTTTATGCCAGTCCAGAGTGTCTATCCGTGCTGCAAGTGTACCATACTGCCACAAGTGAGCTGGCTTGTTCCTTCTCGTTCCATTGCCCACCTACCCCTGGACACAGAGACTATTTAACAAATACTCAGGACGGGTCAAAGCCTACTCGATATCAGTCGCATATGTCCCTATACCTATCACCATGTTAGTTTGCAACATGCACAAATAAAAATTTAGCCTGATAAAGTCTTCAAGTGACTGGGGGTGATTTTCCTCTGACTACATTCATGTAGACACTTTTCAAAACACATCCCTTCCCCAAACTTCCTATCTCACTGTGCCTGGGAATCATGGATAACTACAATGCACGACAAATTTTTCTTAGCTTTTCTCGTAATATATTAATAATTTTACGTATGCAAAGTAGCTTATAACAGCCAGGCGAGAGACAAATATGCAGATTGTACTACTTGAGTGGTTGCAATATCGTCTGGGAGTGATGGGGTTAAATAACTAACTTGTCTGTTGTACCTTGGCTGGTTATGAAAAATGGGTGGGATCCTAAGCTGTTTTTTTAAATTATTTATTTAAATAAAAAAAAAAGTGTGGGATCCCTTCTATTTTTGATAACCAGTCAAGGTACAGCAGACAGCTGAGGGTTGCAGCCGCAGCTGCTGCTGTACCTGTGCTGGTTATCATAAATAAGGTGAACCCCATGTAATTTTTTTCTTAAATTATTTATTAATTCTGCTAAATATTTGTATAACTTCTATCTATCTATCTATCTATCTATCTATCTATCTATCTATCTCTCTATCTCTCTCTATCTATCTATCTACTGTGTTTCCCCAAAAATAAGTTAGGGTCTTACATTATTTTTTGCTCCGGAAGGTGCACTAGGACTTAGTTTCAGAGGATGTCTTATATTTTACCATGAGCAACAATCCACATTTATTCTTGAACAAAAAAATGTATTCAAATATAATCATATCACATTCTGGAACATCAATATTTTGTGTTAATCCTACTGTGCACATTCTCTGATCTGATCTGCTATTCTCGTAGTACAAAACCAGTCCTATAGTGGTGGGTACATACCATACATACAAAATTTTAAATTACATGCTGAAATGTATTATTCTCTATGTACTGTTAATTTTACCCCCAAAAGAAAGCAGACATCCCCTTAAGGAATCACACTTACCAGACCCCAGTTAGTGTTGACAAGTGAATGGGCTCTCACATACAAATATGCATCTCTGTTAGGTACCCCTTGCGTTCTACAGTGGTTGGCCCCCCCTGATGATATTGGCACCTGATCTGTTGGTGAGAACTGCAGTGCAATGGAATGGAGAAGGACCCGAGAGCGATGAAGATCTTTGTGTGAGAGCACATCCACCATCGACACTTGCCAACTGTAATTGTTTGGGGTCTAATAAGTGTGATTGATTTTTTTTTTGGGGGGGTCTGCTTTCTTTTGGGGGTGTCTGCTTTCTTTTATGAAGAGTTCTGCTGTGTTCTTTAACTTTTTTAGCTCTTTGGACACTTCTTTATGGACCATAACTAGGGTTTATTTTTAGAGTAGGGCTTATATTTTAAGCATACTCAATAAAGCCACCAAAATCCTACTAGAGCTTATTTTTGGGGTAGGTGTTATTTCCGGGGAAACAAGGCATCTATCTATCTATCTATCTATCTAAATATCTATCTATCTGTCTATCTATCTATCTATCTATCTAAATATCTATCTATCTATCTATCTATCTATCTATCTATCTATCTATATTTTGCACATTAAAAACCATTAATTTCAGTATCATGCATTTTTTTCTGGTACCGGTCACATCGATGTCGCACAGACAGGTATTTGACCTGTGGTGCTGGAAAAAACGGACATATCTCTGTGACACAGATACGCAGGTGTTTCACACAGACACATGGTATGAAGATCTTCATTGAGTTTAATTAGTTTGCACCGTGTCACCGGTAAATGTGAAAACGGACACCAAATGTACCGAAGACACGGAGGTGTGAATAAGGCCTTATGTAGGGAGATCATCCTATCTAGTAGAGATGAACGAATATTCCAAAATTTGAATTCAGGAGATTCAGTGGTAGAATGGGTGAAAGTTGAGAGGAGTACAATATATAATTATTTTTAACCTACTATTTATTTTGCTGCATTCAAGAAAATGTAGATTTTAACTAATACAATTTTTTGGCAAAACTCATAGCAAATTTGAGAGCTTTGAATTGATTCACACATTTCTTTATCTAGTAAAAAGAAAGTTTCTCACACTGTTCATTTTTTTATGTTGTGTTATTTTGGTGGCAAACTCAGAGAAAAGCCTAAAGTTCAAAATAAAAAGTATTCCTCTTCTCTCATCTTTTAACAATCCATTCCTATCTTCCGGGAATGGATGTTACAATTAACAGCTATGGAAGGAGCCAGACTGGGTGTTACAACATCTCACCAATTAGCATATTACTTTTTTCTGCTATTCTATGAGAAAGTGACAATGATTCTTGCATAAGTTTCAGAAGGGACTTTTTGATGAAACAGTGAATAGTCTGACTAGAGTGAAGAAAAAAAACTGTGTAAACTAATGATATTACATAGTACAGTGACACGTAATAGGCTCGAGGGTTTCCGCAGGTCACACAGCGTCCAGCACAAAGTGTCACTAATGCAAAAATGGAACAATCATTAACTGCTAAAGTATCGGAACATTATAAGTGGCGCCACATAGGTGCCCTAAAAAGCCTCTTTCCGGCTCAAACAAACATCATTACAAAGTAATGCTGACAATAGGAGTAAGGGCCTTTTGGGTTGTTTGCTTGCGGAATATAGATGTGTTCTCAAATTTTGATTCGACCATGTGAAGCAGGATCTCACAGAATCAATCGCTAAGCAAGGCAGTCTCAGTTCCCAATTACAAAGCTTGTGTAAGGTTGGCATGGAGAATTTTAAAACATGCAGTTTAGAGCCGGAGCAAATTAGAGCTGAATTGTCAAAACAGCTTATTAAATAGCTGAGCTGATGTTGCGGTGCTAATCCTCCGCCTTGGGCACACAATGTACCTTTACAAAGGTTCACCAATATGTTTAAATACATATTAAATGTATGTGACATTGTAAGATCCTTGTAGTTTGACAGGAAATGCATTATCATAAAAACTGGGACAGATTCTAGGCAGAGAAATATGAAATATCCCTAAATGGCATTGTCTTTATATCATGATTGATTTCAATTACAGCCGAACCGCTTTAGCTCTAAAACCTCAAAGAGGTTGGCCACTGCTTTTACATTGATGACTTATCCTTAGGATAGGGCATCAATGTCTGATTCACAGGGGTCTGACACCCCACACCCCGCTGATCAGCTGTTCTTGGTGCTGGTAGCGACAGCAGGTGACCAGAAATGTTCAGTTCCATAGCAGCTCTGTCTTCTGATAGTGACCGCGGCCACTACTGCACATCCACCTCCTATCGGAAGACAGGGTATCTCCAGAACGGAGCATGTTTGGCCACCTGCTACTTTTTCCGCCACCAAGAACAGCTGATCAGCATAGGTTCGGGATGTTGGACCCCGGTCATTCAGACATTGATGACATATCTTAATGGTAGGCCACCAATGTAAAAGTAGTGGGCAACTTTCCTGTATTCTAGTATTCCTATTCCATTCTGATGTCTAAAATGATGTAGGATGGTTAGAAAAACATGTCTGCTTTTATCCAAAAAGAATACCACTGTTGTCTGTGGGCAGTGTCTGGTATCGCAGTTCTACCGAAACCAAGTCAAAGAGACTGAACTGCAATAACAGCCACAGCCCATGAATCAGCATAGCGCTGTCTTTGGATAAATTGTATATTGGTTGGTAAGACAGCAAAAAACTCAGTACAACACATGAATGTTTATACTATATACAGCAATCGGTCTAGACACCACTTTGTGCTATATTATCAGTTATCAATTTGTGAGTGTCTGGACTAGTCAGGTCGTCACAGGGTTCTGCACGATCTTTATCTCCCAGTGCAAGACTCAAACCCCCATGGTCCTGGGTTCCCAGCTTCAAGCGCTGCCTCCATCAACATGCACAAATCCTAAGTGACACCTTGCACCACACCCTGTCAGGCACACCAGTGGGCTGCTGAGCTGGAATACGGCCGCCCACCTAGGGGTTAGGCAGGGAGGTGGGAGGTGACAAGTCAGTCGGTGGTAGCCCTCAAGCAGTGAGGAGCTCAAGAAAGCTGGGAGTTGGAGCTCCCAGGGGAAGAAGTAACTAGGTTGCAGACGGTGGTCTGGGACCGGAGGAGTCGGAGACCCGGTCACGGGATATTGGGGTTGGGTGTGAGGCTAGTCTTGGAGGATAGCCAGCGGCCAAAGTTCAATAGCAGGGCTGGGACCGAAGGCACGTCGGGGTACATGGACCCTAGGTCGGAGAAGCTTCAAGCAACCCGGCAATTAACTTGCGGAGGGCAGGACCTTTATGGACTGTCCCAATAAAGCTCAGAGATCGGGGGCACTAGCGCAAGGGGGATAGGGCTTTTCAAGCAAATCAGCTCTCCCAAGCGTGAGCCACTGACAGCAAGCTCCTCTTGCTACCCATAGCAGGGAGTGGGGCCCGGACAGTTCTAAGCTTAAGGGCCATTTGAACACTACAAAATAACTGTGCCCGGAGGAAGGACCTGGACCATCAGGCAGCACTGCAGGGGACGGAACCCGGACGAGCTCCCCAAGAGGGCAGCGGTACCCAGAGACTTGGTTTACTACGTTGTCTGTGTCATCTTTCTTCCTGAGTGAGTAAGTTATTATCCCCTGCTACCAACGAGCCTGCGCTCCCTCTGCACCCTACTACCCAGAGTCCTGGGGCCTTCCCTACCCGTGGAGGGTAATGTCATCTGGCTGACCCACTCCATTGCTCTGGGTAACCCTAATGGCAGCAGCGGTACTCCCCATTACCGCACACCACGAGTGGCGTCACAAACTATATCTCCCCTGTAAATAGCCCCCTTCTTCATTTGAGTTTGGCTCCTATCCCCCGGGTCTGGAGACCCTCGAGCCACGAGTAATCACCCTCGGATCCGAGTGGTTCGACCGCTGCAGGGGCTGCAGAAATTTATTTTCTCAACATTTTGCTCAGTGGTGATATGTGCTATAGTCCAAATTAATTAAAAAAGCCCTATATATTTTATTTCATGATGTACAATTTTTTTTTATCAAAGTGAACCTGTCAAGTGCAATATGCACAAAGAACCACAAGCGGTTTTGGGTGCATATTGCTAGTCTCTGCATCTAGTAGCATTGATACAGGGATAAAAAGTATTTCTAAAGAGCCCATATGATATGCTAATGAGGACAGCAACTAGTTCCAAGGGCATTAGTTCCCTTGGCTAGTTGGCCCCTTAGCATGTAAGCACACCCCTGTGGGCATACTAACATGTCAATGAATGAGCAGTGTCAGAGGATGGTTGAGCTCACCTCTGCTGCTATCGCGTGCGATGCTGGACTTTGGCTCAGTGCGCATGAACCCGGACTTTTGGTCATGCGCACTACATGAGTTTGAAGCCAAGACGCATACATCTGGCTTTATAGTCCACATGACTGCAGGTCTTGGACCATGCACACTGAGCCAAAATTCAGGAGTCAGGCACGATGGTTGCAGAGAGGTGAGCGCGACCATCCTCTGACGCTGTGCATTCATTAGCATGTTAGCACACCCACAGGGGAGTGCTAACATACTAAGGGGGCCAACTAGCCAAGGGAACTAACGCCCTTGCGACTAGTCCCTGGCCTCATTAGCATATCATATGGGATCTTTAAAAATACTTTTCTAAAGCTCTCTTTATCTATGCTTCTAGATACAGATACGGTTAGGGCAGGGATTAGCAATATGCACCCAAAATTGCTCGTGGTACTTGGTTCATATTGCGCCTGACAGATTCCCGTTAACGTAGCTTTATTAGCAAATTATATATATATATATATATATATATATACACACAACAATAACATATCTAAAAATTAATACAACAGTATACAAAGGGCACAGAGCATGAATGTATTGGGACCAATGGGATAAAGGTAACAATCGTATTTAAAATATATGTACGGTGCGCATGCCCTAAGGGGTGCTTCACACACAGCGAGATCGCTTCTGAGATCGCTGCTGAGTCACGGTTTTTGTGACCTCATTAGCGATCTCGCTGTGTGTGACACTGAGCAGCGATCTGGCCCCTGCTGTGAGATCGCTGCTCGTTACACACAGCCCTGGTTCGTTTTTTTATTGTTGCTCTCCCGCTGATAAGCACACATCGCTGTGTGTGACAGCGAGAGAGCAACAATCCTGAATGTGCAGGGAGCAGGAGTCGGCGTCTGACAGCCTGCGGTAAGCTGTAACCAAGGTAAACATTGGGTAACCAAGGTGGTTACCCGATATTTACCTTCGTTACCATCCTCCGCAGCTCTCACGCTGCCAGTCCCTGCTCCTGCTCCCTGCACACACAGCTAAGCGGTGTGCGCTGGTAACTAATGTAAACATCGGGTAACCATACCCGATGTTTACCTTAGTTACCAGTCTCCGCAGCTTCCAGACGGCGGCTCCGTGCAAGCGCAGCGTCGCTTGCACGTCGCTGCTGGCTGGGGGCTGGTCACTGGTCGCTGGTGAGATCTGCCTGTTTGACAGCTCACCAGCGACCATGTAGCGATGCAGCAGCGATCCTGACCAGGTCAGATCGCTGGTCGGATCGCTGCTGCATCGCTAAAGTGTGAAGGCACTTTAAGAGTACACAGAATGTGAGACCAGATAATTGTCTTGGTTTTTCAGATCACACTAGATATTGTTGTGTGAGATCCTACATGAATCAGGCAGATTTAGTCTTACGATGTACAAATAATGATACTCCATGTAAAGCATTTTCGTCAAAGTATTATGTGGGTGCTTATTCTTACTCTGTAAATGTCATGTTTGTCTGTTCTCATCAACTAAAGCTGGAATGTGTCCCCTGATGTCTACAGTGTAGTCACCATTTATCTGACATGCATTGTAAATGTGAATAGTTTTAGCAGTAAGAGCTACAGACAGCATTAATCAGCCAATCTACTGCCTCATTTTTCCCCAATCTCCTTATATTTCAACATACAAAGGAAATCAATTGTATCAGGCCATACAATTACATAGGTTTATATCCAGGCCTGGAGATTTGTCACATGGATATTTCTCCCAATGGTTAGATTTCCCATTGTAAGTACAATAATGTAAAGTGTAGGACGTCTATGGCCACGATTCAGGATGACCTTCAGCCACTCCAGATTTGTAGTCTGGATTATTGTCTTTAATATCGCGGTAAGAGATATGATTGCTATACAACTTCATGGCATATTACTGGCACAATCCTTGTGGTAAAGGTTTTGGTTTAGATCACATAACATACTGTACATACACTTTAGTGTTGTCTTTTGAAAGTCTTATATATCGATGATCTACCGTCATTTTCTACAATTGCTAAAGAATACAGGGTTCTCCTACAACATTATGGAATAAAATCCCCATACAGTCATTGTTGTGATTGTTATTCAATGTGCTTGGATTTAAGACGTTTTCATTAGTGATGAGCGAGTACTAAAAAGCTCGGGTGCTCGAAGCTCGGGCCGAGCCTCCCAAGATACTCGTGTACTCGGCCCGAGCACCGAGCCCAATGTTATCCTATGGGAGACCCGAGTATTTTTGTGAAATGACCCCCCGGCAGCATGTAGAAACCCTAAAAATGTCACAAAAGTCTCAGAAGAGTGCTCAAATGACATGGCATCAGCATGGGGAAGACCCCTTGAAGCATTTATCACTCAAAAGTCACAGCTATGAACAATTTTGTCCAAGTTTTACGCCATTTTTACGGACTCACCAGAAAACCTTCCAAAATGACACCAAAATGAATTTTCATGGCGGAAATGTTAAGGGCACATACCCAATAGTGAGATAGAGCTGGTGTATGTTACTTTTTGAGATTAATACATGAAAGATTTTACGTAAAACATTATGTGGCACTCCGATGTCCAAAACGCACGTTTTGTGCTTTTTACTAACGATGTCGGTCATTTTTTTTTTCATTCTATCTCCCGTCGGTCGGTCTCTCTCTGTCTTGTCTGTCCCCCTCTCACAGTCTGTCGGTCAGTTCCCCCCCCTCTCTCTTACTTACCGTTCCCCGATCACTGCCGCGGCGCTGCACAGCTGTTCAAACTCCGGTGGCTTTTCCTCTTTTGAAAAAGCCGGCCGCTCATTAATCAATCTCGTATTCTCTGCTTTCCTGCTTTTCGGCGCCTATGATTGGTTGCAGTGAGACACGCTCCCACACTGAGTGACAGCTGTCTCACTGCACCCAATCACAGCAGCCGGTGTGTGTGTATACTGTGCAGTGAAATAAATAATTAAATAATTAAAAAACGGCGTGCGGTCCCCCCAATTTTAATACCAGCCAGATAAAGCCATACGGCTGAAGGCTGGTATTCTCAGGAATGGGGAGCTCCACGTTATGGGGAGCCCCCCACCCTAACAATATCAGTCAGCAGCCGCCCAGAATTGCCGCATACATTATATGCGACAGTTCTGGGACTGTACCCGGCTCTTCCCGATTTACCCTAGTTCGTTGGCAAGTCGGGGTAATAAGGAGTTAATGGCAGCCCATAGCTGCCACTAAATCCTAGATTAATCATGTCAGGTGTCTCCCCGAGATTCCTTCCATGATTAATCTGTAAATTACAGTTAAAAAACACACACACCCGAAAAATCCTTTAATAGAAATAAAAAACACTAACAAAGTCCCTCATTACCAATTTATTAACCCCGACAAACCCTCCATGTCCGGCGTACTCCACAGTCCTCCAGCGTCGCGTCCAGCTCTGCTGCATGGAAGTGACAGGAGCTGCAGAATACACCGCCGCTCCGGTCACCTCCACGCAGCTAATGAGATGAGTATAGCGATCAGCTGAGCTGTCACTGAGGTTACCTGGATCCAGCGGTGGATGCAGCGGTGGCCGCGGGTAACCTCAGTGACAGCTCAGCTGATCGCGCTACTCACCGCCGCTCCAGTCAGCTCCATGCACCAACTGAGGTGAGTATAGCGATCAGCTGCTGTCACTGAGGTTAATCGTGGCCACCGCTGGATCCAGCGGTGGCCGGGAGTTACCTGACTGACAGCAGCTGATCGCGCTATTCCCTTCATTAGCTGCGTGGAGGTGACCGGAGCGGCGGTGTCTTCTGCAGCTCCTGTCACTTCCATGCAGCAGAGCTGGACGCGACGCCGGAGTCCGTGGAGTACGCCGGACATGGAGGGTTTGTCGGGGTTAATAAATTGGTAATGAGGGACTTTGTTAGTGTTTTTTATTTCTAATAAAGGATTTTTCGGGTGTGTGTGTTTTTTAACTGTAATTTACAGATTAATCATGGAAGGAATCTCGGGGAGACGCCTGACATGATTAATCTAGGATTTAGTGGCAGCTATGGGCTGCCATTAACTCCTTATTACCCCGATTTGCCAACGCACTAGGGTAAATCGGGAAGAGCCGGGTACAGCCCCAGAACTGTCGCATATAATGTATGCGGCAATTCTGGGCAGCTGCTGACTGATATTGTTAGGGTGGGGGGCTCCCCATAACGTGGAGCTCCCCATCCTGAGAATACCAGTCTTCAGCTGTATGGCTTTATCTGGCTGGTATTAAAATTGGGGGGACCGCACGCCGTTTTTTTTAATTATTTATTTATTTGTTTTACTGCACAGTATAGACCCGCCCACCGGCTGCTGTGATTGGGTGCAGTGTGACACCTGTCACTCAGCGTGGGGGCGTGTCTCACTGCAACCAATCATAGGCGCCTGTGGGCGTGGAAAGCAGGGAATATGAGATGGCTGTGTACAGAGCACAGCGCGCCCGCCGGTATAAAGGCTCGGTCACGCTGTGCAGGGCCGGCCAATCACTGCAATTCCACAACTAACAGGGCTGTGGCATTGCAGTGGTCTGCCAGCCAATCCCTGCATGAGGGCTGGCTCTCAAAAGAGCGCCAACATGCAGGGATGAAGACCACGAGTAAAGCACGAGTATTGCAAAATTACTCGGTACCCGCCGAGTAGCCCGAGTACAGTGATACTCATGCGAGTACCGAGTAGTAACAAGCATACTCGCTCATCACTAGTTTTCATTGAATATACATGACTCCATATGTAGGTACAGGCACAAAAGATTAAGTGGCTTGGAACTTTTGTAGGACCACTGCTACTTTGTGTTAGCTGGGTAACAAAAATTGAGCCTCCACTGATCAGACACTAATGACATATCCTTGTGAAATATAAAGAATGAATCTATTTTTTGGTCTCTGCCACTTAACATCTTTATTCCAAAGTACTTTTATCCTTTCGTCAGTTCAGAGTCTCTCAACTTTCATATAATGTCATACAGGTTCAATCATGTCTACAATGATATTTTACCAATGCTTCATAATTATGAAATCTGATGGTATGGGGCCGATTTTTTAAAATTCAGATGCAGTTTAATGAAAATTTCTTCCACATGCAATCTGAGGTCTAGGTAGGTATTGTATAGGGCTCATGTACTATGAAAGACCTTTTTTTCAACTATGTGCAAAACTGAGCTGTAAGTTTATTTGTTCTGATAAAAAAAACCTAAAAAAATAATAAAAAATCTCAAGCAGAATGGTGTAACAGGATGTATATCATGCTGGCATTGACTTACATGGATAGAACCACCACACCACCACCTTCTACAATGTTCCTTCCCCACCACCAATATTTCCTTCTAGCCTTCTAGTTTTATCTTGCAATCTTCAGTCTGAATATATAATTTTAGAACCTTTTCTTTTCTGGTTATTACTAAAAATGAACAGTCAACACTCAAATTTGTCAGTTGGCCCGGATTTTCCCTGGAAATTCAATTTGCAGAAAAGTCACTCTCCGTGAATTTAATATTCCTTAATAAACGCTGCGGTCTGTACACTGCCCAGGCCATAATTAATGTAAGGTGTAAACCACACCCATACTCACGTCACTGCGTCCTTCTCCAGCTCCATCGCTCCTCACTGTCACCCATCCAATCATTACAGCATCTTCACATTGCCTCCGCTTTTGCTACTATCATGCGCATGCACGTGCAAAGTCATAGCACATGCTGTGATGTCATGATGCTGTCTTCTTACACGCTCTTGTGCAGAATCTTCCCAGGTCTCATTAAATCCAAAAATCTCAGACCAGCGGGAATTTTAGAATGATAATTGGGATTTGAAGATGCAGCGAGGACTGGATGACTGAAGAAGAGGAGCCGAAGATGTGAGTGGTAAGGAAAGTTTGTGTTTTTTTTCTTTTTTTTACATTTTGATGGTCTTTTACGGTTCAGTAAATTGGCGGTCAATGGTCACTATTTACTGAATCTGAGTGGAAGTCAATGTTGATTTTTGTAAAATTTGAGTAGACTTCAATTCCACTCAAATTTCTTAGCTCATTTATGCTGTAGTAATTTCCAATCGTTTGTGCCTTGCATTATTATTACATACTCAAATATAGTATGTAATAATACTGAAATAATACTGCACAGAGCTAAGGACGGATTCCTGGGTTCTAAATTTTGCAATAGTGTTCTGTGTCTCTTCCTGGGCAAATTTTGGCAATTGTATTTTCTGTTCCTACTTACTATTATGGTTAGAGATGAGTGAATCTGACCTGTAATGTTCAGGGTTCATACCGAACATGGACTTTAAAAAAAAAACCAAAAAAAACCAAAACAGTGTTCAAATTCAGAGTTTGGGTGTTATACGTATGCAAAACACTCTATCGGGTATGCTTGGGTATGCTCGGTGCGTGCTGCTTACAGTCTCTGAATGGCTTGCACTGGAGGTAAAAACAATGTTTTTGGATGAAGTGTGTCTGAAGAACAATAAATCCCTCCCTTCCTCCCCTGGAAGCACTCTGTTTATGGCTGCCTGTAGGTTGGCGGAGAACCAAACTGCCCAATCAGTGACTTTTATTGGGGTTCAGGTGAAGTCTTGGTCCCAAACTGAACTTTATCTAATGTCCGACTGAACCCACTGAACCAAACTTCCACGGGTTCACTCATCTCTAGTTATGACTACTTTTACCTACTTGTCTTATGATTTTGCATTGTTACTAAATGTAGGAAATGACATGCTCATCGAGGTATTCATCAATGTGTTACAGGTCTTTGCACCACTTTGCCCAGTTGCATCTTCTTTCTGGTGTTCTCCCATCGTGCACTCCCATTGATGTCATCTAACAATTACCTGCGCTTTCAATCAACTTGCAAAGAACAGAAACCTTTCTGCCCCTATGAGCACACTGATTTTAAATGACAGAATTAAAAGTAAGAAAGTCTTTATTTAGCGCTATATACTTCCTACTTAGCCTTTCAATCTCCCATTAATAGACTCTGTGCGTTACATTGAGCTTGCTCATGTATGCGGTGCTTAATCACTTAACGGAAGCTGATACGCATTACCAAGCAGTAATCATTTAGCAAGGAATTAATTATTGGGCTATATATTTAATTTGTTCCTCTCTTTAACCCTGATGCTCACATGCAATATAATTCTAACTGACCAAGACTTTATGAACAGGCCAATCTAGAACTCTTCGAACTTTACCTAATGGTCATTTAGTTTTGACCTTCTATTTTCTAACATGCCACATAGATTACACTATGCTTCGCTGCAATTTTGTAATATCACGCAAGGGATATCCGTACCTAGGGGGACTGGAATGTACTGCAGGATCTCATTAATTTGGTGCATATCTCATCTGCTGTAAACATTGCTCTAATTCAGTCCTTACTGCTGTACCAATGAAGATTAATAAGGAGCAGCCTGAATTTTACTCTATCTAGTACATTTCATTACATATACTTATTTGAGAATTGCTAAATACATTTATAACTTGGCACATGACTTCCATTAATTAATATTTGATATTTCAGGGTCATCCCTGGAACATTTTTAATATTCTGGGTGAATACCGTATATGTCAAGCAGACCTATGTGCACTAGGTAAATGAAGCAGTAGTTCCATGGGTACAGACTTTACACTTATGTATCCATCCCACCCTTGAACGTTGTTTCTTGCTATCGATTCCTGAGTACTACAGAGACACTAGTTGGCAGGACAGATCAGTACTAGTCGCATACATAATTCCTGATCATTAAATCGTAGTATCAAACTTCATATCCAAATTTGCATTGATTGCTCTTCAGTTATTTACATGCTTTGGTATTGATTTTTAGGTCATCATTACTGTAAAATTTACAGAGTTGAGATTATCTAATACTGATGTGCACCACTTAAAGAAAACCTGCCAGCACAATTTTGTAATGTAAAGTCAGACATGGCTGTAATGGTGCTGTAATACTGATTAAATTAATATCTTTAGTGAAGGAATTCACTTTGTTGTTCTTCTTTATTCACCATTTAAAGTGTTCTGCTTATTAGATTTCGGTGCACAGATGCTAGACTGTACCTTTGGGCTTCTCCTCCCCGTCTGTGATTCCCCGGCCCCTTCGCCTACCACCAGTCTGTGAATGACCTGTCTTCTTTAACTGAAATTTCAGCAGTGACTGGTCACTCACAGACGAAAGGCAGGTGGAAAGGTCGGGGAATCACAGACAGGGAGGAGAAGACCCAGAGTACAGTCCAGATCATGTGCACTAAAATCTAATTAGCATAAAACTTCAAACGTTGATTCAAGAAGAACAAAGCGGATTTCATCACCAAAGGTAACTATGTCTTTACATTACACAATTGTGCTCTTTAATTCCTAAAAAGAAATAGTGAAGTCTTGTAAATCCAACATAAGGACACACACTGTTCTACAGTCTGAAGTTTCAGTGAATAGTGGCCAGTATGGTGTTATAATATTCCAGTAAAAAAGGGAAAAAATACAGCATTTGTAAAATGAGTAAAATGATTGTTACTAAAAGCTGCTTGAAACGCGTAGACCATTGTCTAGTTTTCCCCATGTATTTCGAATTTTTTAATCACCCTTATTTTTATGGCGAATCATTAAAGTTAATTTTTAGCTATTTCACTCATTTTGCAGATTCTGGATTTTTCTTCCTTCTTTGATTAAGCTACCATTTGGATGACGGCCCAGTTCTTCTGTGCACCGCACCCCAATTATCCCTGTGTCTGGCGATCTGACTTGTGTGCCCTTACCTCTGTCATAAAATTCCCCAAATTCACTTTTGAGAAAAAACAATCAAACAGTAAATAAAAATGTAGTTACTGCTTACTGTTTACTGCATTCAGACCCATAGAGCCCTAGAGGTGTTTGCAGGCAGAAAATATCCAACTGGTATAAAGATTTTTTTATGAAACGAGTGATCACATAATGTTGCACATATAAAATATGTTCAAAGGAAATTTATATATTTTTCATATATAAGGTTATGCCAACTAAAATCACAGAGATATTAGGATATTTTATTTTTCCTAAATTGGTTATGTTTTCTGATGTTAGACCTTATCTGCAAATAAATCAGGGAGGGGGGGGGGCAACCTTCCTGCCCAGGCTGCTATTAATATCTTTTAGACATATCTTTTACAGCAGCTACAGTACTTATGGGGGAATGTTTAATGGTAGAATGTTCTAGGCATAGTCTAAGATCTATGGTGAGGTGCACAGATTGTGCAGGGAGGAGGAAGAAGCGAGCTGTGATATTTCCTTTTGTAAATGATTGACGCTGTGTTTCCTCTACATATGAACTTGATATCTTTCATTGTAATCCTATGTGAGATGATAATTAAATGACTACAGATAAGTATCAGTCTATTCTAAAACTCAGGGTTTTCATTGGCATGGAAAATCTTAAACAAATTGTATTCAATTCATTAATATTAGATTAATATAAAAAACTTGATGTTAACAACAGGTAATTTCTAGTGATGAGTGAGCACTACCATGTTCGGGTACTCGGTACTCGTAAGGAGCAGTTGGATGATCAGATGGGCAATACTCGAGCACCCAAATATAATGGAAGTTAATGGGGGAACTCAAGCATTTTTTGGAAGACCTGGAAAAACGCTTGAGTCCCCCATTGACTTCCATTATATTCACGTACTCAAGTCTCGCCCATCTGGACATCCAACTGTTACAAGTACCGAGCCCTTGAGCATGGTAGTGTTGCTCATCACTAGTAATTTCAAAATGAAATATTCAGTGTTCTTTCTAAACTGAGAGATCTGGAAAGAAAATAGTTAAAACAGTCTACTAATACAGTTGAGGAGACCAGTTACAGGTATACCTTTCCATGGCATCTGATATTCTTTAACTCTATCATTTCCAGCATGCACAGCTTGGAGGGAAGAATGGACAAATACCCTTAAATATGTGACTCATTTTAAGGTGTGTATACTGTCTTATATTCTTGTTATCCTTTTTTTGTATTACCTTCTTCAAGACTTTGTGATTTTCCATTTATTCATGTTCGCCGAGAGCCATAACTATTATATTTTTTCATTCCCGTGGTGGTATGGGGCTTTTTTTTTTAGGAACGAGTTGTACTTTCGAAAGACACCATTCATTTTACCAAATAGTGTACTGGAAAGATTAAAAAAAATCCAAGTGTGTTGAAACTGCGAAAGAGTGCAATTCCACAATTGTCTTCTTATTTACAATGTTCACTATATAGTAAAACTGTTCCGACAATATGATTATCTAGGTCAACATGAATACATAGATACCAAACGTATAGCTTTTAATTTAAGTATTTGAAAACAAAATCAGAAATTAGTAAGAATAAAAAATGTTACTGTAATCGCCACTTTTAGTGACCCATAATGTTTTCATTTTTCAGGATCTGGGGCTGTGTGAGAGCATATTTTTTGCGCCCTGATCTAATGTTTTAGCGGACACCATTTTTGGGTAGATGCAATGTTTTGATGGCCTCTTATTGCATATTATTGCAATGTTGTGGTGACCCCAAAAAATTAATTCTGGAGTTTTGGTTTTATTTTTGTTACACCATTTATCAATTGAAATTATTTTTTTGACATTTTATTAGATTGGATTTTTACGAATTCACCAATACCAGTGTGTGTTTTTTTATTGGGCAAAAGGGGGATAATTTTAACTTTTGTGTTTTTTCTTTTTTTTTTAATTTCCTACCTTTTATGTATAGCAGAAATCACGATCTCCTATGAATGCTGTCATTTACAGAAGGATCGTAATGACAGACACAAGGGTCATCAGCTGACCCCTTGCTGTCATAGCCAAAAATCAGCACCCAGCGATCATGTCATGAGTGCGCCGATGTGAGCAGGGAATGCTGTACCCCCATGCCGGGGTGTGTTAAATCTCGCTGCCAATTATTAACAGTGAGATTTAACTGTTTAACGGATCAGGGCAGATCTCCAATGTACCTACAGCTGTTAGAGGCATATGATGGTTGAGCCAGCATCAAAGGCAGGGACACGACCTTTGACGTAAATATACGTCAAAGGTCTTAAAGGAGTTAATATCTCAAATTTAGGATTTTTTTTCAGTGGATATAGGCCCAGATGAGGTAGAAATATGAAACAATAGTTTATCAAATTAACGCAATTATAATAATGTAACAATCATATCCATACAAAGTGTGGTTGGTAGTTACATTAGAAAAATATCTATGTATATATTGTCTGTGCAGTGTAGTTGTCATCAGCATGTAGTGTCAGCTGTATAGATTTTGGATTCTGTGCTTCTCCAGTACGAATGATAAATGAGCCCTGGGGTATCTCTGTGACAGTGTCTGCTCATTTATGTTGACCAGATAAATGAACAGCTTAGATCACCCATTTAATTTTGAAGACACTTCAACTAAAAAGACAGCTCATTCTAAACTCTCCTTTCTTGTCATAAGCAAGGTTAAACTAGCCATGTGAAAAATGGAGTCATGACTCTTTCACTCAGTAAAAAGGCATGAAATCTAGCAGTTTGTGATTCTGAAAAATCATCCTGTAACTACAATAAGCTAATATATATAATAAGCTAATATATATATATACATACATATATATATATATATATATATATATATATATATATATATATATATATATATATATATATAAAAGTATACACATTACAGACCAAAAGTTTGGACACACCTTCTTATTCAAAGAGTTTTCTTTATTTTCATGACTCTGAAAACTGTAGATTCACATTGAAGGCATCAAAACTATGAATTAGCACATGTGAAGTGAAATACTTAACAAAACAGTGTGAAACAACTAAAAATATGCCTTATATTCTAGGTTCTTCAAAGTAGCCACCTTTTGCTTTGATTACTGCTTTGCACACTCTTGGCATTCTCTTGATTAGTTTCAAGAGGTATTCACCGGAAATGGTTTTCACTTCACAGGTGTGCCCTGTCAGGTTTAATAAGTGGATGTCTTGCCTCATAAATGTGGTTGGGATCATCATTTGTGTTGTGCAGAAGTCTGGTGGATACACAGTTCATAGTCCTACTGAATAGACTGTTAGAATTTGTATTATGGCAAGAAAAAAGCAACTAAGTAAAGAAAAACCAGTGGCCATAATTACTTTAAGAAATGAAGGTCAGTCAATCTACAATATACAATTTTCAGAATCATGAAAATAAAGAAAACCCTTTGAATGAGAAGGTGTGTCCAAACTTTTGGTCTGTACTGTATATATGCATTCTGTAACCTTAGCTCATATACATATATAATAGTCTATAGCTAATGATAATGGATTTGTCTGCTCTAGTGTTCTTCAAATTTAAGGTAATTAGTAATTAGAGATTTGAGTTCTACTTGAATATTGCAAAATTCTGCACTTGTCAAAATGCAGATTTTTTTTTTAGTAATTAGCCTTTTACGTGGATTCAGCAAAATGACGAGTACTAGCCAATATTTTTCCAAACCGTAAAAAGCCATCAAAGGAGCAAACAATAAAAAAAAATCCTTGCACTCATCCTCTGCTCACCAGCCAGCCGGAGCTGGCCACATCTTCCTATCCTCACCGCTCTTGCTGATTTTCACAGACCTCTAATGTTGGCCAAGATTTTCACCTCTGATGAGACTTTGGATGGCTCTCTCAATGGACTCATAAGGTCATGGTGCACACCATAATGTCATGGCCTTTCATGTGCTTATGGGAATTCCAGCCAGATGTGATAACAAGATGTGTCAAGGGACTGGTTGGGGGACACTGAGGAGCGGAGTGGCCAGAGAGGTGGCCAGTGACTTCAGTAAAATCATTTTTTTGTATCTTTAATTTTTTATATCCTGCGGCCTAAAGAGACAACAGAACATAAGAAGAAGAAATGTAAAATTTTAGGAAAATAACTTCTTTGAGAATTGAATTTCTCTGGAAAATCTGAACAAACAAGGGAATTTGAATTCTGCCTTATCATCTCATCACGACCCAACATGAGTAATATATCAGTGGGATGCGAACCACCATTTTCTTTTTAGCCTTAAACCATATTTCATTCTAATCTTGTACAAAATGATAAAACTAGGAATACTAATAACCCTAATAAAGCAAACATATGAAAAATGTCAGTACATAATGCAGGAGGTTGAGTAACTGATGCAGGATAACTACTAGTAAGACTCAACCTTTAATAAATGTATTAAAATACCATGGTATATCTCTAAAAACATATCTACACACATGAGTGACAGCACAAGATGAGGTGAGACATTATAGTTCCTAATTGCAGTGCTAAAAGGAGTAAAAGGAGAGATCTCATGTAATCTTAATGCAATATTGCTTCATAGGAGCAGATCGTTTGTGGGGTATGAAGGAATGGACCTAATTCCTAACACTACCCCTTTTGTACCTCTGCAAAGACTCCAACCATAACAAGGGCTGTACCCAAGTGTAGTCCTCACTTGGGCTAAATACCAACACCTCCCAATCCCACCTTTCTCTGGCATGCTACCATGTTAGGATTAGATTCAGTTTCTATTTTTATCTACTTTTTAGGCTCCCTTCAAACGTCCATGAAAAACGTTCATGTTTTGCACGGCCGTGTTGAAGGTGCGTATGGCCCATCACTGTGCCGTGATTCAGGCACAAGTGTGCTGTCTCTGTGCTATCCGTGTGACATCCAGATTACACACAGACAACATGAACTTCTATACTTACCTGTCCATGGTGTTGCCTCACCAGCGCTGCTGCTGCTTCCGGGTCCGCGGTGCAGTGAATACATATGAGCATAATGAGCGGGACCCAGAAGCAAGTGACAGCACTGACGAAGACAGCAGGGCTAGAAACAGGTGAGTATAGAAAATAATTTTATTTCAAAGACACTTGTTTTCTCCAGTACGTGCCACACTGATGTCACACGGACATGCCGCCGCGTGGAACATACGGACACGCGTGTGCTCCGCATGGAAACACGTCCGTGAGAAAACAGAGATGTGTGTGCAGATCCATTGATTTTTATGGATCTACTTGTGTCAGTGTCTCCGGTACGTATGAAAACGGACATCACACGTATCGGATTCACTGACTTGTGAAGGAGGCCTAAGTTTTTACTGTCTATTTTTCAGCACATATTTGCCTAAAATTTGTTTATTTACTTTCTGCAAACTTTACACAAGTCTTAATAATGGTGTGCCTAAATCATTTAGAGGCGTATACTACTTAATGAATTAGATGTACCATCTCTGTGGCGTATGTCTCACCAGAAAGTAACATGTCTGGCGTAAGTTACTCCACAACTTTTCATGCAGGATTTCCCACACCCTAGTCCATAGTTTGGCAGAGCCGGCCGAACCTGGCGTGGCAATGTTGCATCAGGATGTTACACATTTTCCCTATGTCAGTTATGCCTCGCAGTTTGACAAATTGTCCATTGTGTGCCAGTCTAGAATCTATAGTTATATTAATAAAAAATGCTTTCAAAATTTTTCATCCGCCTAGAGCAATCCGGGCCAATAATTGATACATGTCTGGAAATGATCCCATAGAAATCTATGGTACGAGATCTGGCATCAGATGACATGGGTCGTAAAATGGAGGAGGGACAAAAAACACAAAGGATGCTCAAACAATTCATTAAAAATAGCAGAGCGTAAAAGTATCCATGCATTAATCTTACTGTTTAGAATCTAGAAAGTGTACAAAAAGAGTTCCAGTCACATATCTGGAAATTATAACCTGTTTTTATGAAGATATTAAATACCAAAGATGACTTTTCTAAAGAGATTAGATTAGCTCTGTTTCCCTAGATCATTAAAAAGTTACACCATCTGCTATGCAAATATCCTCTGAGCGCTGAAATCTAAGCCTTGTACAGTCTGAGAAAGAAGGGATGCATCGTTTCTAGATGGCTAATTCTTTATAGATGATCTGATTCTACTTACATTATCTAATTTACCTGCTAAAAAGAGCAATGGTTCAGGACCTTAATTAAATGTAAAAACGAAATAATAAAAAAATTACCGTACCCTTTAGACATTAGGAATGGATACAACTTTCTAAAATACACTCGGTTCTAATTTTCTCTCCCCAGATGACAAGCTTTAATAAGATGCAGGAGAACGTCTTGGAATTGTATCAGGAAATGTTCTCTTATATAGGAAATGCTGAGTATTTTATGGAAAGCTTTAGAAAAGGTGTATGACTCATGTGTTTTGGGCAGTTTTGTTTAATGAAAGTTTAGGATCCCTTTAAGTGAAATCTAATACTTCTTGAAAAGAAAATAGACATTAAAGGGTCAATTCCATCTCCAAGATCCTACACCAATATGTAGTAGGTTTAGTAATAATAATATTAGCAAATACCTCCAATTAGAAATGTAGTATAGTTCTCCTGATTAATTACAGTGCCTTGCGAAAGTATTAATTAATACATTTAATTCAACTTAACAATTGTGTCCCACTTGTTGTTGATTCTTCACCATAACATTAACATTTTTATCTTTATGTTTGGAGCCTGAAATGTGGGAAAAGGTTGAAAAATTCAAGGGAGCTGAATATTTTCGTAAGGCACTGTACAGTATGTCTCTTACCTCATGTGCAGGGCATTGCAGCTTAGGTATCAATGGTTACATCCACTGATATAGTGACAGTTAGGTTGCAGTCACATTAGCGTATGGCATCTGATGAGAGAGCAATGGATGCGATATGCTAATTACCCTCGGCTCAGGCTCTGCTGTGAGCATGAGCTGAGTGTCACGCGACTGTGACCGGATCTTGCAATTGGGTCACAGCTGTGAAGCTGAGAGCGGGCGCTGCAGAGGAGAGGGAGGAGTTAATCCCCCCAGCTCCTTTATTGTCAGCCTGTGCATATATCGCACTGCACTGGGATAACATCCAAGTGCAGTCCGATGTTTCTCTCGCACCCATACACTTAAATGGGTGCGAGTGATACGGCTCTCCCAGACAATCGCAGCATGCTGCGATTTTTTCCTCAGTCTGTTAAGGACTGAGAAAAAACTCGCAGAAGTGAGCTGCAGCATCATCTAACATGGTGCCGAGTGCAATGCGAGATTTTCTCACATTGCACTCATGCGAGTCTTTTGCAAGTGTGACTCTGCTCTTAGTTAATTGTGGTCTCGAAATGGATTCCTAAGCTGCAATGCCCTGCACATGAGGTGAGTGACATAATGAAACTTGAGAACTATACTACATTTCTGATTGGAGGTATTTGCTAATATTATCATTACTAAACCTACTACATATTGGGATAGGATCTTGGAGATGGGAATAACCCTTTAAGTTCAAATCTGTAGATTTTGGGACTTTTAAAACTTTGAGCATTTAAAAATAATCATGCCCCATGTGAAGCTTTATTCAGACGTCGATGATTTTTCACCTGCGGAAATTTTTTTTACAAGTTTCATCAGTGCTTGGCCCATATTTCATCAGTGTTTTATCAGTGATTTTCACTTATGGCACAATAAATAAATTACAAAGGTTCTCTTATTATTTGGGGTGTTAATCATGGGCAGCACAGATTGCATGCTGATGTCACTCAAGTATAAGGCCGGAACCTCACCCATGGTGTGGGTGGAGGCCAGCCATGACTTTGGTTAAGGGGAAGGTGACGCTAAGAGAGGGTGGGGACTAGGGGACTGTTGGGGTTAATATAGGTCAGCCTGGGGGTGGAAGATCCCTTTGTCCTGCGCTCCCATGGGATAGTCCTGCCCACCCTCCCTATTGTGTGGTAGCAGGGTCATGGTGGCTGTTTGCGGTTAGGGTGGGTTCTCAAAGTTCGTGTAAATTGTCACTGGGGGTTCATGGAGATATGGATCCCTTTAATTTGCCAGTTTTGGTTGGTGGTCTGGTGATATGGGGGACCACCGACAAGGTTATTATTATTATTATTATGTAATCACCAGATTTATGAGCATCGAGGACCCCACCCAATTTAAGTTATTTTCGGATGTTTATATAATAAATAAAAGGCTGCTGTGGCCATTTCATCCAATCGTGTTGTATATATTTTATTCCATAGCTGTTAGGGGCAGGGGGACAAAAAGAAAATGGTGAAATGGTTGGGTCATCGGAACTCAACTATACCAAATATACCAAGTCATGTTCTGTCTGTGATGTTCACGGATCCGTAGAGTTGTATTGGTATTTTTCTATCTAAGATGCTGATTAAAATCACCACACGTCTGTAATTTTTACATGGACACTGACTGAGAGTCAGTTCTGCAATGATGCACTGGAAAGTGAGCTGTCAATCAGTGGCGATGCATGTGAGCGGTGTCTGTAGTTGCTCAGTGACTGAAAGCCAGCGGCTCCTGGGAGAAATAGATTTAATTTTCCCCTGGGTGCAGCACTTTCAGTACTGCAGCACATCCATAATGCTATTACCATGCGGATTGACCCTCTATCTGCTGGTTAATAGCATAATCGGACATGGCAGGTTTCCTTTTTAGATAATATTTTAAACAATGCGAAAATGAAACAAATTTATCTCTGCTTCATGAAAGAACAACCTGCAGCTTTAAAGCATAAAAGCGAATGTGAGCCATGTCAAAAGCATCAGCGTGCTTTAGTATCGTTGTTTAGAGCATCATTTACTGGGAAATAAAAATATATGCTTAGTAAGCTAGTATTTACATCCCAAACAGCGGCTGCTGTAAAATGTGTGTATTGAAGTTCACAACGGTTTTAGGAAAAAGATATGCTTATAGCTGTACTGTATGAAACTGAGCATATACTAAAGAACAATATATGAAAGGGTCTGCTGCCAACATCTCTACCTTATCCTATGTGGTTACTGCAGAAGATCATATGAAAACAATTACGCTAATGTCCCCCTGGTTCCCATATCTAATTGGCATCAGCTAATTATCAAAATAACTGCTATGTAGGATATAAGACTGAGCTTATGCCTGTTTATGTATTGTTAATACTGAGTTTATACCTGTTTATGTATTGTTAATACTGAGCTTATACCTGTTTATGTATTGCTAGGACTGAGCTTATACCTATTTATGTATTGTTACGACTGAGTTTATACCTGTTTATGTATTGTTAGGACTGAGCTTATGCCTGTTTATGTATTGTTAGGACTGAGATTATACCTGTTTATGTATTGTTAGGACTCAGCTTATGCCTGTTTATGTATTGTTAGGACTGAGCTTACACCTGTTTATGTATTGTTTATGTATTATTAATAGCATTAAAGAAATGTATCAGAAAGCGTGCAAAATCAAGTCCCACCATCACTCAGATTACTGACAGCTCTTACAACCATTATGATCTAATCTGCACACCAAGGGTATAGTAAGATAAAGGCTAAAAGACCATAAAAGGAGATCAAACATTTTATAGACGTGTTTTTATTGTTCCAACGGTAGGCAAAAAAAGTCAAAGAACAGCCGATTAGCTAAGAAAAGCATAGCCCGTGCCAGCAGGATACTGCTCGGAGAGATGCAGCACATTGCCAGCAGGATACTGGAGTTTACAATATTTGAAGAAATTGTCTGCTTACTTCTCTGCAAACAAATGCTCTTGTTCCGAGGTTCATTTCTGTAAATAGTGAAGATGAGCAAGTGTAAGTATGTGAGAGAATTCTACAAGTGCCATGTTGTGATGAAAAGACGACTGTGCCAGAGCATGCACAAAACAGCAATTGTTGGGTAATACACGGTAGTTAGTATCTGCCAAAAATGGTCTAAGATAGGAGAACCAGTAAATTAATGACAGAGCCATGGGTGGCCAAGGTTTCTGGGAGAGTAGTAATTCAATGGTACTTCAGTACTTAATAACGTCAAATGTCATGGTTCGCTGTGCGGATCATTTTGCATTGGAAAATGATCTGTAATGTGTCTTGCGCACTTACTGACAGGTTGTCTTTCACCATTAGAGTCCATGCTGATTTTCGGAGGTGCCTTCAGAGATGCACCTTGTTCCTTGTGACTACTCTGTTTCTTTACTGGGCTTACTCTGTCTGTACCTCCTGTTTTCTCAGTGTGCTTTTGGCTCCTGCCTGGTGTATGTGTTCTGATCTTGGCTTCTGACTCCGGACCTCTTCCTGACCACATCTCTGTCTGCTTCCTGAACCTTATACGTTACTGCCCGGCTTTTGACCCCAGACCTCTTCTTGACCATGTCTCTGCTCCCTGAACCTGATACGTTACTTCCCAGCTTCTGACTTCGGACCTCTTCTTGACCATGTCTCTGCTCCCTGAACCTTATATGCTACCTCTTGGCTTATGATCCCAGCTTGTCTGACTACCCTTCTATTCATACTGCTCATAGTGTCTAGCATCACACCAAATATGTCCAATAAATTGTAGGAACATCCCCATAATTCATTAGCTTTAAAGAATCAATCTCTACACCGATCTGAGGTTAGTATAAACTCAGAATTAAGAACCCTAAAAATCATAGTAGTTTAAAAAATAAGATTTTTTTTTAAATAGAATATATTAAACTACAATAGAAAGGAAAAAAATATATCCGCAAAGGTGCCTACAAGACAAGCTCCGTCTGCTACT
The DNA here is from genome assembly GCF_048569485.1 of Anomaloglossus baeobatrachus. Lineage (NCBI taxonomy): Eukaryota > Metazoa > Chordata > Amphibia > Anura > Aromobatidae > Anomaloglossus > Anomaloglossus baeobatrachus. The sequence goes on along the minus strand of NC_134353.1, from coordinate 676,050,513 downwards.
TGGTCTACATTTTGTACTACCCTCTTTCCAAAATGATGTGCTTGTCCTTTGTATTGTAAACTTAAATGACACTTACATCTTCTATCTCAGAAGTGTTAATGACATTATAGCAATTTTGCATTTAGAACAAGAAGTTAATATTTTCACTTCTTCTCTGACACATTGCATATGAATTCATATCCTTGATTTCATTGTAAAATTAGAAATCTATGCATCTACAAACCGTCGTTGTTTCACTGTGTAATATATATTTCATGGTATAGTCCACACAGTCATGAGTCTGAAACACCGTGACTGTTTTTCAATGCACCTATAAAGCAAGTGGTGATAACATATTATGCCCTAAATAAGGCCAGATTTCAGCTGCACTGTGACGGAGCTCTGCAGATTTCATAGATTTATTGTCCTGTTCCACTTCCTGGCTCCTGCTGTCTGGTTATATTGAATCATCTGACCTTGCTTCTGCCTTCCAGTTTGCTTCTTGCTTCCAGCTACTATATTGCTATTACGACAGTGCCTGTACATTGCCACCACCATGGTGCCTATCCACTGCCCTCACTGCTTAGTTGCTTCTTTGCTAAAGGCAATTTCTTGTCTCAGCTGATCTTCTACTATGACAGGCCGCCTTGTAGCGCTCACCACAGATTCCCCAGGTACCTCTTCCACAGGACTAGCCTCCAGCCATTCCAGTTAAATATTTACCTCTACGTGTCACACTGACTGTACATCGCACACTTTGGTAATTTTTATTTTAATTGTTATTTTAATTATGGTAGGCTTTATATTGGTCACTTTGTAAAGATGTGGAAAAATACTAATATTGTTACAATACTATTCATTGTATTTTGCTCTATGCAAACTATGTGATGCATCTTTCAGATGATGGTATAGATTCACAAGACTCTGGTCCATAGGCTATGTCAGTATTCCATGGAAGTCAAATGGGACCTCTATTCGCCACCTCCTACCTAAAGAATTAGGTTGGTTTCACATTATGTGGCGGACACCCAAATGTAGTAGACTACATCTTGGTGCGTGCCTGCAGAAAGCATATATGCCTGAAAATGGTGAAAGACATAGCACACACTAATTCTGTCTGCATCATTATAGTCAATGGCCCCGTCGGCGCATGCATCCAAAACCGTTTTGCAGGGGTGTTTAGACGGAAGCTCCGACAGGACCACTGAACGTAGATAAAAGCAAAATGTGAAGGTGCCCTTACCAGTGAAACTTCTAATTTGTAGGTCCAATGCAAGATCATGGTAATGGTGTGACACCTGCATGATATCACACTGGTGCCACTGGTGATGCCAGCAGATAGTAGGTAGTTTGCATCCAGGAGTCAAGGAATTCTGATGTAGCTGCTGGACTAGGATCCGGCAAATTGATTTGCTCATCTATAGTGGTTTCCTTTCAACAAAACTGATACCATTGTCCTCTGATAGTTGGCAGAATTGGCCTGCATGTCATTGGAGGTTGAGTTCATCAAGCCCTTAGACTGGGAGGAAATGCCTGGCAGCTGTGTAATACTTTGGTGTTGGCCATTCTACTGGTGCTCCTGTTTCAAGTGGTGAAATTTTGGTTCTCTATAGTAGGTATGAGTATATTAGAAGTTAAAAGATCCCAATGCCCTGGGGAGACTGTTCATATAGATCAAGTTGAGTAATAGTAGCAGTTTCACCGGAGTGTTGTCATGAACGCATATATAGTAACTGCCAGGAATCTGGTTAGAGAAGACATTTCTCTGTGAAGCAGATGGAAATTGGAGTGTCCTCTGTATCGAAAGAAGAAGCTTGGAAGGACAAACAAAAATGACCTCTGGTGACTCTACAAAAGCCAGAGATACAGTGTCACCAAGACTGAGCCAGTAATGATTGCCATGATCCAAAAATACAAGAATGACCTCCAAAGAGAGAATAAACACATAAGGTTTTTAGCATTACTTATGTAAAGAAGTTAATTTATTCCTGTTGAACTGTGTCTTTTACCTGTTTGTACAATATTGTCTCCTGTATGACAGGTGTGGGCCGGTTTTTCCCAATTGTCTGACATAACACTGACACCACTGAGCGAACTCTTATGGTGATTTGTGTATCAGCTCTGCTGCCGTCTCTCCATCCGCTCTCATTACAACTACACACTAAACTCTGTAATCAAAGCTGAAAAAAGTCTAAGAATCTGGCATATTGGAGAAATAAAAAATAAGAAACATATATGGAATAAAAACAATATGTAAGGGCTTGTAACTTAGTATTCTAGACAAATGCATATAAAACTATGCTACACTCTTACAAAATCCTCACTCAGTCCTCCGCACATGCTCCTCCATTCTTTTATTTTCTCTTAGTAATAAGACTTGTGGCATATCCTTTGGATTTGTCAAGCAAGCATCAGGTGAGTGACTTAAAGGACAATAGTGAGGGCCTCGCAGTAGTTGCTATGGTTACTGCATCTATTAAGTGGCGCTAACCACACTAGCAATTGTTTTCTTTTGATTGATAAACTGCCACATACACAATTCTCTTCTCTTTTTCTCACATATTGAAATTGATACAACACTTTGTAGCAGACACATGATTAAGCACTCTTACTTTAGCAAGCAAAGTTTATAATTACCATGTATCCTATGTAGCTCATACTGGTAACATAGGGAAAAACAGAATATCTGTAGTGCTAGTAACGCTGCCATACACATTAGATGGCTGTGTTCTCTATGAGAGAGATGCTGGTAGACATCTCTGGTGCTTATCAGAGAATAAAAGGATCGTCAATCTGAAATTGGACAAGTCAACTTCTTTAATCCCCAATAATCATCTCTCCAGATTCCCTTATGCACATTAAACTGTCGACCAAACCCATCATCATTAACATGTTCGGCCAACATAAGTCTAATGTGTATGTGAAATATAAATGGGTTCTCCAAGAATGAGATAAAATGACGTCTCTGATATAAACTGCAGCCTGTCCTAGTCATGTGTCAGTATAGGCTACAAACTGAAGATTTACAGCTCCTGTGTTTCAATTCACAAGAGCTGTATCACATATGTCAGTCAACTGCCGACTCTGATGTGTAAACAAATATTTTAACCAATGTTGTGCTTGAGGAGAAATCTCCAGCTTCCTCCCCATCTTCAGTCTGACAGCTTCATGGAGACTGATTGTTCCCCAACTGGAAACAAATAAACATTGATGATAATGAACCTGGAGATCCTGGAGATAACCCCATTGTCCTCAGGGAGGAATAGATATATTTTTTCACATATGACAGCCTGACTGAGGTATGTGTGATACAGCTCTTGTTAGTTGACACACAGGTCTTAGGAGCTATATATCTTCAGTTCACAGCCCGCATAGACTGTGTTGCCCAGGGATAGGGGGTACTCAGATCCGGGCCAAGGGGTCGCTTCTGGAGGTATCACGGTGGCGTGACCCGGTTTGTGATCCCAGGCACCACAACGAAAAGGGGCATTATATACAGGGGAGATTTGGTAGTCTATGTTCCGTGACGCCACCCGTGGTGTGCGGTGAGGTAATGGAGCACCGCTGCTGCCGGTCACAGGATCCCGAGGATGGTAATTGCAGCAAGGTGGTGATTTTCCCTCCACGGATAGGGTGTTGATGTCCCGGGACCCCTGTGTGATGGATTGGGGAGTAACGGGTGCAGTCCACGGCTTGGACCGGGTGGTGCAGGAGTACTCACAGTATAAGCAATAACTGACACGAGTCCAGGATTTAACCAAGTTGCTGGTAACTGGTGCCCATGGCCGGCTGCTGTGAGGACAGGTCCCACACCCGTGTGTGTAATTCGGGTGTTTTTCTCCCAGCTCCCCACGGGAGCTGCTCCCTGACTTCTCCCCTCCAGCAGACTGACTGCAGCTCGAACTCTGCTCTCACCAATCTCCTCTCTCCCCCCTCCCATTTCCCAGGGGAGGGGGCGAGTGGGGCCTGATTGGCTGGTGTGTGTTTGTGTGGAAACTTACCAAGGGACAGTGAGATCTGCACCAGAAAGATGGATGCAGACCTCTGTGACACCCTGGTTTTGCCAGGGCGGCACAAGACACATTTCTAAAATGGGCAAAGTAAACAAAATATTCACTGCTTCAGACATATATTAATATATTTTCTGCAAAGACAGATAACACCATGATTTAGTTACACACAAAAAAGTCTACCCACTTACATAATTGTATGTACAGTAAGAGAAAATCCAAAGTATGATGAGACTGTCCTCATGTCCCATACAGTGCCAATCACAAGCATAGAAGACAACTTTCTGAGCTCAAAATTGGAAACGATATTATATAAAGATGAAGTAGATTGTTTCCCAGTAAACACACATAATGTTGTTATTACTATTATTATTATTATTATTATTATTAATTCTACTTTGGTGAAGAGAGATAATCCGTCTCTTTAGAATCCCTATTAGATACCCTAATATATGTAAGCTTACCCGTTGAGCCCTATTGTTCCTTAGCTTAGGGTAGGCTGCACTTTAAATGAGTTGTTCACCAATTGGACAACACCTTCTTAAGTTCTGTTGTCTACAGAGTAAAATAAAAAATCTTATACTCACCTACCACACTTGCACCGTTCCTGCAATGTCGACGGTGGGTCTACCAGCACCTGCACGAAACTGTTATGTATACTTATGTTATGTTATGTTTACGAATACTGTCATACACATTTCCAAAGTAATAAGCAGCTTTTGTCACATACATGTAAAGGGATGCATTATGATGAGCTATTGGACTGCAATTTCCTATATACTGTTCTTGCACCGAAGCCCCTTCTGTCTGTGTCCACTCATGGCTTCTATAAAATGAAAAGGTGGTCAGGTGTGGTAGCTGTGGGTAGGGGTCCCACCAGTTGTCTGCGCTCCGGCCCACCTCCCAGAGCAAGGGGGTTGGTGGTAGCTGTGGGCCTGTATGGGTGTGTGTTCTTTTAAGGTGCAAGTCAGACCTTTTGTTAGATCGCCTATTTCACCATGACCATTCTTCAGGGAAGCCAATGACAAAGACTTGGAGATCTTTAACAACAACCTTTTACTGAGCATTAGGCAAAGTTCTTTCAGCAAAAAGGGAGGCACAACCTTAAGAAACCGTAACCACTTCACTTACAGGCATACTTATTCCTTCAGCATTTCCATCAGTTTCTCTGATGTTACAAGCCAATACTCTTCCCCATGGCCTAGTACCACAATCCCACACAAAAGTCATTAAGTCCTCGCCATCTCGTGGTTCTTCCACCCACAGGGAGTCGTTCACTAGCGATTCATCTATTGACCGGAGTACACAGACTATACACCTCATCTCACATTCGTTCCTGTACCGACCTGTTCACCCTGGTCTATGCCAAGCATTCTCCTAAGGACTAGTATCACTGGTTCAGTACCTTATTGGCCAGGGAAGATGCTTGGAGTACTTTGTAATGTGATGAATGTACATCCACACACCGTGAGTCTTTCCTAGGATCCTTAATCTTGCTGTCATTCACAGTAAGGACATAATAGCTGAAGTTGCCACAAAGAACCCACTCAATGTGGCCTAGGTATATCTTGTGGACTTGCACATCTAGACTTGTAACTCATCCAACACTACTCCGCACTGAACTAATATTAAGTCTGTCCTATTTTCCTAGAGACTGGGTCCTCCCTTGAGGGCTATTCCCACAGCTTAACTATTTCTTGCTCTACAGTTAGTAGCTGAATAAGCTTCCAGTCTTACTAAACACCTCATCTTACACTGGCACTCACTGTATCTATTTTATACATTACTATTCCTTACATAACATTTATACCTCATAGACACATATTGCTCCTATCCTAAGTGCTATTTAACATGTTATCTGGTACCGACATTATCAGCACTACCACATCTTATGACATTCTACACCATCTATATGCTTAACATGGTTCCCATCATTACACAACAACGCGATTGGTGTCGTCTGGTGCAGGAACATATGAGCTTAGCTCACCATCTTACACATACATACTGTTACTAATTAGAAACTTAGGAGTTCGGATGAGGAGAATTTGTGGACCTTGATCCCCCATATTATTAATCAATGTGGAGCCCAGTGATGGCTCTCAGCTCTCGGCAATCAGGAATAAAGCTTCCGACTGCCAGATTTATTGTTGTTCAAACCTTGAAGAAGCCAAAATGTAGCATTTCACAAGTTTTATTTCTCAGTTGGCACAAAAAAACAAATGAAGCAATGGGATTATTTAGAAAGAGCTTTAACATATTTCATTTTAACTTGCACATTTACATATTGTCTTTATTATTATTATTTTTTTTCCTAATTATTCATATTTTGCTTAATTATTTCTGCTTGCTTCTGAAATTCCCATTATACATAGTATATACTCACATACTGATTTTTCAGTGTCATTTTATCAAGGTGAAATTTCAACTGCTTAACTGGTAATAATTTGCTTCAGTTATTGGCAGATTTCTGAAGCTTGCTGTTTGATTAACGCACTCGATAACCAGTGACTATAATTGATGTACAGTAAATTACCTGTCTCTTCTCTATGCTTTACACTGCATTTCTTTCTGCTTATACACTGCTCAAAAAAATAAAGGGAACACTTAAACAGCACAATGGTATTTTAGTGTTCCTTTTATTTTTTTGAGCAGTATATTAGCTGATGTGTATGAGTACAAGCTAATCTCAAGCTTAACTCAATAAATCAGTGCATGGATAGATTACTCCTTTAAGGGGTACTTCTCACATAGTGAGATCGCTAGCGATCTCACTATGACCTCATCAGCGATCTTGCTGTGTGTGACACTAAGCAGCGACCTGGCCCCTGCTGTGAAATCGCTGATCATTACACACTGTTCTGGTTCATTTTTTGCTCGTTGGGCTCTCGCTGTGCAGCACACATTGGCATGTTTGACGGCGGGAGACCAACGAGCATCGACTCTGTGTAAGCAGCATACGCTGGTAGGTAGCCAAGGTAAATATCGGGTAGCCAAGCCAAACACTATTTACCCTGGTTACCAGCGTACACCTCTTACAGGCTGCCAGTGCTGGCTCCCTGCAAACGTAGCCAGGGTAAATATCGGGTAACTAAGCAAAGTGCTTTGCTTAGTAACCCGATGTGTACCCTAGCTACGTATACAGGGAGCCAGCGCTGGCAGCCTGTAAGGGGTGTACGTTGCTAACCAAGGTAAATAGCGGGTAACCAAGCAAAACGCTTTGCTTAGTTACCCGATATTTACCCTGGTTACCAAGCGCAGCATCGTTACACGAGTCGCTGGTGGCTGGTGTCTGATCGCTGGTGAGATCTGCCTGATTGACAGCTCACCAGCGACCATGTAGCGACGTACCAGCGATCCTGACCAGGTCGTATCGTGGTCGGAATCGCTGGTACGTCGTTTAGTGAGACGGTACCCTAACAGCAAGGACAAAGATATACTACATGCAACAAAACCTCAAGCTAAGAAAAGATTACAAAGTATCTGTCATACATATATACTGTAACAAATGAGCCGCAGATGAGAAGAACCTGGATATTTCTTTTCAAGCATATGACTAGGAATTAGTCAACTGTAGAGATGACTACATTGATGAGCTTTAGAGATGAGCGGTTGCCTGGACATTCAATTCGCCGGCAGGAAAAAAGACAAGCCTCCACTGGCTCGAGCTTGACCCGAACCCCGGAGCAAGTAACAGATTGGCAGTTTGAGTCTCCGCCCACAAACAGCCAGCCATAAGCAGATCATTTGCAGGGGAGGGTGGGCGGGCTTTTTCAAACAATTTTTTGGGTTGTACACTACATGTAATTGTGCTGATGTTATCCCCAGTGAGAGCCGTTCAAACACTGTAAGCGGCTCGTACAGGGCTCGGCACCAAACGTACCTGAGCACAGCATTGCTCACGCAAGTGAAATTCACATGTAAACCATCCAAACCCCAAATCCGAACCATGATTTTTTAAGTTGATGTTCGGTTCAAAAATTGAACCTCAGTTTCGCTCATCTCTAATCAGCTTCAAATCAACTATGATTTGAATTTGCAAGTCCCAGTAAATTCAAACAGTTTGCAATTCAATTCAGCAAGGAAAAAAAGACTACCCTGCTCTCATTTCACAGATTGAATCAGCCAGAGATACAGCTCAAGGTGCTAGTTATGGCTATGTTGGCTTCCCCATAATGTCATGCAGCATTCACACCACATGATCAATGGTGCTTTATCTATCACAAGGAATATGAAAAATAAGGGAATTGAAAGTATAGGCCATTTTAGGATTTTAAAAACTAGGTATAGGAGGTCAGAGCGTACAGCTCATGATTACAGGAATAGAAGGACCTAATTCTGATTGGGGTGTACTACTGCAGTGCTAAAGTACAATGAAAATTGATGGTAGTATTAGTCTGTGAATAATAATCTATATATTCAGGTGGCTGGGAGGTGCAGGAGCTTCAGAGTCTGAATTGAATAGACTGAATTGCTTAAGGCTGCTTTAAACGTTTCAATTTCCTATGCGATCGCACCCGCCCCCATCATTTGTGTGGCTCGTGCAATTTGTTGCCCGTGTCGCACAAACGAGTAAACCCCCATGACATGTACTTACCTTCCATACCACCTCGCTGTGGGTGGCAAACATCCACTTCCTGGAGTGGGAGGGACGTTTGGCCTCACAGCGACGTCACACGGCAGCCGGCCAATAGAAGCGGAGGGACGGAGATGAGCGGAACGTAAACATCCCGCCCACCTCCTTCCTTCTGCATAGCCGACAAGAGCCGTGGGACACAGGTAAGCTGAGTTCATCGTTCCCGGGGTGTCACACACAGCGCTGTGTGCTGCCTCGGGAACATTGAACAACCGGACGTTCAATTTTTAGAAATTGAACCACATGTATGTGACCAACGGTTTATCTTACAATCTGGGTCGCACGTAGGTTTCACACACTACAATATCACTTACAATGCCGGATGTGCGTCACTTACGACGGGACCCCGCTGACACATTGTTAGATATATTGTAGCGTGTAAAGCCCGCTTTAGTCTATGAGATATGGCAGTACAGCAACTGAATAACAGCATTTTTTTATTTTTGACACAGTGCAAACAAAGAGGGCACTTTAATGTCATTCTGTATTAATTTTGCTACAAAAGAAAAATCCTGAAACCAAAGGCTTGTGTCAGAAAAAGTATGTTTCCTAGATTGTGAAATGGTCAAGCAATAACCAATATTTTTTTGCTTTTTTTTGCCTTTTAACATTTTTTAGACAAAAGAAAACTCTCCATATTCCAGAAATGTAAACACAACTGTCTAGCTCACAAAATGTGTGTTAGAACAATAAAATTAATCTTTTTTGCTCACTTAATTGTTGTAATAGTCCTATATAAGATTCATACACGCCACCCAAATACAGCGGCCTGTAATTATTTTTGGTGCTGATTTTACAATTTAAATTTAAGTATCCTTGAAAGTTAATACAGTGGTATGAAATGGGCTGTGGACTACTACTGCTTATCATCCGTGCTCTCCTAGCCAGATAGATTGAGGTCACCTGGACATTAAAAGGCTGTGTTTGCTTTAAAGGGCTCATAAGAAGTTCAATACTAACCTTGGAGACTCCAAAGGGTTATATATATCTGTACTGGGGAATAAAAGTATGTACGCACCATCAGGAGTGCCAGAGCTCTGGAAGTAGCATGTTTTCTCTTCAAGAGGCTTGTATCCTGTGCGAGAGAACGCACTGTATGTGCACACGCTCAGGCTTACGGACACAGCACATTGTCACTGTGTTGTCCCCAGAACACTAGTGTCTTTGAAAGCATAACTTGACTTGTTGTGGCTCAAAAAACAGCACTGTAGGTTAGTTTATGGTGCATCAGTAGCACAGTGGGCATGAGATTTCTATAAATCCGATCCATCGTGCTTGTACTGTACAACGCAGAGTTTTGGACGCAGTGAAAAACTGATCATGTGCACTCGCCCTTAGGCCGCTTTCACACTGCATTGTAACACCTACATTCACTGGTCCGGTCTGAGCTTCCGTCCAAATCCCCCCGCAAAACGGGATTCTGATGCATGCGCTGATGGGACCATTGACTATAATGAAGCATTAACTATAATGAAGCAGATGGAGTCATCATGTGCTCTGTCTTTCACCATTTTCGGACGTATACACTTTCTGCAGGCGGACACCCAGGCACAGTCTACAACGTCTGCGTGTCCACCTGCAGAGAGCATATACGCCCGAAAATAGTGCAAGACAGAGCACACGGTGACTCCATCTGCACCATTATAGTTAATGGCAACATTGACGCATGCGTCTGAACCCGGTTTTGCTGGGGGGTTTGGACAGAAGCACAAACAGGACCAGTGAACGTAGATTTTAATGCAGTTTTAAAGGCTGAAGTACTGAGATTCGGGGCAAATTTATTTATTGTTTAATTATATGTTTTAGGAGAATTTCCAAAAGCTGGTGAATTATTCAAGTTTCAAAAGATTTCTTCACTTCTAGTCTACTCTTTAAACATATTTAGGAAAAAAAATCTTTTCTTTACTTTTATAGCTGTAATAAATTCTGTCTCCCTCGGGAAAATGGTTGAATGATGTTGAACACGATCTTATGTATAGCTGTACAGTTATAGCATCATTGACTTTAATGATAGCTATTGACTCGGGAGTTGCACCTAAATGCTCTGTGGGTATTAATTTCACCATTGATTTTCTGTTTTCTTACAAGTTCTGCTTGAATATCTGTCATAATCGTATTTTGATTTTTTTTTCTCATTTACATTTATGACACTTATGACACTATTTGTTCCCTTTTATATATTCATTAGTAATTTTTGTAAGTGGTATTGTAATGTGCACCCTGTCTATACTGCACTCTTTGCTGATGTGTACTGCACATTCTGACATGGTTGTTTCGGGTTTGGTGTGTTCTGTTTCATTCAACTCAAACAGGATCTTAATACATCTTTAATTTCTGGCACTAGACCTTTTTTTGTCCCCTAATAACCTCATTCAGAAGAAAGTGTGATGGTGCATATTATTTGTGATTAGTGTTTTCCGCTGTGTCAGACAGAATTTTAGCTTTGCACCACAGTTCACAGTACCGTAAAGTATATACAAATATTTTTTTCTAGACTTTAGGTGTGGTCACAAGGTAGGGATTTATTACTTTTCTTTTACAGTGATTTAGCATGTTAACATAAAAATGTGCTTTTTTTCATAATATTGTATCAGTAGAATTTTGTATTTTCTTTGCTATGTCCACCATGAATATATACTTAGGGCGTTATGTCCCCTGACTAGTCTGCCCTCTTTGCTATGTTCACCATGAATATATACTTAGGGCGTTATGTCCCCTGACTAGTCTGCCCTCTTTGCTATGTTCACCATGAATATATACTTAGGGCGTTATGTCCTCTGACTAGTCTGCCCTCTTTGCTATGTTCACCATGAATATATACTTATTTACTTAAAGGAAGCCTGTCAGGTGCAATATGCACCCAGAACCACGAGCAGTTCTGGGTGCATATTTCTAAACCCTGTCTATCTGTCCCACCAAAAAGTATTTCTAAAAATGCTTTATGATATGCTAATGAGTGCAAGGACTATAAATCGCAGAAAAAATACTCCTAAAAATGTTTTCGTTAAACTTTTATTGAATATCAATATATTGAAACATGAAGTGAGGGGGGGGGTGTTCAGAAAAATATAAAATGCCCTAAGGGTCTAAAGTACAATAAAAAATACAGTCTAGTGCACCAGCCAGTGGTATATCCCAGCAAATGGTGGGAAAGGCTTATATCGCTCCACCAGTCAACTTTACAAATGATGAGACATCAATTTTTTAACATTAATTGCAGAAACATTTTTAATACACAATTATTATCATCCAGATCCAATAATTAACCATGCATTGAAAAAGAGACTTATATAAAATGTAAATTTATAGATAGATTTGGCATATATCTCTCAAATACAGAAACTTGAACTATATGTATTATTGGTAGGACAGTATAAGAAAATATAATTATAGAGTACTGTAGTAGGATAAAATAAACATACAGTATTCTTTTTATGTCAAAAAAAGCATAAACAAGTTAGCCCCAAGAAATAATAATTAATTAATATTTCTTGGGGCTAACTTGTTTATGCTTTTTACATAAAAAGAATACTGTATGTTTATTTTATCCTACTACAGTACTCTATAATTATATTTTCGGGTTACTCCCCTTTGATCATTTTTTCTGTGATGAGAGCAAGGACTAGTTGCAAGGGCGTTTTTTTTCCCGCAAGTCCTTCTTCTTAGCATGTTAGTGTCGCGGGCGGGGAGGAGGGTGTCAGCTCACTACGCTCACCCCCTTCTGCTCGGGTCCGGCGGCCGCTGCTCAGTGGTGGCTCGAGCTGTAGGCCGGATCCCGGGGGTTTCTCGAGTGGCACTCCTCGCCCGTGAGTGAAAGGGGTTTGTTGGGTGTGGGGATTGTTTATTGTCCGTGACGCCACCCACGGTTGTGGTGATTTCACCACCGCTGCTCAATATGGGGTTCCCGGGGATGGTGATGCGGAGCAGCCAGGTGTTGTGTTGCCCTTCCGTGGGTAGGGGTTGGTAATCCCGGGGCCCGGTGATGAGATGGGAGATGCAGGGCCTGGTGGGTGCAGGGACGCGGGGGCAGCGCTGTGCCTTGCGGCACTGTGGTACTCACTCAGCCTGAGACGTTGACACAGTTTTTACGGCAAACCAAACGGCTGGTAAGACGGTCCCACGGACGGCTGCACTTGCTCTCCCAGTAGGTGACGGTGATGTCCCTCTTCCTTGCACCTTTGTTTACTTGTTGGTTGCGATGGGTCCCCACCGGTAACCCGCTCCCCGGCTTCAAGCTGGACCGGAGGAGCTCTACTCTTTGCCCGCAGGCACTGGCCCTAAGAAACTGGTGCCTTGGCGGTGGCGGTGTCTCTCCTACTCTGGTTGGGCTGTTGCCTTCAATCGGGACTTGGTTGTTGGGGGATCTACGTCCCCTTCACTGACGGATTCGGCAAATTATGGCGACTCCTAGCCTTGCCGGGGTCCAAGTCCCCTGCCCTGGTGCTGACTGTCCTTTGGAACACTGCTCCAGACCGCCGGGCCACTACTCGTCCGCGGTCCTTCCAGGAACTTCCAAACGGTCCCCCTCCAGACAGTCACCGCCGTTGCTGACCTTGCTGACCTGTCCTGCACACAGCTGGACTACTTCAGGCTTTCTCTCTGTCACCACTCTTGCTTTCCTCCTTCACCACTTTACTTCCTTCTACTTTCACTTCCCTAACTCCTCTTAGCTGTTTACTCAAGCTCTCCCCTGAGCTGACTCTCACTCCTTCCACTTCCTCCTCCAAACTCTATCTGCCTGGTTCTTCCCGCCTCCAGAGCTGTGAACTCCTCGGTGGGCGGAGCCAACCGCCTGGCCCACCCCCTGGTGTGAATCATCAGCCTCTGGAGGAAGGCAACAAGGATTTTTGGTTAGCTTTGGTGTTCCTAACTGGGATGTAGGGTGTGGTGGTGTGTGACCTGTGTCCCCTGGCTTGCCCAGGGCGACACATTAGCATAGCCACAGGGGCGTGCTAACATGCTATTCAATGCCCATTGCCCAGCATCATCGGAGGTGATGCGCATATCTGTGTCTGTTGTCACTGCCTCAGACAACAGGTTTAGGCACAGTGTGCATAATCAGAAGTCTCAGCACTTTCAGTCATGCGCACTAGACCTCTCTGAATTCAGGTTGCGTAAACCCAACTTCATACTGCACACATTTTTTTTGACAATAATGAAGTTGAAGCTTCTTCACCTTTTTTTTAGGCCACCATTCCAGACTTGTGTAACATGCATGCATCACACAGTGCTTGCATGGACATCTGTAATCTCAGTATTATCAAGCATACAAGCCACCTCCACTGCTGTATTTGTTACACCAGAAATGATAGACTTTGTGATGAGCCAACTGTGTTGATTTTCATATTTTGCCTGGACGTCTATCTCTTGGCTTTTAAATGCATGGATGGACTTCATTTTGTATTCTCCTATCTGTCACATGATGCAGTTTGGCAATTCTCTTGGCCGAGAGACCACAATCAATGAGCTGGATGATGCTGTTTCTCTTTTTTGGGGAAAACGTCTGCATAGTTGCTCCTTATTTTGAACCAGTGACCTTTACCTTGGGAATAAACCTAATAACACTCTTAGCTATAAGGGAATGTGAGAAAAAGTTGTAATTTGAAGTATACAGTGAAAAAAAGATTTTTCCACCATCGGGAGCAAAACACTAACTTGATAAGAATCTGCATAACTAATCATATGCTAAATAGTTGCATGACAAATTTATGTATGGAATAGTGAAGATGATGTCTTTAAAATAATAGTAGTCTAACATTTGAAGCTGATGTGGATGGTGAGATATAGAGCCTGAAAGTCAAAAGTTCAAAATATTGTTACCCTTTTGCTTGCAAGTGTACAAGTTCTTAATGGAAATTACATTAGGATCAAAGTATCTGTTTTGCTTTTATTCTTCCACTACACTCAGTATGTTCCTCCATTTGAAGCAGATGGGGGTGCAAGAGTCTGAATATACACTGTTGAAACCATTAAAATAAGCACTGTGAATACTATATTTATTCAAGTAACAATGAATATTAGGATGCGGCAGGCAATTTATTTAAATTACTTAATAATCATCATGAAAAAAATAATAAAACATATATATATATATACTGTGTATATCTATATATATATATAGTACAGACCAAAAGTTTGGACACACCTCATTCAAAGAGTTTCCTTTATTTTCAAGACTCTGAAAATTGTAGATTCACATTGAACGCATCAAAATTATGAATTACCACATGTGTAATGAAATACTTAACAAAAAAGTGTGAAACAACTGAAGATATGTCTTATATTCTAGGTTCTTCAAAGTAGCCACCTGTTGCTTTGATTACTGCTTTTTACACTCTTGGCATTCTCTTGATGAGCTTCAAGAGGTAGTCACTGGAAATGGTTTTCACTTCACAGGTGTGCCCTCTCAGGTTTAATAAGTGGGATTATTTGCCTTATAAATGGGGTTGGGACCATCAGTTGTATTGTGCAGAAGTCTGGTGGATACACAGCTGATAGTCCTACTGAATAGACTGTTAGAATTTGTATTATGGCAAGAAAAAAGCAGCTAAGTAAAGAAAAAAAACGAGTGGCCATCATTACTTTAAGAAATCAAGGTCAGTCAGTCCGAAAAATTGGGAAAACTTTGAAAATGTCCCCTAGTGCAGTGGCAAAAGCTATCAAACGCTACAAAGAAACTGGCTCACATGAGGACCGCCCCAGGAAAGCAAGACGAAGAGTCACCTCTGATGCGGAGGATAAGTTTATCCGAGTCAACAGCCTCAGTGTTACGAATCGGCGCCGCCATAGCCGCAAGCAGCCTGCTGCGGTTCCAGTTGTGCCCAGGCGCTGGCTGCCATTTTTGGCCGTGCCTCGGGTCATCCAGCTGGCTGCTTGCACCTCCACGTCTAAGTGTGCAGAGGTGGCTAGTGCGCATGCATGTGCCGATTTACCGCAGCCAGAGCCTAAGTCCAGTGTTTCGCCTAGTGAGCATGCTCAGCCTGATACTGCCATTTCTCAGGCTAAGTCCTCGGTTCGGGCTACTGAGCATGCTCCTACACTTAGTGTGAAAAGCCTCTTTGCACAGGTACTTGGACTGCGTGCTGTGTCTAAGTCCTGTGTTGTGCCTACTAAGCATGCTCAGGCTGATAGTCTGATTTCTGAGACTGTTGTCCAGGCTACTGAGCATGCTCAGGCACTTAATGCATTGGAGGCAAAGTCCGGGAAGGACTTCACTGGGCATGTCCGTGAGGTGGCAAGCCCTGATAGGCCAGAAGGTACCAGGTGTCCTGATGATGTGGCCACTCCGAACTGGCTCGCCGAGGCCCGGCCCTATGACACGACACCTCACCATTGGTCGTCAGATGATAATTGTGTTTGGGGCGTGGCTGCCATGAGGTCATCAGTGATGTGGCGGTTCAGGATAGGCTGCTTGTGACATCACTGATGACATGGCACTCTGCTATTGGACCTTGGTGGTTCCACCCTGGATTTGGGGCGGACCCAGGTTATAAAAGGGGCTGGAGACAACATGGAGGTGCGCAGTCTTCACATTTGCTCAGTCAGAGCACACCTCCATGTTAGAGCCTCATTGCGGCATAAATCTATGTTGGGAAGCGGTAGGTAGGGTTAGGCGAACGGTGCCTGTCACGCCAAGATTCGTGGCTCAACACATCAGGGTCAGGTGCCGTGCTTCCCTCCTGCCGTTCCAGTCTTGCTGTAGCAGCCCAGTGGCATCAACTGGGCTGTGACTACTTCGCCTCCTGTCCGATTGTGCCCACTACGACCACGGACAACGCACCTGCTGCGCCACCGGTCCGGTAGTGCCTCCTACGCGCACGGACAGCGTACCCCAGGACCCCTGTGGAGTTAACAGGGTGTTCCTTATCCTCCTCGGCTTCACGGGCAATGCTACTGGTTTAACCATCTGGCCTGACGTGTCCTTACACACGTGACCAGTCGAGAGGTGACCAGAAATGCTAATTGGAGGACCGCTCGGCCTGACGTGTCCTACACACGTGGCCGACAGGGCGCTTTCGTGGCGGTCTTCTGGTCAATGCTACCTGGTCACCATCCGGCCTGGCGTGTTCCCTGCACACGTGGTTAGTGTAGCGCCAGGTGCACCAAAACGCTAACCGGGTTTTCATCCGGTCTGACGTGTCCCTACACACGTGACCGGTTCCCAGATTCCCTGGGTTATCTCAGAACCATCCAGCTCTATAGTCTCCACCTAACCCTCAGGTGCCAGCAGCTCCTTTGTCATCTGGAGCACGGTGGGCCTCGACTGACGATTAGGATATATACCCCCTGGTCCTAATCTGCCGGACCCCCGGAACACTCAGAAATTGCAGGTTAACAGCAGTTCAGATTAGAGAGCAGGTCAATGCCACACAGAGTTATAGCAGCAGACACTTCTCTAGAACAACTGTTAAGACAAGACTTTGTGCAGCAGGCCTTCATGGTAAAATAGCTGCTAGGAAACCACTGCTAAGGACAGGCAAGAAGCAGAAGAGACTTCTTTGGGCTAAAGAACACAAGGAAAGGACATTAGACCAGTGGAAATCTGTGCTTTGGTCTGATGAGTCCAAATTTGAGATCTTTGGATCCAACCACCGTTTCTTTGTGCGACGCAGAAAAGGTGAACGGATGGACTTTATATGCCTGGTTCCTACCGTCAAGCATGGAGGAGGAGGTGTGGGGGTGCTTTGCTGGTGACACTGTTGGGGATTTATTAAAAATTGAAGGCATACAGAACAAGCATGCCTACCACAGCGTCTTGCAGCGGCGTGCTATACCATCCGGTTTGCATTTAGTTGGACTATCATCATCAGTTGTTTCACACTTTTTTAAGTATTTCATTCCACATGTTTTAATTCATAGTTTTGATGCCTTCAATGTGAATCTATAATTTTCAGAGTCCTGAATATAAAGGAAACTCTTTGAATGAGGTGTGTCCAAACTTTTGGTCTGTACTGTATGTATATATATATATATATATATATATATATATATACTTACATACATACAGTATATCTCTATATATACACACCGAATATATAAATGGTTAATTCAGCATATAATCTCTCCTTTACTGGCTAGAGTGGATAGCAGCAAAGAGCAGCTCTTGTTCTGCTGGATTCTGCCTGGCCACCTATGACATGGTCACTCATTCATCTGATAATATAAATTTTACATCTAGCGATTAGAGCTGATTTCCAGGAGTTTCAGAAGCCAGACCCAGGAAAGTGAGCTGATTGCTGGGTAGATTCACGATAATGAGAAAATGAATATAAATTACATAATGAAATTTGGGTACTTAGAATCAAGTAATAGGCTTTTGCTCTGTGTCAATTTTTAAAAGCAGTATGGAAAGTACCATCTGTGCACATTCACACTTTTTACTAATGACACACATGGACAATATGGAAAATGATGCGTGCTGTCATCTGTAGCACTGTACTGGTACCGCCCCATTTGATCTCAGTAGGCAGCGGATAAAGTCGTCAATAGGCTAGATGTATCCAAACTGGAGCAAAAACAGAAGTCTTCTCCTTAAAAATCAGATAAGCTCTCATTTTTCAGAGACCTTTAAATAAAAGCAACATCCTGATCGATTGCTATGTAGGAGCTTAGTTTTCTACGTCGCATGCTGTAGTATAATTTCCAGGGTATGTGGCAATGTATTCACAATTCTGTATTGTATCAGATTGGATTTAATATTATTTTTCTATATTTTATATTAAGCATTTGCTATTTTGGAAAAGTTTAGGATTGTCATATTTATTAAGATAACGATCCTCACTGCATTGAGACCTCCAACCTCAAAGCCCGACCTTTTGTTGTAGCACTTCTGTAACCTGCCCTAGAAAAGGAAAACCTGAGCAGCTGCATTATCTAGGGAAGGAAATTAATTTGCTTTCAATTAATGAGTGTCCCTAGTTAAGATTGTCGATGATAACATGGAGCACGGTTAATTAGGACATCAGCAGTGAACATCTACTCTGCAAACCTTCAGCCTTGAAACATGGTATGCTTGAGACTTACTTCAGGGGAGATTAGTGGAGTTCATTAATGACAAACTGCAAAGAGACCATTAATACATATCACTATGAGCATGTAAAAAAGGAATGAAAGAATTTGTCGGAGAAAACACAGCCCCAACACATGAATATGTCTGAACTGTGGGATTGCTGGACAACTTAATAGAGACTGGCCTACTGTGACTTTCAGGAGACAATGAACATCCCAGTCTTTGTCCTGAAAATTACCTTTCAACAACATTCTTCATTGTATAATGCTCCAAAACAATGGAACTAGTTGTGTTAGCCATATTAAGCTTTATCAATTCTAGAAATGTTAAATGGGTTATCCCAAAAATAACAGAACAGGATAGGATAGTAGGTAAATGATATTTGTCTGTTGGGGGCAAACTAATGGGAAACCATCTCCCCCACCGAATCACAAAAAAGAACCTAGGTGACTTGTGTGAATGAAGCAGTACTCCATTCACAAGGGGGAAATGAACCCTGTTTTCAGGATTAGTGGGATGCCCAGCAGTTGGACCACCACCAATCATCTTTCTACAGGTGCATCTCAATAAATTAGACTATCATCAAAAAGTTATTTTATTCAGTAATGCAATACAAAAAGGGAAACGCATATATTATATAGCGTCACTACAAACAGAGTGATCTATATCAAGTGTTTATTTCTGTTAATGTTGATGATTATGACTTACAGCCAATGAAAACCCAAAAGTCATTTTCTCAGAAAATTAGAATATTATATAAGGCCAGCTGAAAAAATGATTTTAAACTCAGAAATGTTGTCCTACTGAAAAGTGTGTACAATAAATGCACTCAATACTTGGTTGGGGCTCTTATTGCATGAATTATTGCATCAATGCGGAGTGGCATGGAGGCAATCAGCCTGTGGCACTGCTGAGGTGTTATGGAAGCCCAGGTTGCTTTAATAGCAGGCTTCAGCTCGTCTGCATTGTTGGATCTGATGTCTCTCATCTTCCTCTTTACAATACACCATAGATTCTTTATGGGGTTTAGGTCAGGCGAGTTTCCTGGCCAATCCAGCACAGTGATGCTGTGGTTATTAAACCAGGTATTGATACATTTGGCAATGTGGACAGGTGCCAAGTCCTGCTGGAAAATGATATTTCCATCTCCAAAAAGCTTGTCAGCAGAGGGAAGCATGAAGTGCTCTAAAATTTCCTGGTAGACGATCTATCTATCTATTAACAAATGGAGGCAGCACACCAAGCAATATGGCAAAACAAAGATGGTTAATGAGCTCATAGTTCCAGTGGCAACATTTGAGTTCTAAGGTATGATCCTTTCACCAAGCTTAAGTGCTACATCCATTCATTACCTCTTATTTGGATGGTTTGGTTTTTGCCAGGGAGGTTTTACAACCAACTCATCCCAGTGCTGCTCCTCCTTTCTTTTCCTTTCCTTTCCTTTCCTTTCCTTTCCTTTCCTTTCTCTTCTTTCTTAAATGAGGGTGCAAAGCCTCCCTGGAACATACTAAACCATCCAGATAAAAAGGAAGACTACTAGAAACAGAACATCTAAAGAGTGTACCAAAGTCAATGTTTTATTTATAAGCCCATTGTGCCAAAATTAATAAAAAAGCAACTTCAGTACACTCTTTTATTGTGCTGCCTCCAGTGTTTCTTTACACAAATAGACTAAGTTTCTTTTAGGGAATAAACACATACGAGACTATCTGCAAATGAACTATTGATGATACAGGTACAAGCCAAGAAGGCTGAAAGTGAAAAGTTTTCTTTCTTTCCACCTTGTTAGTGAACTCAAATGTAATTTCTTTGTGGTTACAAGACAGTTCAGATGTGCGTATTAGGATTCCTGTCATGCAGAGAGACAGCTGCAATCATCCTAGTAATTTAATCTTATGTTTCATGTAGTTAAGCCACAGGAGGGCCAACCTTCTTGCTTTATGACACTGAACAAAGCCTGTTTGAAGAAATAATTAAAGGTATATATCAATAAGTTTCAGTGAAGCAACAGCCAAAGATGGTGAAAAGTGACAGACAATAAAAACTAACAATCTGGCTGATTTTATTTTTCACCTAAAATAATATAAAGACTTGTATACATATTTGATTTTACCCTACAGATGTTACAACAATGTACAGTCAGGGCCAGAAATATTTGGACAGTGACACAAGTTTTGTTATTTTAGCTGTTTACAAAAACATGTTCAGAAATACAATTATATATATAATATGGGCTGAAAGTGCACACTCCCAGCTGCAATATGAGAGTTTTCACATCCAAATCGGAGAAAGGGTTTAGGAATCATAGCTCTGTAATGCATAGCCTCCTCTTTTTCAAGGGACCAAAAGTAATTGGACAAGGGACTCTAAGGGCTGCAATTAACTCTGAAGGCATCTCCCTCGTTAACCTGTAATCAATGAAGTAGTTAAAAGGTCTGGGGTTGATTACAGGTGTGTGGTTTTGCATTTGGAAGCTGTTGCTGTGACCAGACAACATGCGGTCTAAGGAACTCTCAATTAAGGTGAAGCAGAACATCCTGAGGCTGAAAAAAAAGAAAAAATCCATCAGAGAGATAGCAGACATGCTTGGAGTAGCAAAATCAACAGTCGGGTACATTCTGAGAAAAAACGAATTGACTGGTGAGCTTGGGAACTCAAAAAGGCCTGGGCGTCCACGGATGACAACAGTGGTGGATGATCGCCGCATACTTTCTTTGGTGAAGAAGAACCCGTTCACAACATCAACTGAAGTCCAAAACACTCTCAGTGAAGTAGGTGTATCTGTCTCTAAGTCAACAGTAAACAGAAGACTCCATGAAAGTAAATACAAAGGGTTCACATCTAGATGCAAACCATTCATCAATTCCAAAAATAGACAGGCCAGAGTTAAATTTGCTGAAAAACACCTCATGAAGCCAGCTCAGTTCTGGAAAAGTATTCTATGGACAGATGAGACCAAGATCAACCTGTACCAGAATGATGGGAAGAAAAAAGTTTGGAGAAGAAAGGGAACGGCACATGATCCAAGGCACACCACATCCTCTGTAAAACATGGTGGAGGCAACGTGATGGCATGGGCATGCATGGCTTTCAATGGCACTGGGTCACTTGTGTTTATTGATGACATAACAGCAGACAAGAGTAGCCGGATGAATTCTGAAGTGTACCGGGATATACTTTCAGCCCAGATTCAGCCAAATGCCGCAAAGTTGATCGGACGGCGCTTCATAGTACAGATGGACAATGACCCCAAACATACAGCCAAAGCTACCCAGGAGTTCATGAGTGCAAAAAAGTGGAACATTCTGCAATGGCCAAGTCAATCACCAGATCTTAACCCAATTGAGCATGCATTTCACTTGCTCAAATACAGACTTAAGACGGAAAGACCCACAAACAAGCAAGACCTGAAGGCTGCGGCTGTAAAGACCTGGCAAAGCATTAAGAAGGCGAAAACCCAGCGTTTGGTGATGTCCATGGGTTCCAGACTTAAGGCAGTGATTGCCTCCAAAGGATTCGCAACAAAATATTGAAAATAAAAATATTTTGTTTGGGTTTGGTTTATTTGTCCAATTACTTTTGACCTCCTAAAATGTGGAGTGTTTGTAAAGAAATGTGTACAATTCCTACAATTTCTATCAGATATTTTTGTTCAAACCTTCAAATTAAACGTTACAATCTGCACTTGAATTCTGTTGTAGAGGTTTCATTTCAAATCCAATGTGGTGGCATGCAGAGCCCAACTCGCGAAAATTGTGTCACTGTCCAAATATTTCTGGACCTAACTGTATATAGTGCAGTAAGAAACATACTACATGCAATGGAGAAATTTATCAAAGCTCGTGTTTTGTTTGAGAATCTTAAAGGGAACCTGTCAGGTGTAATATACACCCAGACCCACGAGCAGTTCTGGGTGCATATTGCTAATTCCTGCCTAACTGTCCCTGCATACACTTGCATAGAAAAAGAAAACTTTAGAAAAAGTATTTGTAAAAATCCTTTATGATATGCTAATGAGCACGGGGACTAGTTGCAAGGGCATTACTTCCCCCGACTAGTCCGCACTCTTAGCATGTTAGCAGGCTCCAGTGAGCGTGCTAACATGCTACTCAATGACCAGCGTCATCACCATGGACGTGCATACCTGTCTATTTTCACCACCTCCGATGTCTGGGTTAGGCGCAGTGCACATGAGCAGAAGTCTCGGCATTTCCGGTCATGAGCAGTACGAAGCCGGGTGAATGTGTCCCAGTTTCAGAGAGGTCTAGTGTGCATCTGTAGATACATATAGTAAGATAGTATTGAGATACAAATATAGACATCTCATTTGATGCACAAGGGCCCAAGAGATAAAGGGGCCCACTTCCACCACCAAAGCAGTAAGCTGCTGTAGTCACAGACACATAAAGGGGCTCAAGTACTGTTCTGGCATGTGGGTCTTCTTCAGCCTGTCTACTTCTTATGAGAGAAAGAGAGACAGATTTTGGGCCAATTCATCAAATATTTAGGCCAGAATTTTTCATCTAAATTTTGACACTTTTGGCATTTTTACTCCCATTTCTCAAAGCTCTGACAAAATAATTGGTGCTGGGACACAATGAGAATGGCACACCACAGCTTGTTTAGTTCATGACGTGGTGTTCCTTGCACCAAACAAAAACCTTACTCCAGTACCAGAATGGAGCGAGGTTTCTGGTGTAGAGCATGAGGACCATGCCATTTGTCAGATACTCCATATTCGTGAAGAGGTGGATATCTCACCATGAATAAGGAGTATCTGACTCTAACACGCCTCCTCATTAAGACTGGTGTGATAATGCCGCTATTGATGTATCTGGTCCTTTGTTTTTCTGGTTATGGAGTCCTACAGTGCGTGCAATACATTTGTCTGATTTTATCAGGCCTCTACATAGGCACATTGTTCTTTTGAATGGAAAGGATAATTTAGCCATGGTACACAAAGGTAACTTTAATTAAATATCAATATGCCGTAGATCTCTGTGCCCTCTGAATGTTTAAAAGGACATAAAGAAAACTTTCAAATTCAAGCACTTCCACATCTGCTTCCTTGCCACTGGGTTATTGACTCTACTGCATTTTAAGAAGAAGTACAATATTTCCTTTCTCTATGCTGCTTGGGCAGGAAAATGAATCATTGACCACCTGGCGAGAGGCCTTTCTGTCTTCATGTATTGTGCAGCACATTTATTTATTTCGGTGTCTGAGAGCACCTTTGTGAATGTCATGAAGCTCACAGTTATACAAGGCGAGAGGACAAGAAAGTACAATAAATTAGTCCATTCCAACTGCATTCAGTGTGGGGAGCTGTCCAGTACATAGGTGCTGAAACCAACCCAACACTCTATTCTTCCACTGGATAGTTTATTATCTTTGAAGCCAAAACCAATTAAATTGACTCAATGTTAGTAAGGGCATAGGGGTATCTGACAAGAAAGTATATAAATAGTATGCAGTGCATAGTTAGTAAATCCTTGACGATTGTGCAAAGGAAAGTAGACATTTTTTCTTTTATTCAAAAGGATATTATGCAAAAATATATAGAGAAAATAGGGAATGTTGTTCCAGCAAAAGGATCCAAGTATTGGGCTGTATAAAAAATTAGCTTTTATTCCTAATTCATTAAAAAGTTCATTATGAAACTGGCAATTTGTCTTGTGCAGTTCTATGAAGATAATGTGTTTCGGCTAATGTGACTTCCTCACAATCATGAGGAAGGCGCATTAGCCGAAACACATTATCTTCATAGAACTGCACAAGACGAATTGCCAGTTTTATAATAAACTTTTTAATGAATTAGCAATAAAAGCTAATTTTTATACACCCCTATACGTGTATCCTTTCGCTGGAAGAACGTTCTCTATTTTCTCTATATTTGTGGTAGCCTCTACTCTTCCGAGCATGGAACACAGGGGAACAGGACTTGTGAAACTACTGCAAGACTGGTGAGCTGACTACAATTTTTCTTTTTACTATGCAAAAATATGTAAATTTATTTGACTAATCCAACATGTATATATTTGCAAACTGTCTTTCAAAATGTGTACTTTTACCAATTTGGACGATATTTTAGCCTACACTGATTGTAAAGCCTTTTACGATATCGTATGCCATTTGCAACGCCCCCATTGTATGTGTGGCACGTTTAATTTGTTGAACGTGCCGCACAAACGATTAACCCCCGTCACACGTACTTACCTGTCAATACGACCTCGATGTGGGTGGCGAACGTCCACTTCCTGGAGTGGTAGGGACGTTCGGCGTCACATCGACGTCACGTGGCAGCCGGCCAATAGAAGCGGAGGGGCGGAGAGGAGCGGGACGTAAACATCCCGCCCACCTCCTTCCTTCCACATTGCCGGCTGGAGCCGCGGGAGGCAGGTAAGATCTGTTCAATGTTCCCGGGGTGTCACACACTGCGATGTGTGCTGCCTCGGGAACATTGAACAACCCGATGTGCAATTCGTCAGGATTCAACGACGTGTATGCGATGAACGTTTTAACGTTTAATTGCAATCGCACGTACCTGTCACACACTACAATGTACCTTACGATGCCGGATGTGCATCACTTACGACGTGACCCTGCCGACACATCGTAAGATATATTGTAGCGTGTAAAGCGGGCTTAAAGAAGAATCCATAGGACTAAGATGAGTTGAACAGTTTTTATTTCTACAATGCTGGACAAGTGAGAAAAACCAATTGCATAGAAAGCGTTCAAGGTCAAGAGGTTTATAAGGGCTGGAAGTGTAACTAAAACTGAAGAAAATACCCAGTAAAAAAATTGAAAAAGAGGGAGGAGTGGAAGGAGGGCGACGGAAAGAGATGGAATTGAGGAATAGATTGATACTGAGATTGCAAAGGAGATAGAAAAAGGAATAGAGGAAAAAAGAAAGAAAAAGAAGAGGGCAATCGGAAAGAAACAACTAGAATCAGAGGAGAATTGAGGTGAAGATAAGAAAAAAGAGAGAAGATTGGGGAAGTGTTGACAGATGTCACTGTTTTTAGTAAAAAAAAGTAGCAACATCTATTCATTTTGTTCACGAGTTTTCGATAATGTAGTGAAACTATTGTAATACCAAACTGAGTATAGTCAAATAAACTCATCTGTACTTCTGTTATATCTGAAAATCTCTGTATAAAACTAATCTATATTCATGAGCGAATGTTTAGAAGTAAACAAACATTTCACTCAGATCAGTGTTTTAGGTTCATGTTTCAATAGTAAGTATAATTGAAAGCAATGAATAAGATTGGTTTAGAAGCTACAATATATTTAAACCCACGTAAATGACTTTAAGAAAAATGTGTGAACATACTCGAGAAACCCAAGGTAAAATATAAGCAATATAGATAAATTACAATTGTTTCTTAACAACTACCGCTTAAAGGGAACCAATTTTGATTATAATCAAAACATTATCTATTGATGAAATCAGGTTTTTGTGTTAAATGTATTTTTTAGAAATTATGGGAAATGTTTCTTTTTTTATATATGTATATGATGCTATGATATATATGATATACAGTATACATGATATGTATATCGCAATTAGTGATGAGCGAGCTTCCTCGCCACTACTCATTACTCGATCTAGCATCAGAGTTAAAAAATGCTTGAATTTCCCATTGACTTCCATTATACCGGGTATTTGAGTTGCCCCCATGGAGTAATGAGCAGTGGCAAGCAGGCTTGCTCATTACTTTTCACAATTTGTTATTGAAAATGAAAAATAGAAATCTTGCAATTTTCACACTGGGGTTTATATTTTGGTTCCAGGAAACAAAACATGTACATAACCACAATGGTCAGACCCCGTGCCTATCTTTTATATTGAAGTGTTTAATGAGCATGTGCAAAAGTGATTGTGAAAGGAGGGGGTGCAGGGCCAGCTGTGAAACCTCCTATTTTGATTGGTGAACCCTGAGTTATCTGCTCTGTATATACAGTATATGACAAAAATGAGTACACCCCTAACATCTTTGTAAATATTTTATTATATTTTTTCATGGGACAACACTGAAGATATGACATTTTGATAAAATATAAGGTAGTCAGT
Organism: Anomaloglossus baeobatrachus; assembly: GCF_048569485.1. Lineage (NCBI taxonomy): Eukaryota > Metazoa > Chordata > Amphibia > Anura > Aromobatidae > Anomaloglossus > Anomaloglossus baeobatrachus. The sequence goes on along the minus strand of NC_134353.1, from coordinate 676,023,799 downwards.
GTACAGCTTGTATAACAGTGTAAGTTTGGTGTGGCCTCTAAGTAACTTAACACACAGCCATTAATGTCTAAATCGCTGGCAACAAAAGTGAGTATATTCCTAAGAGGAAATGAACAAATTGTGCCCAAAATCTCAATATTTTGTGTGGCCACCATTATTTTCAAACACTGTCTTAACTCTCTTGGGCATGGAGTTCACGAAAAGAGCCACTGAAATCCTCTTCCACTGTCTTCTTTTGACATCACTGAGCTTGTGGATGTTAGAGACCTTGCGCTCATCTACCTTCTGCTTGAGGATGCCCCACAGGTTCCCAAAAGGGTTTAGGTCTGGAAACATGCTTAACAAGTCCAGCACCTTAACCCTTAGTTTCTTTAGCAAGACAGTGGTCATCTTGGAGAGGTGTGGGGGCATTATCATGTTGGAATACTGCCCTGCAGCAGAGTTTTCAAAGGGAGAGGATGATGCTCTACTTCATTGTCACAGTACATATTGGCTTTCGTGGTTCCCTCAATGAACTGTAGCTCCTCGCAGCCAGCAGCACTCATGTAGCCCCAAATCATGACACTCTCACCACCATGCTTAAATGTAGACAAGGCACACTTCTCTTATTACTCCTTGACTGGTTACCGCCACACAAACCTGACATCATCTGAACCAAATAGGTTTAACTTGGTCTCATCAGACCACAGGACAGAGTTCCAGTAATCTATGTCCTTAGTCTACTTGTGCATCATCTTTAGAAGAGGCTTCCTTCTAGGTCAACAGCCATGCAACTCAATTTGATGCAGTGTGTGATGTATGGTCTGAGCATGGATAGGCTGACCCCTTTAGCCTCTGCAATAATACTAACAACACCTATACATCTATTTTGGAAAGACAACCTCTGGATATGACGTTTAGCATGTGCAATCAACTTTTTTTGACGACCATGCCGAGGCCTGTTCTAACTGAAACCTGCCTTGTTAAACTGCTGTATGGTCTGGGCCACCATGCTGCAACTGAGTTTCAGGGTGTTGGCAATCTTCTTATAGGCAAGGCCGTCCTTATGTAGAGAAGCAATTGTTTTTTCCAGAACCTCAGCGAGTTATTTACCATGAAGTGCCATGTTGAACTTTTAATGACCAGTATGAAAGAGTGTGTGTGTGTGATAACACCAAATGTGACACACCTGCTCCTCATTCACACCTAAGACCTTGTAACACTAATGGAGTCATATGACATAGGGAAGGGGAAATGCCTAAATGTGACCTCCTAGTTTCAGCCCCCGAGAAAGGTGGTGATGGACCAATCAGGTTCATCACGACCTATTCAAACGGGTCACAACAAGTAAGAAATATCTTGGAAAGATACTGGGGTATCCTCCGAATGGATAAAGACCTTGAACATAAGGTCGGTGAATATCCCCACGTCACCTACAAAAAAGGGAGGTCGATTGAGGATAGACTTGTCCACAGCCACTTCCAGGCACCCCAACAACATACTTGGCTAAAATCTAACATGAAAGGGTGCTATAGATGTGGGAAATGTGTGGCATGTCCATTCATCAACTCCTCAAAAAACTTTAACTCAAATGTCACTCAGGAGCTATTTGATATACGCCACTTCATAAACTGCCGGTCCCGGGGTATTATCTACAAGGCCACATGCGAATGTGGCCTTGAATACGTGGGAAAAACCATCAGGGAGTTTAGACGGCGTATTGGGGACCACTTGGGGGACATAGAACATAAGAGAGAGACCCCCTTAGCCCGACATGTAAATAATGTCCACGGAGGAAAGAAAAACGTCATATCATTTATTGGTATTGATAAGATTGAACAACCCCTGAGAGGTGGTGACTGGGACCGCCTGGTACTACAACGAGAGACCAGGTGGATTTTCAGGTTGGATACAGTGGCCCCCAAAGGCCTGAATGAGCAGTTAAACTATGGCTGTTACATCTGACTTCTCTCGGATTTCGCTCGGTTTGAGCATAATGACACTGTCACTTTCTGTTCTATCCCTTCTCTGCTAGAAATAATGATCCTTAGACCACTGACTTTCCAGCCTGCTAAAATATCATTGGACACAATGAGGTCATTTTATGACCCACTTTGCTACTAGCATGGTGGAAGAGTAACTCTTTACCTTCCATTTTTTCTTTGACTTGAAGCATATTAAATTACACAACTTCCGCAACACTCACCAAACCTCATATATATCTTACACAGTGCTTATCTTAATTACCTAATGGAGTTACTAAAATAATGATATACATATTGATGGTTATGACGAGCCTAACTTTGTCTCCAGCACAGACTAATGGGGACAAGGGTAAGTTTGAAATAGGCTCATGAAACATGTGATACTCTTGCCCAGTGGTTTTGGATATACACAACACTGTGCGGCTGATTCTGGGCTGGATGTGCCTGCACATATGTGACAGGCTGCTTGGATTTTTCCCTATAAGCAGCCTGGACGGCCGGGGGCGTGTCCCACTGGTGTGGGCAGATCCTACACTGCTGTAATGCTCAGAATGAAGCGATGACACGGTGGATCACATGGTGAACCATGTGTGTATCACGTGATGTGTTCCAAGCCTCGCTTCTGTGAACACAACCAGGAAGTCCTGTGCACATGCTGGATAATGGAGACTGAACGATATGGAAACACTGTGACACGTGGAATCCTGGCGTCCTTACTCCTTCAGCTGGTGGTGAGTGTTGATCGTGTGAGGTGATTAATGTTGCACCTGATCGGAAGTTTTGTGGATTGGCTTTGTGGGCCCCGACCATACATTTATAGGTCAGAATGAGTGGGGCTAACTGTTTGCAGCATTTGGTGTGTGTGGACCTTGCAGGCATTACACCATCACTGGCCCTGATACTTTTAACCCATGTTTGGTCCCCTGAGGAGTCACTAAAACGTGACGAAACGCGTCGGGAGGCATGTGGGGCTGTTTTGAACAAGGACAACAATAGGTTCAGTTGTGGACCGTCCTTGTTAGGACGGGAGCCAATGGGGTTTAGGGTGAGTTACATCAACCTGGAATCCAAGCCCCATTTTGGCCCTGTCAGCAAGAGATGCTGTGATAAGCAACAGAAGATCATCTGAATGGGTGAGATCTTCCCTGTTTTTTTGCCTAATTTGTGTGTTGATTACAGCCAATAGGTGTTTATATGTATTTTTCGTACCTTCAGTGAAGGAAAAATATATATCCTTTTGCCTGTGTTATTTTATGACTCTGACCTGAGCATAATGGAACTATTGTCGTTATGACTATGTGCTATCCACTGATAGTGTTAACCAGCTCTCAACACATGATTTAGTTGTCCCATTGTCTATCTTGCCCAAGGGACGTATCTGTGGCCCTTTTGAGCTTTATATACAGCTCTGGGCAGTGTGTGATTTGTGACCTGCATGGTCAAACCTTCGGTTTTAATATTGCTTTTTGTGTGTTTTAAGGAATAAAATAAAGGTTAAATTTTAATATTATCTCACTGGTGCTATTCAGAAACAATGATAGCTGTAAGTTAAGCTATTTAGAGGGTACACCAAATTTATGCTGTTATACAAGCTGGACACTGACTACTTTACATTGTATCAAAGGGTCATATCTTCAGTGTTGTCCCAGAAAAGATATAATAAAACATTTACAAAAATGTGAGGGGTGTACTCACTTTTGTGATATACTGTAAGTGTTACCTTTCATTGTAATCTTGCCTCTGATAATGTGGAGCCTTGCTGAAAACTTCTCCTGCAAGGATAGATAGCATAAATCTAAAACTGACCCTATGACAAGTTTTTTAAAGGAAGGAACAAAACCCTGATTAAAACAAAAAGTCATTTTCAAATGACAGCTCCCCTTTAAATATGTCATCATTATATTATTCAAGATTATGCATCAATAGTTTGATTTGTGTCAACATATCTATTTGCAGGATTAGTTCTGCTTTCTTATCATTCAATTATCCATGTAAACCCCCCATGCCAGGGGGAATGCAGGTTCTAGTGTAAATGTCAGTAGAATTGCCTACAGACCTTCCCTCGCTTCCATGTTTTCTGTTTGTTAAAGCTTTCAATGTTTGTTATGAGGTTATCAGAAAATGTTCATAAGTCCAAGTAAAGAGAAAGTAATGATCATTCTTTGCTACATTCATTTTGTCAACCAACCATGCATGTGGTTTATTTTTATGTATTGGAGCCTAATTGGAAGGCTACATCCAGCTTCTAACGTGCCGTGAACTTACGGATATCACAGATCCATCTCTATATGCCAGAGTGGAGAGTTGCTAAGTAAGATCAGCTCCCACTCCGATGAACTCGCCCTGTATATGACCAAGGTCAACCATTCATTTGGCTGGTTGACATGTAATACCTTGTTAAAGCCAACTACATGGAAAATATAAGCCTTAGTAAAGTTTTGAAGACCTGGACCCTCAGACATTAGATGATTTCTGGGCATATGTCTTTCTTACTGCAGTTTTGGGAAGAATTGACTGTTTAAAACCTTGGGTCATAGATAGCACAATGCATCTGAACTATATGTTTCATGGCTGGCTGATCTGTTACAAATTTCATACATTTCATCGCCACAGATATCTGAACATGGCTTAATCCAATGAAGGTCCTATATGTGGATGTTTCTGTGGATAGAGCCAATCAAGTTTCAGCTTTTTCTCTTGAGCGCAGTTCAGAAGGGAAAAACAGTTATTTGAACTCCTCTTTTTGTTGCACTCAATATTGTAGGTGTCCAAGTTGATATCTATAAATTATGATTGTATCATATGTTCATAATGTTAAGCACTTATCACTATTTAGGGGCAATTGTACTTGTAACATTGAGTTCCTGGGACCGTAAATTCTGTAACAGGGTCCCCAACCTACCAGGTGACATTTAAAATACTGGTATCTATTTATGTGGCAGGTGAACTTTTAAACTGTCTCAGACAACAGGACACAGGCGTGATTGCTACCTCTGTATTGCTTATACCTATGATTCTATTTGCATATAATAAAGAGAACCTGTCCGTATGATTTTGTAATTTAAAGTGAAGACATGGCTGTATTGGTGCTTTAATACTGATTAAATTGATACATTTGGTGAAGAAATCCATTTTGTGGTTCTTCTTTAATCACCATTTAAAGTTTTCTGCTAACTAATTAAATTTGGGTGCATTAGGGCTGGACTGCACACTGGGTCTTCTCCTCCCTGTCTGTGATTCCCCAACCCCTCTGCCTGCCTCCAGTCTTTGAATGACTGGTCACTGCTGAAATTTTAATAATAAGAGGCAGGCCAATCAAAGACCGCAGGCAGGCAGAAGGGCTAGGGAATCACAGACAGGGAGGAGAAGACACAGTCTACAGTCCAGCTCCTAATTAGCAGAAAATTTCACATTGTGATTAAAGAAGAACAACAAAGCAGATTTCTTCACCAAAGGCATCAATTTAATCAGTATTACAGTGCCATTACAGCCATGGCCCAAAATCATATTGTCAAGTTCTCTTTAAGCTATAGGTAATACTTGTAGTTCTAAATGTTCTAAACATTGATTTTCAAAGCAGCATTTTATATTCAGACAAGATGCTGAATCTATCCAGTGACCATAGTAAATGTAAAATAATTCTGACTGTCAAAGCTTAATTAAACTGTTCCTCGTTTTTTTTAGAGCATATGTTTTGGAACACCTGTGTGTTTACGAGGAAAATGCTTGAATAGTTTGAAGAAGCATATTCATCAGTGCTACCAATTTAAAGATGTTAAGTTGGAATTTGCTGGCATAATTGTTCAGAAGATAATTGTATTTATGGTTTATTATAATGTGTTACTTTATTATATGTTCCTTATTAATAAACTAACTACAGTATATAGTTAGTATATATACAGTCTACATTTACAAAATAATTGTCTGTTAAATATTTAGGTACACTGTACTGTATATCCATAGACCAATGGTTGTTTAGGTTCTGTGTCCAGGATACGTAATGATAGGTTATTACTCTCACTTGACTGTTTTCATATCAACATAAAATTATGTATAAAGGCAGTGTTTGTGCTATACGTCTCCTTCCACTGTAAACCATATTTTTGGGACTAAATACCCCCATACATATTAGGCTAGGTTCACATTTCCGTTGTTTATTATCAGTCACAATCCGCCGCTTTGATAAACAACGTAATCCGTTTGGCAGATTCCGTTGTTTCCCATAGACTTGTATGAGCGGTGGATTGTGACTTATGTCCTTGCATTGCATCTGCCGCCCGACTGATCAGTCATGCAACGACTGACCATCGGGCAGCAGGAACGCAGCTTGTAACGTTTTTTGAGCAGCGGAATCCTTTTGATTTCGCTGCGCATGCTCTCTCTCGGCGGCCGAATGATCAGTTGATCGCCCGGCAGCCGCCTTCTGTGAGCGATCAGCTGATCTCCCGGCCGGCGATCAGTCGCTTTCAAAAGCCGGCTGCGGGAGATCAGCTGATCGTTCACAGAAGACGGCTGCTGGGAGATCAGCTGATCGCTCTCAAAAGCCGGTGGCTGGCTATTGTGAATTATCACTCGTTTTACAACGGAATTCACTTTCTCATGACAATGAATTCCAATTCTTGTCACCCGTTGTACAACGCATCAGTCACAAGCGTTAAGCAACGCATGTGACTGATACAAAACAATGGAAATGTGAACCTAGCCTTAGGAGGGCCGCCATCAGGGCATTACAACCATGACTTGTGTACTTGTGTACTGGGCCCAATGTAGAGGGGGGGGATCGGGGCTAATTAAATATCTTTATTAAGCCCCGGCTGCCCCCATTTCACCGGGCCACGGGCAGCACTGTACCTTTAAATTCTTTAAATTACTTCAGATGTGGCTACGCAGCACACTGTGCATGGTTAGGTCCTGGCAGATCATCTACATGAAGAGGATCCCGGCATCTTCTCTGCTCTCCAGACAGGACCTGCAAAGCTCAGTGCAGGCTCTGCCCCTCCACCTCCTGTGCTGTGATTCATGACTTCTCTCCTCGACATGGAGCTCCTGGCTAGTCAGAGGCTGGTAAGATGGATGTGTGGTTATAGCTCGTGATAGGGGTCCAAGTCTGCGATACTGTGCACTGTGGTGGGCTGGATTTAGGACTAATAGAGGGTCTGTACCTTGGTATGTTATTAGGGGCTGGGGGTTGTGTATATTATAAGAAGGTGGGGGAAGGTTTGAGCTGTGTATATTATATGGGCCTGGGGGGTTTATTTTGTTTATTATGAGGGGCTAATATCTGCTACACTTTACACTGCAAAGACATTTTCTGCACTCTCTACTGTTAAGTGCTAGGGGCATATTACTCTCTGTACTTTGTGTTGCGCTGTATACTGGGGACATATTGCCATGTTCACTGTGTGTTGCGCTGTATACTGGGGACTTATTGCCCTGTGTATTGTGTGCTGCACTGTATACTGGGGACATATTTCTCTGTGCACTGTGTGTTGCACTATATACTGCAGACATATTTCACTGTGTACTGTGTGTTGAGTTGTATACTGGGGACATATTGCCCTGTGTACTGTGTGTTGTGCTGTATACTGGGGGCATGTTGCCCTGTGTTCTGTGTGCTGCGCTGCATACTTGAGACATATTGCCCTGTGTACTGTGTGTTGCACTGTATACATTGGGGTTCTGGTGGGTGTTAGGCCCCTTTACACATCCATATATAAACACATATGTGTGGTACACTCCGTGTTGACTATGTGTTTATTTTTATCACCCATTTGTGTGTATGTACATTATTAAAACTGTGTCGTCAGTGTACCATCCGTGTTTTTTGGGTATTAATATATAGCAAATGAAACTACAAAGTTTATACTATACTTTGCAGTGTTAAACACGTGCAGCACACAAACTGTACACTGCTGCCATCCATGTGCTGCTTGTGTTTTTCACGGATCCCTAGACTTGTATCAGTCTTTGTCATTAGTTCTGCCGGAAAAACACAGACTTGTGGGCAGCACCATAAGTTAAAATGAGTACGTGCGGCATCTCTGTAGTAAGCTCAGTTCTGCTCCCATATCTCTGTAGTAAGCTTGGTTCTGCTCCCATATCTCTGTAGTAAGCTTGGTTCTGATCTCATATCTCTGTAGTAAGTTCAAGTTCTGATCTCATATCTGTGTAGTAAGCTTGGTTCTGCTCCCATATCTCTGAAGCAATCTCGATTCTGATCTTGTATCTCTGTAGTAGGCTCGGTTCTGATCTCGTATCTCTGTAGTAAGTTCAGTACAGAGGAGCAGTGTGTGTGGGGGGATATAATACAGAGGAGCAGTGTGTGTGAGGATATTATACTCAGGGGCATTGTGTGTGTGGGGGGATATTACACAGAAAGGCAGCGTGTGGGGGGATATTATATATGGGACAGTGTGGGAGAGATATTATGGAGAGGGGCAGCGTAGAGGGTGTATTATGGAGATGGGTAGTGCAGGGGTGTATTATTAATTTTCTGAGGGAAATACTTCATTTTCTGGAACATGTTCAAGGGTGCTAACAATTTTGACTGTGTGTATGTATTTATGTTATATGAATACATATATACACATATACACACACACGTTTTTCCAAGAGTGAGACTGTGGAAGTTTTGCGGGGTGGAGGTGGAGCTGGGATGGAGCCTGGGTGGAGTCTCAAGCGGGCCCTAAAATTTTGCCAGTATAGGGCCCTGACATTCCTAGTGGCTGCCCTGAATATTAGATTAGACTAATGTCTGCTGAATCTACCATTATCAATTAATTCAGTTGATGGTCTAATGTGTATTTAGGCACGGGGTCATTTATAGTTGGGAGGATTGTCGATTGCCTACGTCCGATTTGAACTGCTGATCACATTGTTCTCTCAAAGATAAGCAACACAGGACCTATCTCAGCTAACTCTCTCATACACTGGAGCTAAATGAGCACTTCTGTGTATATGAGAGGTGAATGGAAAGGCCGTCGCCCAAATGACTTGTTGAAGCATCATTCGTCCGACAGCCATCTACTTTATATGGTTGGCTTAAGGCTCACCATTTCCCATTCATTCTCAATCAGAAGTGTACCCTACCAATCTAAAATATATAACCTATTCATTTTATAGCACATATGCTCATGACTGGAGTACACTTTGAAATCCTAATTCTGATCTTTATTTTCATGCAGTGCTGTCTCAGGATGCCAGTTATATTGATTTCAGTCAAATATGTCTAAGAGATTGGAAAGGAAAGTCTGAGAGCTCTCAAAGATATGGACTTCCAGGGAGAGGGAAAGAGAGATGTTAACAGCCTTATTGTGACTACATCATGGCTCAAAATACTCATCCAACACTTCTTTCAAAGTATTTCTTTGTATTTCTAAAAATCCATCTCAATATAATGGATGTACTTTTTTCTTGGTAGAAAATCACTGGAAAAAAATGATCTGACAGCAATGGGTTATTATTTCCTATGTCAATATTATATATAGTCTATAGTTTCTAAAATGCAAGCCATTCAAACTTGCTAAACAAATAGATTGAGACCTTGTTGGGGTTAATGAACAATAAAAGAATGTATAAACTCTCGGTAGTGTTGACAACTATTGTGTTACAGGTAGAGAATATGAACCGCTAGCAATTTGCAAAGAAATATTTTTCATTCTTAAGATTCATAACTTTGTGACACTTGACACAAGCAAAATTGTGCGGTGATTTTTTTTAAAACATGGAGCTGTGCTGAAGGTTTTATCTGTTATTTTAGGTTCTGTCTGTGACGTCACTCACAGAATAGAGTGAGAAGCTAGTGACTATGTGTGTAATAGTAACTAGATGGCACTATGAACACCAGCATGTTGCGAGAGCAGCGGGGAAATCCAACAAGCCGAGGTCAGAGCCGAGAGGACGCAACTAAACACAGGAAGAAGACAAAAGCAAGGTCAAGAGTCAGGCCAAGGTCTGGTAACCAGGAGAGCATGTAAGGGACAAAAGGAACAGACAAGGACGTAGTCAGGAGGAGGTCAGAGGTGATGAGCCAGACAGTATCGCAGAGTCAGTGGATGAGGCAGAGCAGTGTCAGGAAGCATTTCAGGGTCAAGAACCAAGATCAATAAACCAAGCAGCCAAGAGCCAGGCATTTACTGAAACCAACCAGGTAATATGACTGGCGTCACTCCGGCCTGCACCGCTCTCTAATGAAGCACTGCAATTACCAGGAATGCGGAGCAGGAGAGCAAGCCCCTCCCACAAACCAGAGAGCAACCCAGTAGGGAAAACAACCTGTCCCAGAGTCACGGAGAAGGTACCTGAGATGCTAGCAGGACGTTCCATATGGTGTACAGGCACCAGGTTCACAGGAGGGCGGAACAGAAAATTTGGAAATCGCGCCGCAAGTCAGGACTGTGACACTGTCATTTACACTGAATAGATGGTTGGTGGTAACAATCTTTTTTACAGTTAAAGGAGTTGTTCACTACTTGAACATCTCCTACTCATTCCCCACGTTTGCCCCCATTAAAGTAAAAAAGCTTCTACTCACCTTCTCGGCTGGCACCGTTCCAGTGCTCTCCCGCGTATCATGTGATATTGTTACGTCTCGCAAACTATGCACACATTCAGTGCCGGCTTTGTCTCTCCACCTCCAATGTATCAAACATCAATAGGAATTGGGAGAGCAACCATAGCTCTGGCTTCCTCCACCGGCACCGTATAAGCTTTTTTATTTTAATGGGGGCAAACATGGCAAATGAGAAGGGGTTGTCAAAGTAATGGATAGCTCCTTTTAGAATCATTTACGCTACCAAATAATTGGTCAAATTTGAGCACTCGTAAGTGAGGTTGAGTAAAATGCTAGTTAATTGTGAAAAATCATTTATGGAAACATAAAAAAATGACTAAAGTATAAGCAATAAGGGACCATATAGCAAAGTGACTAATAAAATATACATACTACTAATATTGAAGGAGAATGAAGGTGGTTAACTTCTGGAGTCAAATCAATGTATGTTTATGAATTCAAGTTTCTGAGCCCAACAATGCTTTCTAGTCTGTGCTTGGGAGATATGTATGGGGGTTGTGCACATAGAACTGTATAAATATATTTTTGTTACCAGCTTGGATTTATCATGATGGATTTCTTTGACCTTGTAGCCTGCAGCACTGACAATTTGATTTTCCCTTGTGATAGATTAGATCTATGCTGTGTGGATATGCTATAAAATGTATCTTAGTTAACATTTTGATGCATGCATGGTATAGGTGTGACCTTTCATGAATTGAACATATGTAAATCACACGTTGTCATCTCGTTGAATATTATGTCTGATAACTTTTATAGAGCTATAAATTATTTTCGCTTGAGTCAGCTATATATACAAATCCACATGACACATGTTCCATGCTAATGGGGCATTTCGGCGACGAATTCTCAGGATTTGTGGAGGTTCCAGCAGTTGGATTTCCAGCAATTAGCATATTAATAACTATCCTGAAAAGGTGTCAACTTGCTTATTTGAAAATAACTCTTTCATTATAGTAAAGGAAATAATTATTTGATCCCTTGCTGATTTTGTAAGTTTGCCCACTGACAAAGATGTGAACAGTCTATAATTTTAAAGGTAGGTTAATTTTAACAGTGAAAGACAAAAATAAAATCCATAATATCACATTGTAGAAATTATATACATTTATTTGTATTTTGAAGGGAGAAATAAGTATTTGATCCCCTACCAACCATTAAGAGTTCTGGCTCCTACAGATCACTTAGACCCTCCTAATCAACTCGTTACCTGCATTAAAGACAGATGTCTTAAATTGTCACATGTATAAAAGACTCAATTAATCAGTCAGACTCTCACTTCTGCAACATGAACAAGACCAATGAGCTTTCTAAGGATGTCAGGGATAGGGTACGCTCACACAAGCGTGAAAGTAGGACGAGTGCAATGCGAGAAAATCTTGCATTGCACTTGGACCTATGTTAGTTAATGAGGGAGAGTAGTTAGTCAACTTTTCTCGCATCCAGATTCTGGTTTTTTGACCATTAAGTCACAACAAACATGATACAATACAATATCAATTGAAAGATAGACATTAAATATTTAAAAAAATGAGGTTACACATATAGGGGATCAAATCGAGGCTCAGGACTTAACTTTGAGACCATATTAAGGTTTATTCAGGCAGCGCCACATAATAGAGAGATGTAGGAGGTTTGCTGTCCATGAAAGTCCAGGTCAGTATATACCGATGCTCTCCAAGTGTCCCCTTAGTTTTTGTGTAAACAGGAATGAGACATCAAATTCTTTAAATTAGCAGAAGTGAGCCATCAATTTCATGGTAGATTTACAACAGTCTCCACCTCGACGCGTTTCCCCACATACTATACATGTGGTTCATCAGGAGGCCAAGGAGATGAGGTATTAGATATGCAGATCCATGGCGCCCATCAAACAGGATCCACGGCTGATCAGACAATGCTAGAGAGATAGTACTGCCGTAGTCCAGAGAGGCGTCGATTTTCTGCTAGAGCCGTATCCCTCGCACCCATTCAAGTGAATGGGTGCGAGAGATACATCGGACTGCACTCGGATGTTATCCCAGTGCAGTGCGATATATACGCACAGGCTGACAATGGAGGAGATGGGGGGATTAACCCCTCCCTCTTCGCCGCCGTGCATGTCCTCAGCTTCACAGCTGTGACCTGATTGCAGGATTGGGTCACAGTCGCATGACACTCGGCTCACGCTCGCAGCAGAGCCTGAGCCGAGGGTCATTAGCATATCGCATCCGATGCTGTTGCATTGGATGCCATACGCTTGTCAGAGTCCAGCCATAAGATCATAGTCCTGAACAAGGCTGGAGTGGGCTACAAAGCCATAAGTAAAGGAAAAATACCAAGAGAATTATATCTCATAATGATACCTTAACCCCATAAAGTCAATAATGAAAAACAATGAAAAAAGTAGGGGCAAAAATGGTGTAAATACATAGTATTTAGTCCCTACCTGAGACTCTTTTTCCTCCTCTAAATCTTCTTTTCTGGTTTTCCACATCTTCTAAATTAATGGGATTTTAATGTACTTGCCGTTTTTCTGGCTGTATTTATACGCACCCTTTATAATAAAAAGCAGCGTAAAAGAAAACTTTTGGCATGTTCTTACGCATTGTTACTATGTATTTACACCATTTTTGCCCCTGCATTGTTTTTCAAAACCATAAGTAAGACGCTAGGTGAGAAGCAGACAACTGTTGGTGCAATAGTAAGAAAATACATCTACTTCATTTTATCACTTTTCATTCAATGCATGTCCTTTTCTAACTAGGCTATTTTACTTTACTCTCAATATGATCAGATAAAAAAATAAAAATTGAAATTCAACCGAGAAATCTCTGTAGAGACATATTAGCAATAGAACGGTTCAGTCTGAATAGCCACACTGCCGTATTACACCACCTTTCAACATGTCAGTATGTCAAATTTCTTCCCAGCTAGAGCTATAAGTGTTGGTATGGAGAAGTGGAAATGTCTAAAAGCAGCAGGTCAGCCATGAACAGGATCAGGGACTATGACCACCGAGTGCTGAAGTATAAAAATATGTCGTCAGAAAAATCCCAGTATCAGACTGAGTTTGGAAACTGTTAATAGGAAGCTTTGTAGTTTGGACTTCCATTAGTGGGCAACTTTACCCAAGCTTGCATCTGTCACACTTGTCAAGCGTCAGCTGGAATGATGGAAAACACACTAGCGCTAGTTTTGCACACCAGACCATTGAAAATACATTCTCTGACGTGATCGATGAAGCTAAAACATTCTGCATAGTGACTTACAAATCCCAGTCTTGCGAAAGTCACTGCCCAAATATAAACTACAGAGTTTGGTGGAGGAGAACGAATATTCTGTCATTGTCATGCGTTGGTTGGGCCCTCACAAAGACATTGTCTTCTTAAAAAGGAGCCGGTCTGATCAAGCAAGTCTGCATCCTCTTCCCTTAGGAAATTAGAGGTTATTACTTGTATAAGCCGGGTCTAGGTGAAATGTAGTATTATGTATGTGTTACTAGTTTACCAATAACATGTATTAAACCAAAGCAAACAATGTTTATGATATATTCCATGTCCAAATTAAATTTCTCTAAAATAAAATGTTTAAATGTAGGGACGAATTTGAGAAAAGCTTTGAAAAGTGAGGCAATCGGGTTGCTGCTTTTATTTCTAGAAGTGTTTCCGAAAAAGATATGAAAATGATAGCTATGGGTAACGTTGCCTCTTTTCTTGTGCACTTTTTGCTTTATCCCTGCTATTCCCAAGTGTTTTTTTTTTTACTTTTTGTTTTATTCCATGACATGGTTCCAGAGATATGGGACTTTCTGATTTTTAGCATCCTTACCAAGGTGGTGGTGCTCATAGGGTAATTAATCCAAAGCAGTCTAAGGACAATCCCCCAAAAGAATTTGTGAGCCACGCCCCTGTGGAACAGAAGCCTAGTACTAAATAATTATGCCCATATCTGAAGCTGTATGGTAGATTTTAAAACAACAAAAAAAACATAATAATCAAAGGACTAGAGGAAATTACATTACAGCAAAAACTGATCACTATTTTCCTGGTGACAGGTTCTCTATAAAGTAACCCTTCCATCAGCCTGAGCTGAATCAGAGTCAGGCTGTACAATTACAGCCAAATATGTTTTACTCTGAAACACTATGTGTTTAAGAACAAACATTTAAATAGGATTTTTTCACCTAACGTTTCATTTTTTGCTGACCAAAGGATAAACTAGAGCAGAGGAAAATTATATGTACAAGATAGTACTATTAAATATTACTATACTATATACATATATATATATATATATATATATATATATATATATATATATATGTATATGTATATATATAGTATATATTACTAGTATTATATAGTACTGTGTATACAGTTAGGTCCAGAAATATTTGGACAGTGACACAATTTTCGCGAGTTGGGCTCTGCATGCCACCACATTGGATTTGAAATGAAACCTCTACAACAGAATTCAAGTGCAGATTGTAACGTTTAATTTGAAGGTTTGAACAAAAATATCTGATAGAAATTGTAGGAATTGTACACATTTCTTTACAAACACTCCACATTTTAGGAGGTCAAAAGTAATTGGACAAATAAACCAAACCCAAACAAAATATTTTTATTTTCAATATTTTGTTGCGAATCCTTTGGAGGCAATCACTGCCTTAAGTCTGGAACCCATGGACATCACCAAACGCTGGGTTTCCTTCTTCTTAATGCTTTGCCAGACCTTTACAGCTGCAGCCTTCAGGTCTTGCTTGTTTGTGGGTCTTTCCGTCTTAAGTCTGGATTTGAGCAAGTGAAATGCATGCTCAATTGGGTTAAGATCTGGTGATTGACTTGGCCATTGCAGAATGTTCCACTTTTTTGCACTCATGAACTCCTGGGTAGCTTTGGCTGTATGCTTGGGGTCTTTGTCCATCTGTACTATGAAGCGCCGTGCTATCAACTTTGCGGCATTTGGCTGAATCTGGGCTGAAAGTATATCCCGGTACACTTCAGAATTCATCCGGCTACTCTTGTCTGCTGTTATGTCATCAATAAACACAAGTGACCCAGTGCCATTGAAAGCCATGCATGCCCATGCCATCACGTTGCCTCCACCATGTTTTACAGAGGATGTGGTGTGCCTTGGATCATGTGCCGTTCCCTTTCTTCTCCAAACTTTTTTCTTCCCATCATTCTGGTACAGGTTGATCTTTGTCTCATCTGTCCATAAAATACTTTTCCAGAACTGAGCTGGCTTCATGAGGTGTTTTTCAGCAAATTTAACTCTGGCCTGTCTATTTTTGGAATTGATGAATGGTTTGCATCTAGATGTGAACCCTTTGTATTTACTTTCATGGAGTCTTCTCTTTACTGTTGACTTAGAGACAGATACACCTACTTCACTGAGAGTGTTCTGGACTTCAGTTCATGTTGTGAATGGGTTCTTCTTCACCAAAGAAAGTATGCGGCGATCATCCACCACTGTTGTCATCCGTGGACGCCCAGGCCTTTTTGAGTTCCCAAGCTCACCAGTCAATTCCTTTTTTCTCAGAATGTACCCGACTGTTGATTTTGCTACTCCAAGCATGTCTGCTATCTCTCTGATGGATTTTTTCTTTTTTTTCAGCCTCAGGATGTTCTGCTTCACCTCAATTGAGAGTTCCTTAGACCGCATGTTGTCTGGTCACAGCAACAGCTTCCAAATGCAAAACCACACACCTGTAATCAACCCCAGACCTTTTAACTACTTCATTGATTACAGGTTAACGAGGGAGATGCCTTCAGAGTTAATTGCAGCCCTTAGAGTCCCTTGTCCAATTACTTTTGGTCCCTTGAAAAAGAGGAGGCTATGCATTACAGAGCTATGATTCCTAAACCCTTTCTCCGATTTGGATGTGAAAACTCTCATATTGCAGCTGGGAGTGTGCACTTTCAGCCCATATTATATATATATATAATTGTATTTCTGAACATGTTTTTGTAAACAGCTAAAATAACAAAACTTGTGTCACTGTCCAAATATTTCTGGACCTAACTATATATATATATATATATATATATATATATATATATATATATATATATATATATATATATATTATATATATATATATATATACACATATATTATTTTTTTTTGTGTGGGAGTAAATGAGTAGTTTCCTCTTGGAGCATATACCTGTATGAATTGCTATCTGATACTCCCACTTGGATGTAAAAGTTAACTCATTATGTACCAAATATTTGATTGTTGATATCTCCACAATGGAAAGGCAAAATTACAAAAAAATAGTTTCATTACGTTCTACATCCACTATTACATCGTGTGTCCAGATCAACATGAACATTTGGTGAAAGGTCCTCTGCTGGCTGCGAGCTGTGTATCAGGGCTTTATAGACTGAGTGGTCCAAGCACACATTAGGTGAACCCTGTCAATCATGGCGAGCAGGGCAGAGAGAAGCTAGCCAGGGACCACACTGGACTACTAAGCTGAGACATTAGTCCCTATTTGGCTTTTCATTTCAAGGTATGTTTATGCTGAAATGCCACAGAGTGTCATAGTAAATTATACCTGGCTGTAATGATGCAGCCTCCCCCTAATTTATGTTGCCCTTGTTTCGGGCAGGATGAATCTAATGACAGGAACTTTTTAAAAAAAGTGCACACATAGGGAAACACCTGTCAGTCATGGGCAGAGGGACAGGAGCAGTATCCGATTAGTATTTCGGGCAGTCTGAATCTGATGGTAGGTTCTCTTTAAAGGGGTGTAGTAGGTGCAATAACAATAATAATAGCAAATACTTCAAATTAGAACTGTAGTATAGTTTTCCTGATATAGCTATGTCTCTTACCTCATGTGCAGGGCATTGCAGCTTAGGTATCCATGGTTACGTCCACTCATAAAATGACAGTTAGTTGCTCGTGGTCGTAACCATGGATACTTAAGCTATAATTTTATTTTAATGGAGGCAAACATGGCAAATGAGAAGGGGTTGTCAAAGTAATGGATAGCTCCTTTTAGACTCATTTACGCTACCAAATAACAAACATGGCTATTTCAGGAGAACTAGACTACATTTATAATTGGAGGTATTTGCCAATATTATTATTATTATTATTATTACTACACATACTACATATTAGGATAGGATTTTGGAGATTGAATACCCCTTTAAGTCTTCCTCTTTGTGATATTAAATGGATAATAAACAATATTCTCATTCAGAAAGAACTTCTATAATGTATAGTTCATTAGTAGAAAGGAAAGACTATTAATTCTGATGTATCTCTCGGCCAGGGCAATACTGTATATAACTTTTCTCTTATAGCTATAGCTCTATCATTTTAATTCTAAGAAGAATGGGAATTTCTCTAATGAAGATAATAGATTTAAAGAGTTAATCCCAACTTAATAGAAGGTGAAGCTTACTAACGGTATTAACTATACAATCAGCTAAAGGATCATTTGATTGAGTGCTTATTAGAGCGCATAGAAGAATGGTACATAGGAAAGAACCATAATAAAAATTAAGACACGAGCCATTGAGTGGAGCATTTAGAAAAGAACTTGAAAAGACTTATTAAATTAGTGAAGCATTTAGAGAAGAGTTTGTAAGTAATTTAGGAAAGCAATTTATTAGAGTGGCTGCAGAAGAAGTTATAGGAAACTAGTCCAGGACCATTCTCAGTTGAAGGCAATGATAAGCAGATATTCAATGCAACTTTCTATGGGACACTTAGCAGAACAAAGGTATGAGGAGCCCGGATAAAGGTGGAGAGAAAAGTAACTTAGAGATTAAAAGAAGTTTGAGTAGTTGCATGAGGAAAACACTAATATAACTCATACAAACTCAAGTTTACAAACTCATGTAACTAATGTAATTTGGTAACAGGTCTCAAACCACACAACTCCTAACTTCTTACCTTTGTTATTAAAGGGGTTGTCCACAACTAGGTCAACCCCTTCTGATATCACGTTTCCTTCAGGTAAAATAATAAAGCCATTACTGACCTCCCATACCGGTGCCCTTCCAGTAGTGTCCGGGCTCATGGTACCAAGGCTCACGTAGAGTTGTGACATCATGCAAGCCCCTTGTCCAGTCAGCTCCGGCTTCCTTCTCCCCATCTTCAGACCAAACGAGCTAACCAACAGGAAGTGAGCGCTATGGCTCCACTCACTTCCTGTTGATTGTTTGTTTGATCCAAAGGTGGGGAGAAGGAAGCTGGCGCTGATTGGTCGGGGAGCTTGAAGGATATCACAACCTGACTTGAGCCCTGGTTCCGGGAACCTGGACACCACTGGAAAGATGCTGGTACAGGAGGTCATTATAGGTTTTACCTGAGGGAAACATTTGAAATCCGAAGGGGTTGTAGTTGTGGATAACCCCTTTAAGGGCTTGACACATTGCATTTACTCCTTAGTTTTGTTTAATTTTTGGCTGTTCTCACTTGTTTTTCATTTAGGCCTAATTGTTCTTTTAATGTCTGCTTTTTGAAGTCTAACTTATCTTGGCTCACTATTTTTTAATGAACCCCATTGTGGATGTAGTTTTGGGGTTTCTACATGCCTGGCTGATTCCTCAGTTGTGACTTTCTTACAAAATTCCCAAATTTGTCGCAAATGAAGTCCAGTCCTCCCTTGGATGGATTTTATGTACTTTAATTATTTCGGGGCAAATTTTGGTCAATTTATGAAATGTTTGACTTGTGTGAAAAATTGGGTGCAAAGAAACAAGTACCATAAGACGAAAATAAAAGGGACTTAAAAACCCTGCGAATGATGAATTGGGACTATTGTGCATTGCAGATATATTAACCCTTTTCTGCAACACTTTTTGTTTTTGCAGCCTGATTGTTCAGGTCAACATGATTATGGCAATGCGGGACTTGTAAAGGGTTTTTTTGTTATTTTATATCAGTTTTGGGAACATACAAAGTTTTGATTGTTTTTTAGGTTTTTGGAGGAGGTGCAGTTTTACTGTATGGGTTAAATAAGTTTATAT
Organism: Anomaloglossus baeobatrachus; assembly: GCF_048569485.1. Classification (NCBI taxonomy): domain Eukaryota; kingdom Metazoa; phylum Chordata; class Amphibia; order Anura; family Aromobatidae; genus Anomaloglossus; species Anomaloglossus baeobatrachus. Next base: position 676,004,285 of record NC_134353.1, on the reverse strand, counting down.
TTGAGATTTTTGTAAATCACATGCTGGGAAGGGGGTGACATAGATTCTTTACCTTAGGAGCAGAACAGAATCTTATAACCAAACACATGCACATTTACCTTCTCACACATTGTAAAACTACTTTTGTCAGACAGACAATCCTGGACTCTAAGGGGTGCTTCACACATAGCGAGATCGCTACCGAAATCGCTGCTATGGCACGGTTTTGGTGACGCAACAGTGACCTCATTAGCGATCTCGCTGTGTGTGACACTGAGCAGCGATCTGGCCCCTGCTGCGAGATCGCTGCTCGTTACACACAACCCTGGTTCGTTTTCTTCAAAGGCGCTCTCCCGCTGTGACACACAGATCGCTGTGTGTGACAGCGAGAGAGCGACGAAATGAAGCGAGCAGGGAGCAGGAGCCGGCATCTGGCAGCTGTGGTAAGCTGTAGCCAGGGTAAACATCGGGTAACCAAGGTGGTTACCCGATATTTACCTTAGTTACCAGCCTCCGCAGCTCTCACGCTGCCTGTGCTGCCGGCTCCGGCTCTCTGCACATGTAGCTGCAGTACACATCGGGTTAATTAACCCGATGTGTACTGTAGCTAGGAGAGCAGGGAGCCAGCGCTAAGCAGTGTGCGTGGCTCCCTGCTCTCTGCACATGTAGCTGCAGTACACATCGGGTTAATTAACCCGATGTGTACTGTAGCTAGGAGAGCAAGGAGCCAGCGCTAAGCAGTGTGCGCGGCTCCCTGCTCTCGCGGTTATGATCGCTGCTTCGGCTGCTGTGTTTGACAGCTAAGCAGCGATTATAACAGCGACTTACAAGGTCGCTGTTATGTCACAGAAAATGGTGACGTAACAGCGACCTTGTTGTCGCTGTCGCTTAGTGTGAACCAGCCCTAATGTACATTGTCTATCAGGGTCCTTCATTAATGTAATTTATGACACTACCAACTGATTTGCTATTCGGTAAAACAGCCTTTGGCACAAGTGGCCAAGTACGGCTTCAACCTCTGTACCTATGACTGATTGTACATCTTTACTGTTGCATAGTAAACACTCTCTGTATTCATTTTCACACATATTAATTAGGAATTGAGATAAAACAAAGACTTTAAAGATGTTGTCTTCTACTTTTACATTGATAGACTATCCTGACACCCGGCATTCCTGCCCATCAGCTGTTTCTGGTGCTGGCGGCGGCACCAGGCAGCCGAGTTTCAGAGCTGCACCGTCAACAGATAGCAGCCGCAGCTAGGTACTGTACATCCACCTTCTATTGATTTGTACAGGAGGCGGATGTACAGTACACGGCCACGGCCGCTATCAGTTGACGGGGCAACTCTGGAACTGAGCATTTCCAGCTGCTTGCTGCCACTGCCGACACCAATAGCAACTGATCGGTGGGGGTGCCAGGTGTCAGACCCCGGCCAATCAGATATTGATGACCTATCCTAAGGATCCTAAGGATCCTTATCCTAAGGGGCACTTTGCACACTACGACATCGCAGGTGCGATGTCGGTGGGGTCAAATCGAAAGTGACTCACTTCTGGCGTCGCTCTCGACATCGTAGTGTGTAAAGCATTTTTGATACAATTGAGCACAAAAGCGTCGGAATCGTATCATCGGTGTAGTGTTGATCATTTCGATGAATTGGGAAAGACCGATGTTACAATGTTGTTCCTCGTTCCTGCGGCAGCACACATCGCTGTGTGTGAAGCCGCAGAAGCGAGGAACATCTCCAACCTGCGTCCCGGCCGGCTATGCGGAATGAAGGAGATGGGCGGGATGTTTACGTCCCGTTCATCTCCGCCCTTCCGCTTCTATTGGCCGCCTGCCGTGTGATGTCGCTATGACGCCGCACGACCCGCCCCCTTAATAAGGAGGCGGTTCGCCGGCCAGAGCGACGTCGCAGGGCAGGTGAGTGCATGTGAAGCTGCCGTAGCGATAATGTTCGCTACGGCAGCTATCACCATGATATCGCAGCTGCGACGGGGGCGGCGACTATAGCGCTCGGCATCGCAGCATCGGCTAGCGATGTCGTAGTGTGCAAAGTGCCCCTAAGGATAGACTATCAGTGTTAAAGTGTAGGACAGCCTCTAAGTAACTTCATAGCTTTTACCAGACAAATAATAACCACATATTTTTGCCTTAGTTTTAAGCTAAATAAGGAAACCTTTTTTGGGGGAGATTTATCAAGCACTTTTTACCCAACAATCGGCTTAAAAAAGTATGAAATATCTGCACAACGCGTGGTTACAGACCTTTCATGGCATGTTAGGCCATAGGTTAAACTGGATAGCTTATGTCTACTTTCAACCTAAAAAACGCTGGTGTTTTTTGTCATTTTTAGCTAGTTTTGAAAAGTGGATGGAGCTTAGCATGAAGGGCGTGGTCTAAAATGGCCCAAGAGGTTTACTATAATTTATGCCAAAAAGGTGTCATAAATTATGGCAGGTACGTACGTCGGTCATTGACTGGAGTACATTTTCTGTCAACAGTTGGAAGATGCACGAAATTCATTAACGAATTTGGCACATTATACTACAGCAAACTTTGGATCAAGATAATTGTATACATTACCAGTCTTGACATATTTTCCCCTAATTCTAAGCGCTGTCCATGGAAATATGAGACATCAGTATGATAGAATGCTATCGGTTGATATTTAACAATATTTTTTAAGTATAGTATACACAATATTAAAAATGTGGTACAAAATAAAATAATCCTCATTATTTATAATTGACCAGTTTATGACACTATGACACTAAAATAATTTAGGCTTTCTTTACAGAGCTCTATAATGATTCCATAAATAGGCTCCGGCAATCTTTTTCATATCTGCAATGCATTACATAATGTGTGCCTTGATATATTGTACATTAATGCACTTATGCATAATTTTGTGTATGATGTAGATATAATAGAGAATACATCTATAAAAAATGTTCAACAAAATGGAGAAATTTAAATGAGATCTAAAGTAGCGACATGCATAGCTGACTTCTAAAGAAAGGTTATACACACAGAAGACATCTTTACCTGTTAACACAGTGAAACATTTCCTAATTCAATTGAAAATTTAAATATTAGGTAACGAATCGTATCAATTTGCCACCTAATCAAAATATAAAATATAATATTACTCCAGAAATGAGAATAAAAACAGTTGTCAGTCTATTCCTCCAAGAGCCTGGAAAGGGTTTAATTTCTCATTTAATTTTTACAATTTTTTTTATCCCTTAAATCAAACAAACATACCCGGTCTCCTCTATAGTTTAAACACAGTCTTTACTTTAAAGAGGTTGTTCACTACTTTTCTATTGATAGCCTTTGCTTAGTGGTACTTTGCACGTTGCGACCTCGCTACTGCGATATCGTCGGGGTCAAATCGAAAGTGACGCACATCTGGTGCCGGTAACGACGTTGCAACGTGTAAAGCCTAGATGCACCGATAAAAGATCGCAAAAGTGCCGTAAATCAGTGATCTGTGCAGTGTCGGTCATTTCCATAATTTCGCTGCAGCGACAGGTACAATGTTGTTCCTCGTTCCTGTGGCAGCCCACATCGCTGTGTATGAAGCCGCAGGAGCGAGGAACATCTCCTTACCTGCCTCCAGCAGCTATGCGGAAGGAAGGAGGTGGGCGGGATGTTTACGTGCTGCTCATCTCCGCCCCTCTGCTTCTATTGGCCGCCTGCCGTGTGACGTAGCTGTGACGTCGCACGACCCGCCCCCTTAGGAAGGAGGCGGGTCACCGGCCAGAGCGACGTCGCAGGGCAGGTAAGTGCGTGTGAAGCTGCCGTAGCGATAATGTTCGCTACGGCAGCTATCACAAGATATCGCATGTGCGACTGGGACGGGGACTATCGCGCTCGGTATCACTATCATCGGCTAGCGATGTTGCAGCATGCAAAGTACCCCTTAGAATAGGTCATCAATCTCTGATCGGCTGAGGTCCTGCACCCCGCAGTCCCACCAATCAGCTGGTCCCGGTCCCGGTTCTTGGTCCCGGTGGTGGCAGCAGGCAGCCAGAGATGCCCAGTTCCGGAGCTGCTCCATCTTCTGTTAGCGACTGCGGCAGTGATCTGCACATCTGCATCCTATTAATCTGCATGGGAGGTAGATGTGCAGTACCCGGCCGCGGCTACTATCAGAAGATGGAGCAGCTCTGGAACTGAGCATTTCCGGCTGCCTTCTGCCGCCGCAGGGACCGAACACAGCTGATTGGCGGGGGTGCGGTATGTTGAACCCCGGCTGATCAGACATTGATGAGCTACCCTAAGGATAGTACATCAATGTAAAAGTAGGGGACAACCTCTTGTAAACTAAAAACAGTAGAGTAGAAGGTGTTTAAAATTGAGTGGGGAACAGCCAAACTCTACTACAAAGATGAGGTTGTAGAAGACAGTTTCATTCTGAAATGGAATATTATGTGGTTTCTCATTGTTGCCATCAAATAGCAACTGCTATGGGTGATGCCACCTAGAAGATAAACTGAAATGGAGTAGTATGTGGTTTCCCTTCGCTGCTTTTGAACTGGTTAAGAAGAGTCTGAGATTCCAAAATATATTCTGTAGGGTTTATTATCTATGTATTTCAATTCTATCCAGCCTCTTCATCAGGATTCAACTATACAATGGTTGTACCCTCTTCATCAGGATAGTTATATCCTGATGAACAGTTTTGATAGCCTTCAAACGCATAGATAATAAACCATATATTTTGGAATCTCAGACTCCTCTTATCCGGTTTCAATAGCAGTGCAGGAAAACTACATACTACTCATATTTCATTTTATCTTCTCAATGGCGTTGCCCATGAGTCTGCAGCAGCCTCTATACACTCTGAATTGTTGTGTACCACACAACTGAATCAGGTGAGGAGGTATATCTGCATCAAACAGATAAAACCCTATTGCGATTTTTCAGCACTAAATCTGTGCATTTTCTCCTGCCGAAGACAGTTTTATATTACAGGTTTGCACCATGGCAAGACTGAGAACAGCAACAAGACAGGAGGTAGTTATATGGCATCAGCAAGGTCTCTCCCAGGCAAAGACTCCAAAGTAGACTGAGGTGTCAAGATGTGTTGGTCATACTTTTTAACATAAGCACCAAGGCATTGGCATTTTTAAGGAACTTAGACACAGTGGCCGGCCAAGGAAATTGTGTACATCAGATGAAACATACATCATGCTTATATCCTTTTGAAATCAAAAGATTTCCTTTATCGAGGAATTGTGGCCAAAAAGTCATATTTTTTATTCAACTGTGCACAAAGTGATGATATGGTCCACAAAGAGTCTAATCTTAATATCATCGAGCCTATCTGGCATTAGATGAAGAAGCAGAAAGATTTGCACAAGCCTACATCCACAGAAGATCTGTGGTTAGTTTTCTAAAGGGTGCTTTACACGCTGCGACATCGCTAATGATATATCGTTGGGGTCATGGTGTTTGTGACGCACATCCGGCGTTGTTAGCGACATCGCAACATGTGACATGTAGGAGCGACGATCAACGATCGCAAAAACGTCAAAAATCGTTGATCGTTGACACGTCGCTCCTTTTCATAATATCGTTGGTGGTGCATGCTGCTGGTTTTCTATTGGATGGCTGCCGTGTGACGTCGCTGTGACACCGCATGAACCGCCCCCTTAGAAAGGAGGCAGTTTGCTGGCCACAGCGACGTCACAGGGAAGGTAAGTCCGTGTGATGGGTGTAAGCGATGTTGTGCACCATGGGCAGCGATTTGCCCATGTCGCACAACCGACAGGGGCGGGTACGCTCGCTAGCAATAGCGATAGCAATATCGCAGCGCGTAAAGTGCCCTTAAGCTGTTTGGAATAACCTCCCCTCTGAGTTCCTTCAACATCTTGGTGCAGATATACTTAGAAGTACTGATGCTGTTTTGGAGACAAAAGGGTGGGCACAACATATATTGATTTGATACAAATTTCTCTTTTGCTCCTTCACTTTGCATTTTAATTGCTAAAAATAAGCTTAAAGTGAACCTCTCAGGTGCAATATGCGCCCAGAACCACGAGCAGTTCTGGGTGCATATTGCTAATCCCTGCCTACCTGTCCATGTATCTAGTAGCATAGATAAAAGGATCTTTAGAAAAAGTATTTCTAAAGATCCTTTATGATATGCTAATGAGGCCAGCGACTAGTCGCAAGGAGTTAGTTCCTGCGCTCATTCCACCCTCTTAGCATCTTGCCCACAGGGGCGTGCTAACATGCTATTCAATGCAGCATCCCCAGCGGTGACGCACGTACCTGTGTCCGCTGTCACCACTAATCCAAAGTCCTGGCACTTCTGATGATGCGCATTAGACCTCTCTTAAGCTGGGATGTGTACACCTGGCTTCATACTGTGCATGATTGGAAGTGCCAGGTCTTCTGATCAGCAGTGACAGTAAACACAGGTACGTGCTTCACCGCTGGGGATGCTGCTTTGAATAGCATGTTAGCATACCCCTGTGGGCAAGATGCTAAAAGGGTGGAATGAGCACAGGAACTAATTCCTTGTGACTTGTCACTGGCCTCATTAGCATATCATAAAGGATCTTTAGAAATACTTTTTCTAAAGATCCCTTTATCTATACTAGTGTACGGGACGGTTAGGCAGAGAATAGCAATATGCACACAGAACTGCTCGTGGTTCTGGGTGCATAGGGACCTGACAGGTTCACTTTAAAACTCTGCCATTGCACAGTACTGTATATGGAAACATCACTCGATTTCTGGATGGTATGCCATAGTTAGTAAATAAGTAACGTAAGTGAAAGGAGTGAACGTCATAGCCATTCTATATTGGATATGTATAAGTGTAAAAGACACAATGAAGCAATAAGCTAGTGTTGTTCAAAAGAGACAACAAGAAACATATTTAATGGCACGGCTCCAGTGTCATAAGGCACTGATTAATCATTGCACCTCTTCTATTTACACACATATGGTGGATCTGTCATATTTCTTACCATGTGTTCTTTTAAAAATCCTTTCTTTATCAGTTAAATGTGTGTCATTGTGAAGCAGCTGGTGCATGAGATTACATAATAGTAAGAAACTAGACAGCAATTTACGTTATGCATTATGTAAGAATGTGCGCATGTGTAAATTACAGCCATTCTTTAGTTACAAATTTCCAAATGGCAGGTGATCATCCATTTAATTCACTCTACATATGTAGAGAAACCAAGGAAAAAATTGTGAAAACATACCCTGCTGTAACTAAATAAAAGCATAGTGCATATAAACATAGGGTACTTAGTAAACACTGTTTTTGATCAAAAACAAAAAAAAATGTTTATATGCACTATGCTTTTATTTAGTTACAGCAGGGTATGTTTTCACAATTTTTTCCTTGGTTTCTCTTAGTCTCATGGCCAGTGTGAACATGGTCTCACAAGTTCCATGTATACCATCTCATACTCCGGCTCACTTTTTTGTTTTTATGTAGTTTTTTTGTATTCAGTACAAACAGGGAGTGGCCCCCTTCTCAGCGAGCTGGACATTTCATTGTGTGAATCCCCCTGACTGTGTGTGTCCTGTTGGGACCCGGTCGCTCTCAGCCCTTAGCCACATTGAGGCCTATCTTAGATCCATGGTAAGGTTTTAATATTAGAGAGTGTAGGTACTATCCCAACTGGATACACCTTGACGTTTGGTGGGATAGCTTTATGCTTTTTTTGATCAAAAACAGTGTTTACTAAGTACCCTATGTTTATATGCACTATGCTTTTATTTAGTCACAGCAGGGTATGTTTTCACAATTTTTTCCTTGGTTTCTCTTTGTCTCATGGCCAGTGTGAACATGGTCTCACAAGTACCATGTATACCATCTCATACTCCGGCTCACTTTTTTGTTTTTACTCTACATATGTAACCTATTAATTTAGTAAAATTATTGTACAATGACTTCCAATAGTTTGCATCAAAGTCAGAAATATCGGAATCCCAATGCAAAAAAAAAAAGTACACTGGTCCGAATTTTGCGTAGTTATGTGTAGAGGTCACCAATGGTCAAAACCTGACTTGGGTAAAACATTACAAAACACAATGATGGAGAAAATTGTTTATTAATTCTGACAATTCAAGGAGCACAAATCTCAGAGTGATATCAAAAAGGATTTTGGTGCAAGTATATAATTCTCTGTGACTCTTAATGGTACTTTATACGCTGCGATATCGGTATCGAGCGTACCCGCCTCCGTTGGTTGTGCGGCATGGGCAAGTCGCTGCCCGTGGCGCACAACATCGCTTACACCCGTCACACGGACTTACCTTCCCTGCGACATCGCTCTGGCCGGCGAACTGCCTCCTTTCTAAGGGGGCAGTTCATGCGGCGTCACAGCGACGTCACACGGTAGCCGTCCAATAGCAGAAGAGGGGCGGAAATAAGCGGGCGGAAGATCCCGCCCACCTCCTTCCTTCCTTATTTTCCGGTGAACGCAGGTAGGAGATGTTCGTCGTTCCTGCGGTGTCACACATGTGTGATGCTGCAGGAACGACGAACAACATCGTACCTGCAGCAACAACGATATTAAAGAAAGGAGCAACGATCAACGATTTTTGACGTTTTTGCGGTCATTGATCGTCGTTCCTTGGTGTCACACGCTGTGATGTCGCTAACGGCGCCGGATGTGCGTTACTAACGACGTGACCCCAACGAAATATCATTAGCGATATCGCAGCGTGTAAAGCACCCTTTAACACTAGAAGTCCCAGAAATTTCAAGCTCTCCCCTGAAGTCCCGAAAGAGGGTCAAATGACCCTTAAGGTGGTGTCACATAGCGACGCAGCAGCGATCACGACCAGTGATCTGACCTTATCAGGATCGTTGCTGCGTCGTTACATGGTCGCTGGTGAGCTGTCAAACAGGCAGATCTCACCAGCGACCAGTGACCAGCCCCCAGCCAGCAGCGATGCGTGGAAGCGTAACTAAGGTAAATATTGGGTAACCAAGGAAAGCACTTCTCTTGGTTACCCGATATTTACCTTAGTTACTAGCGTCCGCCGCTTCCACGCTGCCAGTGCCGGCTCCCTGTTCCCTGCGCTCCTAGCCAGAGTACACATTGGGTTAATTACCCGATGTGTACTCCAGCTACGTGTGCAGGGAGCCGGCACTGGCAGCGTGAGAGCACACTGCTTAGCGCTGGCTCCCTGCACTCCTAGCCAGAGTACACATCGGGTTAATTACCCGATGTGTACTCCAGCTACATATGCAGGGAGCAGGGAGCCGGCACTGGCAGCGTGAGAACGGCGGACGCTAGTAACTAAGGTAAATAACGGGTAACCAAGGAAAGTGCTTCTTGGTTACCCGATGTTTACCATGGTTACAGCTTACCGCAGGCTGCCAGACATCAGCTCCCTGCTTCCTGCTCGCTTCAATTCGTCGCTCTCTTGCTGTCACACACACATCGATGTGTGCTTCACAGTGGGAGAGCAATGTCCAAAAAATGAAGCCGGACATTCAGCAATGACCGGCGACCTCATAGCAGGGGCCAGGTCGTTGCTGGATGTCACACACAGCGACAGCGACGGGATGTCGCTGCTACGTCACAGAAAATGGTGACTTAGCAGCGACGTCGTTGTCGTCGTCGCTATGTGTGACACCACCTTTAGTCCAAACTGACCTAACTAACTAGAAACTAAATGGCTAAACTCAATGGAAAACAACAACCTCCTGTGGTGCGACAGTAATGGCCTTAATTGCAGAACAAAAGACGGTGATTATAGGATGTTAGCTAAAATCCTTCAGGTCAATCGACCCGTCTCTGGGTTCCAAAGGTAGAAATGTTAAATGACCCCTCTCTGGGACTTCTAGTGTTAATGTTGGAAATCCTTCAAGGAGTGAGTCCATTGAACCATAATAATGCCCTATCTAATAGGAAATTATTTTATTTTACACATTATCGGCAAATGAATACCTTTAGGCTTAAAGGGAATCTGTCATCAGGTTTTTGCCTCCTAATCTGAGAGCAGCATAATGTAGGGACAGAGACCCTGATTCCAGCGATGTGTCACTTACTGGGCTGCTTAGTGTAGTTTTGATAAAATCACTGTTTAATCAGCAGCAGATTATCATTACAGGATTATGTGCATGCTTCCATGATTAAGACCTATTCAGGTTGAAACGCGTAGGAAACAGCTCCTCTGTCTTGCCTCTTTATTTTTGTCTTGCTTGGATGGAATATTAATATTTTTATTACCAATAAAGAAACTGTTTTTTAAGAAAATTCTACTTTATCCTGAAGTTGCTGGAATTTCTCCCTTTCTTCATGCTACCAGGTAGTCCAGCATAGTCATGAGCTCTGTATAACTGCTAGATCTACACCAGAGAAAACATCGCTGGAATCAGGATCTCTGGCTATACATTATGCTATACATAATTGAATCTCTGATTATTCCCAGACTACTACTTTCAGCTTCATCAGTGCTGCAGTTGTACTACACATTATTGTGTAGATTATTTGGTCAATGTTTTAGGGCCTTATAATGGCTGCTACATTCCTTGCCAAGGCTTTTTTAAAGGCATTGATAGTCCCTCTTGATTGGCTGGGCAATACCATAAGTGACACATGGCTGGAATTAGAATATCTGCCCTTACATTATGATGCATTAGATGGGGGAGCAAAAATCTGGTGACACATTTCCTTTAATATATCACATATTTTTAAGAAATCATTATTTGCCACCAATTGGAGCCTTTGTGAAACTGGTCATTAGTGGCTTCACATAGTCATAAGAAAAAGGATCTAAATATACAGCAGGGTTGATGTAGTGGAGGGTATTTCAATCTACTCAACAGGATTGGATTTTGGTATTAGGGCTGTTTATAAGATAAAAGCCTTTTTATAGTTATCTGGCATGTGTTATAGTGCATATGGTTCAAATATTAAAAAAATTGTGATATACAGATAATGAAAGTTTAAAGGTGACAATTAAAGAGAATCTCCAGAGCTTCTTCCATTCTTATCACTTCTCAAAATCTGGTGGAGGATATATCTGGCAGATCAAGTGGAATTCTTAAAGGAGACATTTCTCCCCCCAAAAGCTGTAAAGTCGAGGTTTTTGGCATCCCACTGTTGTCTTGGTAACAGTACAACCTTATCTGGTGATTGAATTACCTATTTTATTAAACTTCTGTCAGAAGCCCAGAATCCCAGAAGCATGAGAGGAATCCTTTAAAAACAATGGTAAGATTGATAGTAACAGTCATTTTTTAATTATTGCCAGCTTTTCCCTGACTTTTCACCACATTATTTCAAAATCAATGTATTTTGCTTTTTTTATACCTGTATATTAAACTATCCATACAACTATGATTTTCTCTGAGACCTGTGTCTAAACTACACTAATCCACTGGGCACCGAACCTCCGGTATTATCAGACAGATGGTATGTCTAAAATGGCAACATGTAGAGAACCTTTCACAGCCAAAAGAACACTCCATGGACCTGTGTGTTTAATTGGCACCGCTCAAGACAAGCATGGAAGCATGGAAACCGGACCAGAACCCCTCGAGGTGAATACTGATAAAACAGATCTACAACTACTCGTCTACTTTGATCCAAAATTTCATTCTGAGTTTAATTACTCGTGGAAGCCACTGTGTGGTCGCTGATAACAATGTACAATGATGTGTGCTATAGCTTAGCCTGGAGATAAAACACTGAGACCCAGAGCCAAAAAATATTTCCCTATCTCTACAGCTATAAACCATCTTCAGAATATCCAACCATGACATTGCCATTCCGGAGAAGCAGCCAACCCCATTAGATGGATACAATCGTATCATTTCTTTAGATCTTATCACTGTATCCAGTATCTCAGATACTACAAACAGTCTTGATTTTACCATAATACACCAGATTTGACATAAGTAACACATAGTTGATTGGATTCTTGTAAAACATAATGAAAACACACAAAAGACTTTCATGATAAGTCCAATTAATAACATGCACAAGTAGTCGGCAAAAAAAATCAATCTATCAATATAGAGAAGTAACTAGGGATGATTGAATACCTCAAATATTTGGCTTTGCGAATATTTGCCGAATAGGTAGCCGCTATTTGACTATTCGCGAATATTCGATGCGCAATGTTAGTCTATGGGAAACCCGAATAACAACTATTCGGGCTTCCCATATACTTACATTGCGCTTCGAATATTCGCATAGTGGCGACCTATTTGTCGGATATTCGCGAAGCCGAATATTTGAGGTATTCAATTATCCCTAGAAGTAACCAATAAAGAATATTGTATGGTTCTTAATTAAAAAGAAAATGAAATAGCCTATATCTAGGAAATATATTACTATGGCCTTCTATATAGTATATCCATGTGCCAATGTCTATGACATCATTAGCTCTCATTAACATCAACCTTATTTTTTAATTAAAAGTTATAATTATTTGGGACAATTATGTCTCGTAGCATGATTTAACCAGCGGTATTGTTCATAGGTTAATGTGTAAACTGTAACAAATGTATCAATGAGATCTTATACAATAATAATAGTAATAGTGCACTCTAACACATGGTTTCCATACGAATAAACCACATGTGTATATAGATATCTCATTGGTTAAAAGCTGATGATCACCTATAGGTAGCAATCATTATAAGCTTCATTTTCATAGTTTCCAAAACCATTCAATGATATGACTCTTTATAATAACACACAAAGGATAACCCCGTCCTTATCTCATCTGTAACTGGCTCTGCAATGCACATCCTAAGATGAGACAGTCAATCTAAGTATCTAGCCTTCAGATGTCGGAAGATTTCGCATTATAACTTAGAAGGGGGCCATATCTTTTAATAAACATTTCATAGCCCAGAAACACATTGAAGCCACAAAAGCAAAAGACATCAAATACACAAGAAAACCTTCCTTGATGTAAGTGGCAATGATGTTAAGAATCTACCCCATTGTAGAGCAAGGAGAAGAAACCCAGCAAAGGGAATTAGAAAAAAAAAGATTGAAATCTAAAAGACAGCATATTCACATTTAATAACAGGGAAAATGAGGCAAAAGATCAAAAGCAAAAATTCTCACCATCCTGCATAAAAAGATACAGAGCCGAATCCTTCTGAAAGATTAACTTTCACTCACACAATATTTGGCTCCAGAAAAGCACCAGGTGCAGTGGGATCAGATGTGGACCCTTACACTGCCCTGTTATTCTAATGAATGCAAAGTCCCAGAGTCAGAAAGTTCAATCAAAAGGAATATCCAGCTGGAGGGAATATATATATACATATATATATATATATATATATACATATATATATATATATATATATATATATATATATATATATATATATATATATATATATATATACACATACATACATACATATATATATATATATATATATGTATGTATGTATATATATATATATATATATATATATTCTCCTGACACGTACAAAACTCATCCATAAATAGGCTAGATAGTCAAATCTTCCCAATGATTGCTATTGTGACAGTGAGGAGAAGCAGCTACTTTCTCAGAATTCCAGTAAGGAGAGCATGTGCTTCTGTGTCCTACACTAGTTTCTTCTAGCACCAGCACTCTCCTAATTGATTAAGCCTTGAATTATATAGCTCATCCCCTGCTGCTACTTTGCTTTTCTTTATGCCTTTCTATAACATTTAAGACACTCAATGCATTAACAATTTAAAGGTAAAGTGCTTGCTGGAAAACAAGGAAAGTCATTGTCATCACTGATGCGAAGCATCTTCTTACCTTCAGCGTGTGCTCCAAGAAGAAGGATGAGGAAGAAGAGGATGAAAGGATGGACACAGAGACCAGGAACCTGGCATATTCCACGGGTCAACATGACAGAACCTCAGACTCCTAAGGAAACCAGGAGAAGTAAGGGTAGTTGAGCAAGATTTCCAGCTCTGGTCTGCACATCCACTGAAAGATGTCTGGGGGTGAGCTTCACAAGGACTCATTCATGTGAGCAACTCTCCTGGTGTGGCTATTGATTAAAGGGGAAGAGGAAAGAGGCACAGAAATGCACAGAGAGGGCTCTGTGCCTGTTTATGAAAAGAATGATACTGTACTGAAATGGAGAAGGAGGGAGAGAGACAAGGCAGGATGATAAAGGAGAGAGGCAGGGAGTAGAGACACCAGGAAAGAAAGGATGTAGACAGCAGCAATAGAAAGAAGAGTGAATGGGAAATAGAATGCTACAGCAACGGTCTGAAAAGAAGAAACATGCTACACAGGGCAAATGTAGGCTCCGAAAGGGGGAAGGGGAGAGGGATGCGGGAGAGATAGAGAATCTTCAGTACAAACCTAACCTGACAGATTGTGTTGTGATCTGGTAGGATGCTGCTAGGAAGCATTCATATTATAACATCCAAGGCAGAGGGATGCAGGCACAAAGTGCTATAAGGCACAGACACATGGGAAGGAAGGCATGCTCTGAAGGAACTGCAGAGGGAACTGTGCAGCAGGATAGCCAGGGTAAAAATAGGCTCGATACTGGAGGGATCTATGCATCAAAGCCTAAGCCGCCGGAGCTTACAATCGCGGAATTGATACATGTCCACACATTCCAAAACATTATGAATTGTATAATTTGAAATACTATGTCCCAAGAATGATTTTTCTGGCTAACACGGTACCACAATATTACCCTTTATTGCACATTGTATGAATTGTATAAACAAATATAGCAATTTCCATAATCACAGCCTGTCATATTATAGAATGCCATTTTGTTTCATTAGTGAAATCATTAGTTTACTTTACTATTTAGTCTATTTTACATTGTATTTTCTTCTAATATTGTTTACTGTACAGAATTCCACACAAATCCACATTATTGTTGAGTAAATGTTTGAATTAACATCTAGGTCATTTAATTGGAAGCACTTTAATGTTTTCCTGTACTTTCAATTAGTGCTTGCAAGAGTTAAATGATTCATTGTTACTGGTGACTTCATGCATTATGACCTCCCTCCAGAGACAAGATTTGTAAATTCTTTTCTGTATTAGTAAAATGCTATCTCATATTAAATGTGGATTAAAGGATTATCTTATGTGTCAGCAACTAATGGACCAAAGAGATTGTATAAGGAAATATTATCATACAGATTAGCCAAAATAAACTTCATGAGAAGGCATTTATTTCCCAGGAGCTGCGTTGTATGTCAAACATGAGTCTTAGCTATACACTAAGTGCTAGGAAAGAATTAACGCAGGGGCAGAGCTGCAGTGGCATGCAAAAATTTGGGCACCCCTGGTCAAAATTACTATTATTGTGGACAGTTAAAGGGAACCTGTCACCAGATTTGTCCCCTATAAGCTGCGGCCACAACCAGTAAGCCCATATATACAGCATTTTAGAATACTGTATATAAGAGCCTGAGCTGCTCTGTATAACTTAAAAAAACAGCTTTTATTATAAGCACCTGCGGGGCAGTCCAGTCCAATGGGAGTAGTAGGCCTTGGTCTGGCGCCTCCTATCTTCTTGCAATCGCTGACTTCTTTTTGTTTAAGACATATCCTATAATGATAATATAATAACATTTATTAATTTATATAGTGCTATTAATTCCACAGCGCTTTACATTCAATGACAACACTGTCCCCATTGGGGCTCACAATCTAGGTTCCCTATCTGTATGTCTTTGAAGTGTGGGAGGAAACCGGAGAACCCGGATTAAACCCATGCAAACACGGGGAGAACATACAAACTCCTTGAAGATGGTGTTATGGTGGGATTTGAATCCAGGACCCCAGCACTGCAAGACTGCAGGGCTAACCACTGACCTACATCATTCACACAGGGTGTGCAATTGCGCTCCTGTGCATAGACACTTCTCTCTGTTCTCTCTGCCCTGCTGCGGGCAGAGCAAAGTACTATAATGCACATGCGCGGGGAGAGGTCAAAGACCAGCTGCACATGCGCAGTGCAATACTTTGCTCTGCTTTCAGCAGGGCAGAGAGGAATGGAGGACTTTGTGTAGATGACGTAGGACACATCCACATGGAACAGGGAAGGAGGATGGCGATCGCGAGCAGAGAGACGTGAGCGTGTGCAGGAGCGCAATGGAAGGCTCTGAGTGGATGACGTAGGACACATCTGCTGGAATATGCTTAGTGTAGCAACTCCATTCCTGTCTATGTGTGTATAATTGTTAGGTTTGTGTGCTACTAATAAAGTTTGTACACAAAATAAGGGAGGTCACAGGAAGAGCATGTGACAGTATTCTGCATTCTTCCTTCCTGTGTTCTGTGAGAGGACGTTTGCTGCAGAAGCTCCAGATAAAGACACACAGAAATGATTACGTGTGCACTTACTAAGCTTCATATTTGTTCCTGATTGGTCCTGAATAAACCAACCATTGTTGTTGTAAATCCACTGCCAACAACATCATTCACACGAAGCAGGGAAGGAGGATCACAAGCAGAGAGGAGGCGCCGGACCAAGAGCAGCGACATCCATCGGACCTGATTGCCCTGCAGGGGAGTATAATAAGATGGTTTTTACGCTATACAGAGCGGTCTGGGCTCTTATATACAATATTCTAGGACGCTGTATATAAGGGCTCACTGCTGGTGGCAGCAGCTTATAGGGACAAATCTGGTGACAGGTTTCCTTTAAGCAAGTTGAAGATGAAGTGATCTCTAGGCATAAAGTTAAATATGACACATTTTAGTAATTTTGACCAGGGGTGCTCAAACTTTTGCATGCCACTGTAAGTGGGACTGCCAAGGCATGGTGTAGGTGGTGCCTATGAGATGCAGACATAGTAGAAAGTCCTTTGAAAGCGTGGTCAGAAATAATATCTTGCCCTGGGAAAAATAATGCCTAGCCATGCTGCTGATTAATGTAATAATTAAAATAATAGATGACCAAGGGCTTGATAGAGTATATATGAATAGACAACAGGAGGTTTGCAGAGGTACCGAGTCAATTACCTGCTATTATTTATATAAATGGCCACCAAGGCAGAGTCATTTAGTATAATGAAGCTTGGAATGAAAATAATACCAATGGTATAGTAATAGTATAATCATTGATTGAATATCCATTATTTTCTAATCTGATAACTCAGTTGATAAGTGATCATGTCATTTAGTGTAGTGTACAAATCAATGATAAATACATTATTGAACATTTTTCACCCTTCACTTCTCTACATTGTATGAAAGGAGCACATATAGGAGGGTGAGGGGGAACAACAGTATGTGGATGTGTACAGTAAACATGGAGCACATATAGGAGGGTGAGGGGAACAACAGTATGTGGATGTGTACAGTAAACATGGAGCACATATAGGAGGGTGAGGGGAACAACAGTATGTGGATGTGTACAGTAAACATGGAGCACATATAGGAGGGGGAGGGGGAACAACAGTATGTGGATGTGTACAGTAAACATGGAGCACATATAGGAGGGTGAGGGGGAACAACAGTATGTGGATGTGTACAGTAAACATGGAGCACATATAGGAGGGTGAGGGGGAACAACAGTATGTGGATGTGTACAGTAAACATGGAGCACATATAGGAGGGTGAGGGGAACAACAGTATGTGGATGTGTACAGTAAACATGGAGCACATATAGGAGGGGGAGGGGGAACAACAGTATGTGGATGTGTACAGTAAACATGGAGCACATATAGGAGGGTGAGGGGGAACAACAGTATGTGGATGTGTACAGTAAACATGGAGCACATATAGGAGGGTGAGGGGGAACAACAGTATGTGGATGTGTACAGTAAACATGGAGCACATATAGGAGGGTGAGGGGGAACAACAGTATGTGGATGTGTACAGTAAACATGGAGCACTTATAGGAGGTGAGGGGGAACAACAGTATGTGGATGTGTACAGTAAACATGGAGCACATATAGGAGGGTGAGGGGGAACAACAGTATGTGGATGTGTACAGTAAACATGGAGCACATATAGGAGGGTGAGGGGAACAACAGTATGTGGATGTGTACAGTAAACATGGAGCACATATAGGAGGGTGCGGGGAACAACAGTATGTGGATGTGTACAGTAAACATGGAGCCCATATAGGAGGGTGAGGGGGAACAACAGTATGTGGATGTGTACAGTAAACATGGAGCACATATAGGAGGTGAGGGGGAACAACAGTATGTGGATGTGTACAGTAAACATGGAGCACATATAGGAGGGGGAGGGGGAACAACAGTATGTGGATGTGTACAGTAAACATGGAGCACATATAGGAGGGTGAGGGGAACAACAGTATGTGGATGTGTACAGTAAACATGGAGCACATATAGGAGGGTGAGGGGGAACAACAGTATGTGGATGTGTACAGTAAACATGGAGCACATATAGGAGGGGGAGGGGGAACAACAGTATGTGGATGTGTACAGTAAACATGGAGCACATATAGGAGGGGGAGGGGGAACAACAGTATGTGGATGTGTACAGTAAACATGGAGCACATATAGGAGGGGGAGGGGGAACAACAGTATGTGGATGTGTACAGTAAACATGGAGCACATATAGGAGGGGGAGGGGGAACAACAGTATGTGGATGTGTACAGTAAACATGGAGCACATATAGGAGGGTGAGGGGAACAACAGTATGTGGATGTGTACAGTAAACATGGAGCACATATAGGAGGTGAGGGGGAACAACAGTATGTGGATGTGTACAGTAAACATGGAGCACATATAGGAGGGTGAGGGGAACAACAGTATGTGGATGTGTACAGTAAACATGGAGCACATATAGGAGGGTGAGGGGGAACAACAGTATCTGGATGTGTACAGTAAACATGGAGCACATATAGGAGGTGAGGGGGAACAACAGTATGTGGATGTGTACAGTAAACATGGAGCACATATAGGAGGGTGAGGGGGAACAACAGTATGTGGATGTGTACAGTAAACATGGAGCACATATAGGAGGGTGAGGGGAACAACAGTATGTGGATGTGTACAGTAAACATGGAGCACATATAGGAGGTGAGGGGGAACAACAGTATGTGGATGTGTACAGTAAACATGGAGCACATATAGGAGGGTGAGGGGAACAACAGTATGTGGATGTGTACAGTAAACATGGAGCACATATAGGAGGGTGAGGGGAACAACAGTATGTGGATGTGTACAGTAAATATGGAGCACATATAGGAGGGGGAGGGGGAACAACAGTATGTGGATGTGTACAGTAAACATGGAGCACATATAGGAGGTGAGGGGGAACAACAGTATGTGGATGTGTACAGTAAACATGGAGCACATATAGGAGGGGGAGGGGGAACAACAGTATGTGGATGTGTACAGTAAACATGGAGCACATATAGGAGGGTGAGGGGAACAACAGTATGTGGATGTGTACAGTAAACATGGAGCACATATAGGAGGGGGAGGGGGAACAACAGTATGTGGATGTGTACAGTAAACATGGAGCACATATAGGAGGTGAGGGGGAACAACAGTATGTTGATGTGTACAGTAAACATGGAGCACATATAGGAGGTGAGGGGGAACAACAGTATGTGGATGTGTACAGTAAACATGGAGCACATATAGGAGGGTGAGGGGGAACAATAGTATGTGGATGTGTACAGTAAACATGGAGCACATATAGGAGGGGGAGGGGGAACAACAGTATGTGGATGTGTACAGTAAACATGGAGCACATATAGGAGGGGGAGGGGGAACAACAGTATGTGGATGTGTACAGTAAACATGGAGCACATATAGGAGGGGGAGGGGGAACAACAGTATGTGGATGTGTACAGTAAACATGGAGCACACAATCTTATTCAGAAACACTAAAGCATGGGTCAATTCACAGGGGAAATAATATTCAGCCGTTGCCAGGCTTTAATCCTTACCTAGAATTCCACAGGTTAAATTTACCTAAATCTTTTTACAAATGGAATTTAAAATAGTAAATTACAATATTGAGTTTAATCTTTCTTCATTTATCCCTTGAATTGGACAGCTTTCTATAATGTATAAATGATATTACAGAATATGTGTAAAGCATCCCATAGCTCAAATACAATCTAAGGCCTCTTTCACACGTTCGTGCCTCCGGTACGTGTTTGGCAGTTTCCTCACGTACCGGAGACACGGGCACACATAGAACTATGTATTCCTTTGGTATTGGACACACGTATGTATTTTCCCACGGACCATGTGTCTGTTCCGTACTTACGTGTGTCCGTGTTTTTCTCAAGCCGACATGTCCGTTTTATCTCCGGCATCACGGGTGTCAGACGGAACGCAATCGGGTCACACGGAACACACACAGACCACACGGATGTGTTCGATGTGACACGCACCGGAGACAAGACATGTGTCTGTGCGAAAAAATAACCAAAACATTACTCACCTTCTCCTGCCCTGCTGTCTCTGCCGCTGCTGTCACTTGCAGCAGACCGCCGCTCATTATGCTCATTGCATATTCACTTCACTGCGTGTCGGAAGTAGCAGCAGCAGCGGGGAGTCGGCAGGACCGCAGACCGAAGATCAGCACCACGGACAGCAACGCCAGGGACAGGTGAGAAGAAAGTTCCCACTCTCCATGTATTATCACGGATAATACACGGAGAACACACGTAGGCCATGCACACAGCACACCGAGGGCAATACGCACCTTTGACACGTCCGTGAAACACGTGCGTGATTTTCACAGACGTGTAAAAGAGGCCTAATCCAAAGATGCAGAGGCAACAAGGGAAAGTATATAGTGAAACCTCATCAAAAGATCACTTCTTTCAAAGGAATCTGTCAGCAAGTTTTTACTATTCAATCTGAGAGCAACATAATTTAGGGGACGAGATCCTGAATCTAGGGATGTGTCATTTATTAGGCTCTGTGATATAGTTTCAATGCAATCAATTGTTTTTCAGCAGGAGATAATCACTACAGGATTAGGTTTCACATGCATGGTTGTCGATCTAATCTGTGTACCCCCACCACTGATTGCCATTTTGCTGATAATTCACAGTATACAAAGGAAGATGCTAGTCAGGGGTGTGGGCGGAGCTATATACAGCTCAGCTGTCTTAGCTCTGCCACATCAACAATAAATAAAACAGGGATTTTATCAAAACTACACCAAGCCTTACAGAAAGTGATACATCCCTAGAATCATGCTATCTTGCTCTATATTATGCTGCTGACAGATGACACAGCAAAAACCTGCTGACTGATTCCCTTTAAGATATCCCTGCAATTATAGCCCAGATTTTTCTGCGACAACTTGTGAAGCACCTTATATCCTCTATATCCTGGTCATCTTACTTAAAGACCATATGTTACTGTAATTATAGGTGCTCATCTAAGCTAAGAAGATATATTATTATTATATTATTGTTATTATTATTATTATTATTATTAATAATAATAATAATAAGATTTACCAGTACAAATGTCAAACAAACATACCGTAAGTCTGGGCTCCAAAATTGTGCACGTATGTCCAACAATATTATGTGTCTACAATATCCATTAACTAACACATAATTGCTAAGCAATGGGAAAAAAAATGAAGTAAAATAACCTCTTTTTCTGTTTTTCCACTGTAATTATGTTCCTTTAAAGCAGTATTTCCCAAACTGCAGTCCTCACGGCCCCCAACAGCTCATGTTTTCAGGATTTCCTTAGTATTGTGCAGGTGATGTCTTGATAATTATCACCTGTTCAATGCTATTGAAATCCTGAAAACATGAGCTACTGGGGCCGTGAGGACTGTTTTTTGGGAAACATTGCTTATAAGGAATTTATGATAGACTTAAGCCTGCTTTACACGGGACGACCGATCGTGCGATTTCACAATCGATCGTAACCGCCCCCGTCGTTTGTGCGTCACGGGCAATTAGTTGCCCGTGGCGCACAAAGTCGTGAAACCCGCGTCACATGTACTTACCTGCTGAGCGACCTCGCTGTGGGCGGCGAACATCCACTTCCTGAATGGGGAGGGACGTTCGGTGTCACAGCGATGTCACACAGCCGCCGGCCAATAGAAGCGAAGGGGCGGAGATGAGCGGGACGTAAACATCCCGCCCACCTACTTCACTCTGCATATCCGGCGGGAGCCGTGGGACGCAGGTAAGCAGAGTTCATCGCTCCCGGGGTGTCACACGGAGCGTCGTGTGCTGCCACGGGAACGATGAACAACCGGCACAAGTAAAAATAAACGATATTATGAAACTGAGTGACGAGTACACGACTCACGATTTGTGAGCGATACTGCGTCGCTCAGAGGTTTCACACGAGACGACGTCGTGTATGATGCCGGATGTGCGTCACGAAAACCGTGACCCCGACGATGCATCGCACGATCCATCGTCTCGTGTAAAGCACCCTTAAGAATAGATTTTTAATATATAGGTAGGAAGGTGGATGATTGGGTCGATGCTTGGTGTCAGACACTCACCAATCAGGTATTTGCTGCTCTAGTACATATGTGGTTGTTTAAGGTCTAGAAATTAAGTAAATACATCCTTCGATTAAAGAAACTCTGTCACCAGGTTTTTGCTACCTCATCTGAGAGCAGCATAATGTAGGGGCAGAGATCCTGATTCCAGCCATGTATCCCTTATGGTTATTGCCCAGCCAAACAAGAGAGACTATCGTAGCCAGTAAAAAGCCTTGTCAAGAAATGTAGCAGCCATTCTAAAGCCCTAAAATATTGACCAAATAATCCAGACAATAATGTGTGGTACAATTGCAGCACTGATGAAGATGAGGGTAGTAGTCTGGGAATAATCCGACACTCAATTGATAATGGAAGAGAGCTATAGGAGAGATGCAAGAAACAACAATGCTAGACAAATTGTGATCTACTAGACTTGCACAGCTCATGGTATTTTGGTGATTGCTTTTGTAGAGTTGTGTGGTAAATAAGGGGTGCTTTGACTTTGCTGCTAGAAACCAAAAGTGCCTAGCACAGATATTGCTAGTTAGACCACACAAAATAGATAATAAGGAACATGTGCTACTTGTTTACTTTACATCTTGAACAACATTTAAAAAATAAATAAATAAATAAATATTGGGAAGTAAGAATAGTTAAAAGTAGTGATGGGCAGACCCAGACTGTAAAAGTCTGGATCCACGTGGGTTCAAAAGTACCCGAGCATCGACCTCGAACCTGGAGTTTTCATGAACTGTGGGTAGTGATCTAGGTCTGGCAGCTTGGGTAATTTAAAAAAAATAATCGAAAAATAAAGAGAAAAGGGAAAAGCAGGCGCGTTCACATGCTGCTTTTTATAATTATTTAAATACATTTAAAATATGGCATGTGGTTCCCCCCAATCTTGATACTCAGATATGATAAGCTGACAGCTGGAAGCTGGTATTCTCAGGCTGGGTAAGCCCATGCTTATTTGCCCCCTCGCAGCCTAAAAATAGCAGCCTGTAGCCGCCCAGGATTGTTGTATCTATTAGATGCAACAATCCTGGAACTTTACCCGGCCATCCCAATTGACCTAGAGCAGTGGAAATCGTGTTAATAAGAGGTTAATAACAGCTCACAGTTGCCATTAAGCCCTAGATTAGTAATGGGAGGCATCCATTAGACCCCCATTACTAATCTGTAAGGGAAACAAAATAAACACAAACACAAAAAAAATCCTTTACTTGACATAAAATAAAAAAAAACCACTTTCTTTCACTCTTTTAATAACCCGCAAAACACCCCGATCCGTTGTAATCCACATGAGGTCCCATGACGATTTTGTGACGCCCTGGGCAAGCCAGGGCTCACAGGTCATAACACCACCACACCCTACACCCCAGTTAGGAACACCAAGGCTAACCTAAAATCCTTGTTGCCCTCCTCCAGGGGCTGATGTCCACACCAGGGGGTGGGCCAGGCGGTTGGCACCGCCCACCGAGGAGTTCACAGCCCTGGAGGCGGGAGAACCAGGCAGATCAGTTAGGGAGGTGAAACTAGAAGGAGGTGAAGTGGTAGAGGAGCTTGAGAGAAGGAGCAAAGAGTGACAGTTAAGACAGCCTGAAGTTGGTCCGGGTGTGTGCCCCGGACTGAGACAGCAAGGTCAGCAGACGGCGGTGACTGTCTGCAGGGGTGACTGCTTGGAGGTTGCTGGAAGGACCGCGGACGGGTGGTGGCCCGGCGGTACCGGAGCGGTATACGAAGAGCAGTCAGCACCAGTGGCAGGGGCCTTTCAGATCCCGGCAAGGCTAGGAGTCGCCGTGAATTTGCCAAATCCGTTAGTGAAGGGGACCTCTGGGTCTCCCAACAACCAAGTCCCGATTGAAGGCAACAGTCCAACCGTTACAGAGAGACACCACCACCGCCAGGGCACCAGTTTCTCAGGGCCAGCGCCTGCGGGCAAAGTAGGGCTCCTCCGGCCCATATCCAAGCCGGGGAGCGGGTTACCGGTGGGAACCCATCGCAACCATCATCATCTTAGGTGCAGGAAAAAGGGACCGTCACCGTCAACTACTGGGGAAAGCAAGTGCAGCCGTCCGTGGCTCGAGCCACCGAGCAGCAGCAGCAGGCCACAGCAGCTGCAGCGGCAGCCGGACCCGAGCAGTGGGAGAGCGCGGCGTCCCCTCCTCCACCCACGACAACTTGGCGTCACGAACAGGATCTTACCGCTCTGCCGTTGGGTAGAGGTGCACCTTGTGACCGCCGGAGGTATCCGGCCGGAAAATTTCAGAAGTCGCCATCTTTGGCGTGAAAAGTTCACGCTCGAGCATCTTCTCGAGTAGTAGAGGCGCGAAGGCCAAAACCCCGCCCCAATAGAGGAGGGGCCGAAAAGAGGCTAAGGGGGACGATATGGCGACTGGTCGCATGTAGCCACGGCTATAAAGGCAGAGATGCCAGGACTCTGCAGCAATACTGGGTTCCTGGAAGGCACGATTGCCAAGATGTACAACCCAACTCCCAACGAGGAAGCCCCCGCGCCCGGCACGGCGACGTGGTTGAGGGACCGGACCTTCCCGCTGAGTAACCGTCTGCAGGCCCACATGCAACTCCTCCTGGAGGAGTGGGAGACCGACATGGCGGACGTGGTGGCTGCTATGCGGAGCCGCGAGGTGGAAGAGGATTTAGAGGAGCAAGTAAGAGACCCACGCCCCTGTATTCTCGAGGGATCGGCCATTGAAGCTGAGGGGCCCGGCCTGCCTCCGCTCACCCTGCCTCTCGCCCTGCTACCTGCGTTAGCTGCTGCCGCCCCACCACTAGGCCCACTACCTGCCCAACCGGTAGCGATACCCTGCCAATCCGCCCCGGCGGACCAACCGGCTGCAGACACTTAGGACGTTCCCGAATCGTTCCCGGGGAACTGCGGCCCTGTAATGAAAATGTGCCAGAAGCTCCGGCAGTGATTGTGCCAGACCCCGAGCCCGGGACCGTGGCATGGATGAAAGCCCGGGTGATTCAATTCCACCAACGTCAGCAGGATCAGATCTTCAGGATCATGGAGCAGTGGACCAACGAGGTGGAGATGCTGATTGCAACTGCCCCAATGTACGGGGGGGGAATAGATGTAACAGAGTCGACTGGTGACCCACGTCCCTATGTCCTACCAGGACCGGCCGCTGCGGCTGAGGGGCCCGGCCTAGTCTCGGCCTATGCATCACCCTTGCCGTTACTTATGGGGCGCCTCAGTATGAACTCGCCTGATCTG
Source organism: Anomaloglossus baeobatrachus (assembly GCF_048569485.1). Lineage (NCBI taxonomy): Eukaryota > Metazoa > Chordata > Amphibia > Anura > Aromobatidae > Anomaloglossus > Anomaloglossus baeobatrachus. The sequence continues at coordinate 675,978,648 of NC_134353.1, read as the reverse complement.
TTGCTCCATGCTACCGCAGAAGGGTCTGAAGTGCTAGATGCTGGAGGCCAGGAGGCTGCGGCAGCTGGCGGTAACCCGCCTGACGCAGGAACAAGAGATGATGACTCCGGCCCCAGCCCCGGGTCCGCTGCTGAGTTTGAAGAGGCAAGTGAGCGTTCCCGCTATGTAGGAGACCCCGTGGTTTTCCATACCCCGCGTACCGGTGGAAATGGGTACCGGGTATCCCTGTCACAGCAGGCATGTCAGTGCATGTTTGATATGCTGGTGGCGGAGGATGGGTCCGCCTCAGCAGAAGAATCTGAGTAAGGCAGCGGAGCACCGTTGCACCGTCCCCGTCGGGACCAGAAAACATGTGTGTTAAAGTGTGTTTGAAAAAGTTTTGAAAGAGAAAATTGAAAGTGATCAACTGATGGAGTAACCAGATTATCTACCGTGATTTGAAAACCGGCCGTTGCCGGCACCGTTGTCCCCGTGGGGACCGCTTGAAAAGTTGTTTGCATAGGAACTCCTATGGACAAGCCCGTGAACTTGCAGGACAACCACAAACGTTAAGTGGGTTGTAAATAAATATGTTGTTACAGCTGACCGTAACCGCCTCCGGAGAGGCAGGTGGGAAGGACAGATCCCGCTCGGGTAACTTGTACTGGACTGAGGTCAAGGGGTGCTGCCTTTTGGGTTTGGGTTTTAGGGGCAGCATCAGGGCCAGGTTACTTGGGTGGGAGAGAGCGGCAGCTGCAACCGTTTAATGTTTAGCAACGTTTAAGTACCGAACCTCCCGATGTGGGATGATGTCATAACTTGTATTATGTTACCTTTTACATATTTTCCAGAAAATAAAACCGGTGTTTGACGGGCAGCCCACAGACGGTCTGCATTTTGCTAAGGGGGAATGTGACGCCCTGGGCAAGCCAGGGGTCACAGGTCATAACACCACCACACCCTACACCCCAGTTAGGAACACCAAGGCTAACCTAAAATCCTTGTTGCCCTCCTCCAGGGGCTGATGTCCACACCAGGGGGTGGGCCAGGTGGTTGGCTCCACCCACCGAGGAGTTCATAGCCCTGGAGGCGGGAGAACCAGGCAGATCAGTTAGGGAGGTGAAAGTAGAAGGAGGTGAAGTGGTAGAGGAGCTTGAGAGAAGGAGTAAAGAGTGACAGTTAAGAAAGCCTGAAGTTGGTCCGGGTGTGTGCCCCGGACTGAGACAGCAAGGTCAGCAGACGGCGGTGACTGTCTGCAGGGGTGACTGCTTGGAGGTTGCTGGAAGGACCGCGGACGGGTGGTGGCCCGGCGGTACCGGAGCGGTATATGAAGAGCAGTCAGCACCAGTGGCAGGGGCCTTTCGGATCCCGGCAAGGCTAGGAGTCGCCGTGAATTTGCCAAATCCGTTAGTGAAGGGGACCTCTGGGTCTCCCAACAACCAAGTCCCGATTGAAGGCAACAGTCCAACCATTACAGAGAGACACCGCCACCGCCAGGGCACCAGTTTCTCAGGGCCAGCGCCTGCGGGCAAAGTAGGGCTCCTCCGGCCCATATCCAAGCCGGGGAGCGGGTTACCGGTGGGAACCCATCGCAACCATCATCATCTTAGGTGCAGGAAAAAGGGACCGTCACCGTCAACTACTGGAGAAAGCAAGTGCAGCCGCCCGTGGGAACCGTCTTTCCAGCCGTGTGTTTTACCGAGAACTGTGTCATCGTCTCAGGCTGAGTGAGTACCACAGTGCCGCAAGGCACAGCGCTGCCCCCGCGTCCCTGCACCCCACCAAGCCCTGCATCACCCACCTCATCACTGGGCCCCGGGACAACCAACCCCCCTACCCACGGAGGGGAGGACTAACATCTAGCTGCTCCATACCATCACTCCCGGGATCCCCATACAGAGCAGCGGTGGTGTCAACAAATCACCACAACCGTGAGTGGCGTCACGGACAACTATCCCAAATCCCAATCCCCTTTCACTCACGGGCGAGGAGCGCCGCTCGAGTCCCCGGGATCTGGCCCATCGCTCGAGCCACCGAGCAGCAGCAGCAGGCCGCAGCAGCTGCAGCGGCAGCCGGACCCGAGCAGTGGGAGAGCGCGGCGTCCCCTCCTCCGCCCATGACAATTTCAGCTCTGCTACATCTGAAATCACAGCATGCAGGCTTAGAACATGATCCCCCGCTGTGAGCTTCAGGCAGAGAATTGTAGTGTGCCGGGGTTATCTTTTTTCTATCTTCAGGCAGAGAATGAGCCGCAGTGATCATTCAGGTTATTTCCAGTCACAGGTAAAGGTTCCCATCGTCCACCACCTATGACCGCAAATAACCTAAGCAATGTCACTGCTCATTATGTTGCTCATTCTCTGCCTGGGCTGTCACTTCAGATGTTGCAGAGCTGGAATAATTGTGGGACCTCTTGTAGATTACATCGGACCTGGATGGTTTGAGAGTTAATAAATGGGTGAAAGAGGATGTTCTTTCAAATAAAGGTTTTTTTCAGTGTTTGTCTTTATTTTTTTCACTTAAAGATTAGTAATAGGGGTCTAATAGGCGCCTCCTATTACTAATCTAGGGTTTAGTGGCAGCCAGGAGTTGTTATTAACCTCATATAGCAATCAGGATGAGCTGGGTGAAGTTCTGGAATTGTCGTATCTAATAGATGTGACAGTCCTCAGCAGCTACAGGCTGGGGGGCCCAATAAGCATGGGCCTCCCTAACCTGAGAATGCCAGCTCCTAGTTGTCAGCTTTATCATGACTGGGTATCAATATCAGGAGTGACAGCACACTGCTTTTTAAAAATTATTTATTTTATTTTTATTTTGATACACTGCCAAGATAAGCCTTGGGGCTGCAGCCTGTAGCTGTATGCTTTATCTGTGCTGGGTATCATGATTTGGGGAGACTCTATGCCAATATTTTTATTAATTTATTTTTACAGCAATAGAGATGCACACAGAGCACCTCTGATTGGTTGCAGTTAGACACACTGTCACACAGAGTGGGGACACTTCTGATTACAATAAATCACAGATGCAGGGACTGCTGGTGGTCGGGAAAGTAGTAAATATGTATGAAGGATAATGACGAGAAGCCCTGTAAGTAGTGTTACGGCCATGTAGGAGACTCGGTAAGTATAATGTGCCTGCTCCAATTCCCCTATCCCTTTTACCACAATTTTAAAGTGCCACATTTTGGTCCCCATAAACTTATATGGGGACCAGTGTCTAGCCAGATATCCGGGATCAATTCCGGGTCCGAACCATTTTTTTTTTGTTTTTAAACCCGGTTGGACCCACGAGTCTCATTAAATAGACTCTAGTATCTTTATTTTAGGCATTGTCAAGCTCTTTCTTTTATTTTACAAATGATGTGCAAATATAATGATGGTGTAAATTTAAAAATAGAAGACCTACTCAACTCTGGAAATCTCTTGCTGCTCCTTCATAATACTGCCCAGTTTCCCCTCTGATTTCCTTCCTTTCCTCTTCCAGCTTGGGTGCTTATGTGCCCAAAGTATCACCTCTGCTGCTAGTGATTGTGCTACAAAACCATGAACAAACAAGTTATTGTATTTGTGTATGAATAGACTACTGTCTCTCATTCAATGCAGGAACAAACAAAGGTAGGCTATTTCTAGACTTTATATAAATAAGCAAAGCTTTCACATTATGTCTATTATAACATTCATATTAAAGGATAGCTTCATTTTAAAGCTAGATGTTTCACTTCCAATTATCTTTCATCAGTAAATTTATGTTCCTTTAGGCCTACTTAGAAGCAGAAAATATTATTTGCAAAAATTATATCTGCTAATGATAAGCTCAAACGTTCTCCAATCGAGTAACGAGTATAATAAAAGTCAATGGGGAACTTGAGGATTTTCAGAAGACTCTCCCCAGAGGGCTGGGGGCAGGAAGATCACTGAAATGGATGGAAACAGCACTCAAATGAAATGGGAACTGCATGGTGAAGCTGTCTGGATGCATCTCTGACTCTCAGGTCACTGCTGAGAGCTAAATAAATTAATAATTTTTTAAAAAATGTCAGAGTCTACCCTATTTTTGATCAAAAGCCAAGATAAAGCAAAAAGCTTGGGACTGATATTATCAGGCTTGGAAAGTCCATGGTCATTTGGCCCCTCCCAGCCTTAAAACGCCAACTTACAGCTGCCCCAGAATTTGTGCATTACTTGAGATGCACCAATCTCAACTTCATTCTAATAACGAGGCTACATAGGTCGTACTACAGAATTGGTGGATGTTGTGTAAACACAATGGACTATGTCAGAGCTTGGAGGTTTATTTCATTAATAAATTGATGAACGAAAAACGGTGTCTTGTCTTTATATCTCTCTTTTTATGTCTTTCAGGCTTCCATTTGTGGAGTATGTCAGGTTTGTGGACTACTTCAGCTATGCTTGCTTTTTTATTTACTAAATTGATTAACCAGGACTAGAGTAGGGGTATGATTTTAAAATAAAGTATTTGTTTTTTTTATTTTATCTTACCGTGTTAGTAATGGGAATGTCTGATAGATGCCTCTCCATTACTAAGATCAGGGCTTGATGCCAGCTGACACTACACAGCTGACATCAATCCCCAAAAATATTACTCCAATTGCCACCAACCCAGGGCAATTAGTAAGAGCTGAGGTGAAGCACCAGAATTGGCACATCTAATGCGATGCTCCACTTTTGGGGCAGCTGTGCGTTGATTTTTTTAGGCTAGGTAGGGCCCAATAATCATAGACCTTGCCAGCCGCATAATATCAACCTGCAACTGTCTGTTTTACTTTGGGTGGTTATTAAGAATAGGGGTACCCCACATACATTTTTAATCTATTTTTTTTAACAAGAACAGTAAATTACAAAAGCAAGGTACATACTTGTAGATATCCATCAGATATATAACTAGTGTCTTGCATGTGTGTAGTATACTGTACTTGTTAATAAATAAGCCAGCATGCATACGTTACTGCTATTTACAGTCACCAGAGCTGCATTTGCTGATCATGGACTACAACAGAGAAGCTTTGTGGGAACGTTTTTGATAATAAATTGGTGAATGAGGGATAGAGTAGGGGAGTCATTTTATTTAAATAAACTATTCCTGTGTGTGTGTGTTTTTTTTTTAAGAACTGGGTTAGTAATGGTGGTGTCTGATAGGCACCTTTCTATTACTAATCCCTGGATTTAGTGGATTTGGTGCCAGCTGACATTACACAGCTGACATCAACCTCCTAAATTATTATTCTGATTGCCACCATACTAGGGCAATCTAGAAGAGCAGTTCAAAGCCCAGAATGGCTGCATCTTAGTCACCAATTATGGTGTGGATGTGTTCTGGTATTTTTAGGCTGGGAAGGGCAAAATAACCATGGACCTTCTCAGCCTGATAATATCAGTCCCCACCTGTCTTCTTTACCTTGGCTGGTTATGAAAAATAGGGGAAACCCAAGTAATTTTTAATAATTATTATTTATTTAGTTCCCAGCAGTGACCTGATTATCAGAAATGCATCCAGGCATCTTCCTCATGGTGTTTCCATCAATTTCAGCAATTTTCCAGTCACCACAGACTTCTTGTTAGGGTCTTCCAGAAATATGCTTGAGTTTCACATTGACTTCCATTATACTTGTTACGCGAGCATCTGACCTGCTCGATTCAAATACCGAGCACTCGAGCAATTTAGTGCTAGGTCATCACTAGTGAGATGCAGTTTTTTGGCCTCCAAACATGGTATGTATTATGATAGCTAAAGAGTTCAATTTTGGTCTTATCTGATCAGACTATATAATTTAAGTATTTTACAGGCTTTTTTAAATGTTGTTGAGCAAACTTTAAATGTTTTTGAACTTGCTTTTTGTTCAGCGATATAGACCTGTATGGTGAACATGCATATGTGACGCCCTGGCAAAACCAGGTGGTCACACAGTTTAGGCCCCCGCATAACACCTCTCCCACACAGGGTTAAACCAGCAGACAAAATACTAGTCGACCCCTCAGGGAAGGACAGACACACCAGTGGGCGGGACCAGGTGAAAGGAAAATGCCCACCTAGGGGTCTGGAGAGCCCGGGGCGGTTAAAACAGTCAGTTAGTTGGTGTTTGTAGTTCAAGTAGAGGAGTTTGAAGGTGGTAGTTGACAGGCGTCGGGGTTGGAGCCCCGGCATGCTGGCTAGGTGGCAGACAGTGGTGAGTACCAGCAGGAGACGGGAAGATGGCTGTCGGAGATCCAAAGTGGACCAGGGCAGGGTTGTAGCCCGCTGGTACCGACATCGGAGAACCGACCAGGAAAACCGTGCACAAAAGGTGGTACTAAAAACCTTGTGTGATTTGTTCAACCGTGAGTAACATCCCCGGCCTGACCGGATGTGCCAGCCCCTGCCGTTACCATCCCCTGCACAGAGACATTGGGCCCCAGGGTATCCATCCCTGCCCACGGAGGGGTTAACATCCAGCTGCTAGCCCATCGCCCCCGGGAGTCCCACAGCAGCAGCGGTGGTGCTACACCTCACCACACACCGTGGGTGGCGTCACAGACAGTTTTCAACAACACCCGTACAAATACGTCCCCATTTATTCGAAGTGACTGTGCGACCCCCGGGTCCGGTAGAGTCCCTCGAGCCATACCGCAAATCCAGATCCGAGCAGCACCGGCTGCTGCCGTTTGGGTGGCACACATACAGACCATGGAGGTTGAGTGCATTACTTACTGTATTTGTTTTCTTCATGTGTTCATTCTTTTTTACCAGTGTCATTTCTCAATATTACACAACTTAATTTATGGTCCATGGTTTGATTTCTTTGACTGTGTGGATTACAAGGTTTGTTACCAAAATCTAGTGAGAATTTCATGTCAATAGCACCTCTACAAATATAAATAAATTTGTGATGTGTTCAATATTTATTTGACCAACTGAAGATCTCTTAGGAGGGTTAATCTGTAGTGATGAGCGAGTACTAAAAAGCTCGGGTGCTCGAAGCTCGGGCCGAGCCTCCCAAGATACTCGTGTACTCGGTCCGAGCAACGAGCCCAATGTTATCCTATGGGAGACCCGAGTATTTTTGTGAAATGACCCCCCGGCAGCATGTAGAAACCCTAAAAATGTCACAAAAGTCTCAGAAGAGTGCTCAAATGACATGGCAACAGCATGGGGAAGACCCCTTGAAGCATTTATCACTCAAAAGTCACAGCTGTGAACAATTTTGTCCGCGTTTCACGCCATTTTTACGGACTCACCAGAAAACCTTCCAAAATGACCCCAAAATGATTTTTCATGGCAGAAATGTTAAGGGCACATACGCAATAGTGAGATAGAGCTGGTGTATGTTACTTTTTGAGATTAATACATGAAAGATTTTACGTGAAAACATTGTGTGGCACTCCGATGTCCCTGAGAAGAGACGTACATGAAGGCCTCTTGAGTCTAATGTGCCCATTTTGAGGAAGTGAGTCTTTGTAGTATTTTCCTTTGCCAGGGCAGTCCAAAATTGTGAGGTTCACCAATGCCCCTGCATACAGACGTGCATGAGGGCCTGTAAACCTGAAGTGCCCATTGTAAGGAAGTGGGTCTATTGTAGTATAGCCCTTAGGCAGGGCAGCCAAAAATTGGGAGGCTCCACATTGTCCCTGGATAGAGACGTGCATGATGGCCTGTAAACCTGAAGTGCCCATTGTAAGGAAGTGGGTCTATTTTAGTATAGCCCTTTGCCAGGGCAGCCAAAAATTGGGAGGCTCCACGTTGTCCCTGGATAGAGACGTGCATGATGGCCTGTAAACCTGAAGTGCCCATTGTAAGGAAGTGGGTCTATTGTAGTATAGCCCTTTGCCAGGGCAGCCAAAAATTGGGAGGCTCCACGTTGTCCCTGGGTAGAGACGTGCATGAGGGCCTCAAAACATTAAGTGTCCATTGTCAGGAAGTGGGTGTATTATAGTATAGCCCTTAGGCAGGGCAGCCAAAAATTGGGAGGCTCCACGTTGTCCCTGGGTAGAGGCGTGCATGAGGGCCTCAAAACATTAAGTGTCCATTGTCAGGAAGTGGGTGTATTATAGTATAGCCCTTAGGCAGGGCAGCCAAAAATTGGGAGGCTCCACGTTGTCCCTGGGTAGAGACGTGCATGAGGGCCTCAAAACATTAAGTGTTCATTGTCAGGAAGTGGGTGTATTATAGTATAGCCCTTAGGCAGGGCAGCCAAAAATTGGGAGGCTCCACGTTGTCCCTGGGTAGAGACGTGCATGAGGGCCTCAAAACATTAAGTGTCCATTGTCAGGAAGTGGGTGTATTATAGTATAGCCCTTAGGCAGGGCAGCCAAAAATTGGGAGGCTCCACGTTGTCCCTGGGTAGAGACGTGCATGAGGGCCTCAAAACATTGTTCCCATTGCAAAGGAGCGGGTCTCCTGTCGTTGTAATGTCCATTCTGCAAAGAATGGGCGAAAAAATTTACCACTGGGGGTATACCTGAAACAAAGGCCTAAGTATTGCAATTTGTAACGGTCATCATCATGGTGGCGCATGAGGAGAAGGAGGAGCAGTCCAGCGATTATCCAAAGTCCAGAAGTGTGTACCCATGGGTGAGTGGAGGTACATGGCAAACTTTAAATTCCGCTCTCATTTGCTGGTGGTGTGGTGAAGTCTGGCCCAATCCAACCCTTGTTCATCTTGATCAGAGTCAGCCTGTCAGCATTTTCAGTTGACAGGCGGGTGCGTTTATCTGTAATGATTCCACCTGCGGCACTAAAAACACGCTCTGACAAAACGCTAGCAGCAGGGCAGGCCAGGACTTCCAAGGCGTAGAGAGCCAATTCATGCCACGTGTCCAGCTTGGATACCCAATAATTGTAAGGCACAGAGGAATGTCGGAGTACAGTTGTTCGATCTGCAAGGTACTCCTTCAGCATCTGGGCAAACTTAGGATTTCTTGTGGCACTACCCCGCACCTCAGGGGCTGTGGTACGTGAGGGGCTGAGAAAACTGTCCCACATCTTAAAGACTGTTCCCCTACCTCTGGCGGATTGGACTTGTGCCTCTCTCGGCTGTACGCCTCGGTTGTCAACTGATTCCTGACCTATGCCGCTAGCGTTTTGTGAGGGGAATGCTTTGCCTACTTCCGTGACTATGGCCTTCCGAAACTGCTGCATTTTGGTTGACCTCTCCTCCACGGGAATAAGAGACAAAAAGTTCTCCTTGTAGCGTGGGTCTAACAGTGTTACCAACCAGTAATGATTGTCGGCCAAGATGTTCTTAACGCGAGGGTCACGAGACAGGCAGCTTACCATAAAGTCAGCCATGTGCGCCAGACTCTTAACAGCCAGGACTTCAGTAGCCTGACCAACAAGATGACTGAACATGCTGTCCTCCTCCTCCTCCTCCTCCTCCTCCTCATCTACCCTGTCCTCTGGCCAGCCACGCTGAACCGAGGATATGACTGGTGTGCATGTCATATCCTCAATTTGGCCGGAGAGTTGCTCCATGTCTTCATCCTCCTCCTCGTCATAGTCCTCCACTGCACGTTGTGATGAGACGAGGCTGGGCTGTGCGTTATCACCCACACCCACTACTGTTTCTTGCTGCAACTCATCGTGCTCCGCCTGCAATGCATCATGTTTGTTTTTCAGCAGAGACCGTTTTAGAAGGCAGAGTAGCGGTATGGTGACGCTAATAATGGCGTCATCACCACTCACCATCTTGGTGGAGTCCTCAAAGTTTTGGAGGATGGTACATAGGTCTGACATCCATCTCCACTCCTCAGGTGTTATGTGTGGAGTTTGACCCATTTCCCGACGGCTTAGGTGATGCAGGTACTCAACAACTGCCCTCTTCTGCTCACATATCCTGACCAACATGTGCAGAGTTGAATTCCAACGCGTGGGGACATCACACACCAGTCTGTGAGCCGGAAGATGCAAACGGCGCTGAAAGCCGGCAAGGCCGGCTGAAGCAGTAGGTGACTTTCGAAAATGTGCAGACAGGCGGCGAACTTTTACCAGCAGATCAGACAGCTCTGGGTATGACTTTAGAAACCGCTGAACCACGAGGTTGAGCACATGGGCCACGCATGGAACATGTGTCAGCTGGCCTCGCCTCAAAGCCGCCACCAGGTTCCGGCCATTGTCACACACGACCTTTCCTGGCTTTAGGTTCAGAGGTGTGAGCCAGTGATCTGCCTGCTGTTTCAGAGCTGTCCACAGCTCTTCTGCATTGTGGGGTTTGTCACCTATGCAGATTAGCTTCAGCACAGCCTGTTGCCGCTTTGCCGAGGCAGTGCTGCAGTGCTTCCAGCTTGTGACTGGTGTGGAGGGTACAGTGGATGAGGATGCGCAGGAGGAGGAGGAGGCTGAAGAGCATGACATTCCGGAGCTGTAGAGTGTGGGTGAAACACTGACTGAGGTAGGGCCTGCAAACCTTGGTGTGGGAAGGACGTGTTCCGTCCCTCGCTCAGACTGGGTCCCAGCTTCCACAATATTAACCCAGTGTGCCGTCAACGAGATGTAGCAGCCTTGCCCACAAGCACTTGTCCACGTGTCTGTGGTTAGGTGGACCTTGGGTGAAACAGCGTTGTTCAGGGCACGTGTGATGTTTTGTGACACGTGGTTATGCAACGCGGGGACGGCACACCGGGAGAAATAGTGGCGGCTGGGGACCGAGTAACGTGGGACAGCTGCCGCCATCAGGTCACGGAATGCTTCTGTCTCCACCAGCCTAAAAGGCAACATTTCCAGCGCAAGCAGTCGCGAAATGTTAGCATTTAGAACTGTGGCATGTGGGGTGTTGGCAGTGTATTTGCGCCTGCGTTCAAAGGTTTGCTGAATGGATAACTGAACGCTGCGCTGGGACAAGGACGTGCTTGATGATGGTGTTCTTTCTGCGTAGGCAACTGCAGGTGCAGGAGTGGAGGAGGCTTGTTCGCAGGCAGCATGGACAGGGGATTGGCTCGCATGCACAACCAGCGAAGACGTAGCAGTGACATCAGCAAGCACTGCTCCTCGACTCTGTTGTACTTCCCACAAAGTCGGGTGCTTGGCTGACATGTGCCTGATCATGCTGGTGGTGGTCAGGCTGCTAGTTTTGGTACCCCTGCTGATGCTGGCACGGCAGGTGTTGCAAATGGCCTTTTTTGAATCATCTGGATCCAACTTAAAAAACTGCCAGACTCGGGAAGACCTAACATTTGTACAGGCACCTTGTGTCGTCGTGTTGTTCCGGGGAACGGTTGCCTGACTTCTGCCTGGGGCCACCACCCTGCTTCTTACTGCCTGTTGTGATGCTACGCCTCCCTCCCCCTGTGCACTGCTGTCCTCGCTCTGCATATCCTCCTGCCAGGTTGGGTCAGTTACTGGATCATCCACCACGTCGTCTTCCTCTTCCGCACCCTGCTCCTCCTCCTGACTTGCTGACAATTGTGTCTCATCATCGTCCACCACTTGTTGAGACACGTTGCCAACTTCGTGAGAACGTGGCTGCTCAAATATTTGGCCATCTGTACAGACGATCTCCTCATGACCCACTTCAATATGAGCTGGCGAGAGGCCAGAATGTGTGAATGGAAACGTGAACAGCTCTTCCGAGTGTCCAAGTGTGGGATCATTAATGTCCGAGGACGTGTACTCGGCCTGGTGGTAGGAAGGAGGATCAGGTTCTGAAAGGTGCGGTGCAGTATCACGGCTACTGACACTTGACCGTGTGGAAGACAGAGTGTTTGTGGTGGTGCCAATCTGACTGGAAGCATTATCTGCTATCCAACTAACAACCTGTTGACACTGGTCTTGGTTCAAGAGCGGTGTACTGCTGCGGTCCCCAAGAATTTGGGACAGGACGTGCGAGCGACTAGATGTGGCCCTTTGTTGTGGCGAAATTAGAGCTTGCCCACGACCTCGGCCTCTGCCTGCACCACCATCACGTCCACTTCCTTGTTCCTTGCCAATGCCCTTGCGCATTTTGCAATGCTGTGCACTGCTGACGTGTATATTCACTACTTGTGCGTTATATCAAAGTTTCTGGAAATTGCACACAAGTGCACCTGTACGCTGCCACCAACAGGCACACACGTGCGGTTTTAAAAACCAAGCACGGACGCAATAAGAACCTAACAGGTTTTTTTGGGGAGCGACAATTACAGACAAGTCAGACACTATCTGGACTGTTTTACACTGTGTACACCAGCCCCAGATATGATGAAGGCTGGTATACGGTCACCACTACCCTGCCTGCCTGCCTGCCTGTATACTGGTACAATAGTCCTGACAAGGACTCTTTTGGTCACTAGCCTGTATTCAGACCTGGCTATACCCTGCCTGTATATAGCAACAATAGTCCTGAGAAGGACTCTTCTACTGTACTCCGACCTGGCTATACCCTGCCTGCCTGTATACAACTAGAATAGTCCTGAGAAGGACTTTTGGTCACACTGTTTGCAGCCCTGCAACTGAAAAAGCTATAAAGGGCCGCAAAGCTTTCCCTGAATCAGCGACACTCTCCCTGCACTGACAGTCTGGATAGCTGTGAGCAGAGCACAGCGCGCCGGCCGATATAAAGGCTCGGTCACGCTGTGCAGGCCGGCCAATCACTGCAATTCCACAACTAACAGGGCTGTGGCATTGCAGTGGTCTGCCAGCCAATCCCTGCATGAGGGCTGGCTCTCAAAAGAGCGCCAACATGCAGAAATGAAGACCACGAGTACAGCACGAGTATCGCGAGATTACTCGGTCCCCGCCGAGCAGCCCGAGTACAGCGATACTCGTGCGAGTACCGAGTAGTTACAAGCATGCTCGCTCATCACTATTAATCTGTTAATCCTACTGAAAGATTCCCTTTAAATTTGACTACATAAACAGGTGTGTCAAATCAAATCTTCACAGTTAAATGATTTAGTTGTTTTTTTTTTACTTTTTTTTTGATAAATAAATTAAATCCTCTTGGCTAAAATAGAAAACATTGCGAGGTACTTACATGCCTAGGAAGACAAATGCAGCAAGGCAACAGCCCACATTATTATTGAATCACGTATGCTTTTTAAAATGTACACGTCAAACAATTAATTATGCAAAAAGTAAAAAGTGTGCATTTTTTTAATAGAAATATTTGTTTCTTTCTTATACATTTCCCCTCCATAACAGAAGGCTGTAACCAAAAATTAGTACATAATTGGAAAACAAATTGCACTTGTCTGCGTATTGTTGTGGAGTGTACAGCTGCAAAATTAGACAAACAGATATCCAAAAATAAATATATGTTATAAATAGTGATGAGCAAATATATTCGGCACTATTTGTTACTCGGATGAATGTTAAGGTATTCAGGATATTTGTTACTCATTGATTATTTTGTTATTCGATATATTTGATATTTAGCAACTAAACATTGCCTGCTAATGACAGTAATGCCGTAGCCATCTTAGTTACTGGCATTACTGTGATTGGCAGGTGTAGTGAAAAAAAAAATGGGGTGTGATCCCCCTCCTATTTGTGAAAACCAGGGCAGATAAAGCAGACGGCTAGGGACTGGGAAGGTCATATGGTTATTGGGCCCTCCCCAGCCTAAAAATAGCCCGTAGCCAACCCATATTTGGCTCATCCAATTGTAGCACTTTACCCGGTTTATCCCAATTGCACTGTTGCTGTAACTTTTCGGGCTAATATATGGGATTCATGTCAGCTGTGATTTGTAAAATATCACAGCTGCCATCATACACTGAGATGGTAATGGAGAGGTATAAGAACACCATTAGGAAACCTGTAAGTAAAACGAAATAAAACACAAACACACAAAAATCTTTTCTTTTAAATAAAAAAAAATCCACACCCTTTTCACCAATTTATTAATCTCAAAAACACTCCCACAGGTGCTACGTAATTCACTCGACATCCCACAACAAGGAAGGGAGAATTGAGTGGAAAATGTGTTTCAAGATGTCCCCCGAACACTGTGTTAAAATGGCAACTGCTTGTGTCACAGCGACTATGGGGAAGACCACCCATCTTAAGAGTGGAGGGAGCAGAAGAGCAAAAAGAGATGTCCATCTCACTACTGCACTACCCTGGAGAAGTGGATGCCTGGTCACCAGAGACCAACCCAATGTGGGAGGTGTGCGCTTGCGGAGGTACAATGCAAAAGAAAGTCCTGCCCACCCGGAGGTTTTGGAAGCTAACTAAAGGTGTGGCGAGGTCAGAGACAACAGGAGTAAGAGAGGAGATGCCTGTCACTTCACTGACATAGCCCCCAACCGCGTTACAATTTCACTACTTAAATCATTCTTTTAAATCTGATTTGCTCTGTACCTGGGACTGGTATATTAGCCTCAGTTATCTGTGGAAATGCAACTTCTTACCTGGATTGCAGAGCGTCTAAGACCAAGAAGCTCCTGCTCACTTAATAGACCCATCAGTCACATGAACTTTGGGTCTAGAAGAAGAATCAACATTAGGATTTGATATTACTGTATACACAGCACTTGCTCAGTAATTTGGACGTCACTGCAGAGTAGAATGCGAACCATGCAGACAATTAAAGTCTATGTGCAGTCCACAACTAGTTAAAGGAAACCTGTCAGGTCCTATATGTGCCCAAAACCACGAGCAGTTCTGGGTGCATATTGTTAATTCCTGCCTAACCCTCCCTGTATACACTAGCATAGATAAAGAGATCTTTAGAAAAAGTAGTTAGCATTAGTTCCCCGGCCAGTCCCTCACATTAGCATGTTAGCATGCTCCTGTGGGCGTGCTATAATGCTAATGAATACGCAGCGTCACACGGTGATCTCACTCACTTCTCCGCCGCCATCACCGCCCAACTCTGGATTTCGGCTCAGTGTGCATGACCACAGAGTTTGGGTCATGTGAACTATGAAGCCGGGTGTACGCGTCCTGGCTTCAAACTGAAGTAGTGCGCATGACGCAAACTCCGGGGTCATGCGCACTGAGCCAAAATCCAGCGTCTGGCAGCAGAGAGGTGAGTGAGATCATCGTGTAGCGCTGAGTATTTATTAGCATGTTAGCACACCCACAGGGGTGTAATAACATGCTAATGAGGGGTGACTGGATGGGGAACTAACGACCAGGGGACTAGTGCCCTCGATCATTAGTATACGGTAAAAGATCTTTAGAAATACTTTTTCCAAAGATCTCTTTATCTATGCTACTAGATACAGGGACGGTTATCAGGGATTACTAATATGCACCCAGAACTGCTCATGGTTCTAAGTACATATTGCACCTGACAGGTTCCCTTTAAGTAAACTTCATGTTTAGTACGCTCATCTTCCACTGAACCTCATAACAGTACAGGATGATATATAGTGTCAAGCCGTACCAGAGGATCCTGTGATTTTTACTGTAAGCCGGTGTACCTTGTTCTATTCACCATAGAGAAATGTGAAGTTTTCACAAGCACGGGAGGCACAATTTAGTTATATAAGGCACATAAAAATAGCCGTCTGTAGAAACCGAGAGCACAAACTGTTTGACAAGTAACACAAAGATGTGCTCTTCCATTTTTCTCTGTTCCTTGGCTGTATTCATTAGAAAATGCAGTTGTTCTCATTAAGAGATAGGCTATTGTTACGAGATTAAAACTATTCATTTAGTGCATTGTGCTCCTATCATTAAAAACAGTACAACTAATGGAATTGCATGGAGCTTAGACATTTAATTTAATGCAATACAGTTCATTTACAGCCGTGCTAATACAGATATTGATATTGTAATCAACAGTCATTAACATTGGTAATTAAATCATTTTTTACCAATATCAATTAGTTGATCATAGTGTGCATTTGTGCGAAGCAGTATCAACTAGAGGGTGTCATATTTGATCTGCTTTAAATTAACTTGGAGCCAGGGCAAATTTTAGATAAAGTGGCTCTGGGCAAATGTTAAAAGTGGGGCCCCAAATGTTAACATATTGCACCCTCACACTGGAACATTTAGGTTGCATTTACACAAGCTGATTTCTGACCTTTACACCGTCACGACCAAGGGCATACTGGTGTGTCCTTGATTGCCTCCCTCCGGTTACCTCGGACTCAGGTGACGAGCCTGCGGTTATCCCTGCACATCTCTACTGATCTGATCAGCAGAGATGTGTGGCTAACAGGCTGCGTGGATCGCATATCCGATGCACCCGTGCCTGTTAACCACTTGGATCATGCTGTCAATACTGACAGTACAATTTAAATAGCTGCATTGGGGATCGCACCATTCCCCACTGCCATCGGCAGAACAGTGATGCGATCACAGGGTGCCAATATGTTGCCATGTTAGCGGGGAGGTCAGCTGATGACCCCTGGTGCTACCATAATGAACTTCCTTGGAGAGCGAACAGAGTACCAGCTCTCACAGGAACACTGCATTTCTGCTGATCAGAGTTATGCTGCTCTGATCAGCAGAAATGAAGAAGTGATCGGACACTGCAGTGAAAAATTCCCTTAGGAGGACTAGTAAAGTCAATAAAAAATGTAAAAAAAGTTTTTAAAAATATGAAAAAATAAAAAAAAAAATTAAAGTTTAAATCACCCCTTTTTACCCCATTGACAATAAAACAGTAAAAAAAATACACATATCTGATATCATTGTCTTCAGAAATGCCTGGTCTGTCAAAATATAAAATCAATTAATCTGGATGGTATACGGTGTGGTGACAAAAAAATTCCAAATGCCAAAATTATGTTTTTTAATAGCCAAAATTTAAAAAACAATAAATTCAACAACAGGTGATTAAAACATAGCATTTGCGCAGAAATGGTGCAATTAAAAATGTCAGGTCAAGATGCAAAAAATAAGCTATCACTGAGCCCCATTTCCCCAAAAATGAGAAGTAAAAGTATACATGCTTGGTATCTACGAACTCACAGAAAAATGGCAGCAGTAATTGCTTAGCTATTGGAGGATTTAATTCCTCTTTTTGTTGTTTTTTTTTTATATATACATATATATATATATATATATATATATATATATATATATATATATATATATATTAGCGTAGTACCAGCATAGGAAACCGGCAAGGGAACCCCTGTTTATATATATATATATATATATATATATATATATATATATATATATACAGTTAGGTCCAGAAATATTTGGACAGTGACACAATTTTCGCGAGTTGGGCTCTGCATGCCACCACATTGGATTTGAAATGAAACCTCTACAACAGAATTCAAGTGCAGATTGTAACGTTTAATTTGAAGGTTTGAACAAAAATATCTGATAGAAATTGTAGGAATTGTACACATTTCTTTACAAACACTCCACATTTTAGGAGGTCAAAAGTAATTGGACAAATAAACCAAACCCAAACAAAATATTTTTATTTTCAATATTTTGTTGCGAATCCTTTGAAGGCAATCACTGCCTTAAGTCTGGAACCCATGGACATCACCAAACGCTGGGTTTCCTCCTTCTTAATGCTTTGCCAGGCCTTTACAGCTGCAGCCTTCAGGTCTTGCTTGTTTGTGGGTCTTTCCGTCTTACGTCTGGATTTGAGCAAGTGAAATACATGCTCAATTGGGTTAAGATCTGGTGATTGACTTGGCCATTGCAGAATGTTCCACTTTTTTGCACTCATGAACTCCTGGGTAGCTTTGGCTGTATGCTTGGTGTCATTGTCCATCTGTACTATGAAGCGCCGTCCGATCAACTTTGCGGCATTTGGCTGAATCTGGGCTGAAAGTATATCCCGGTACACTTCAGAATTCATCCGGCTACTCTTGTCTGCTGTTATGTCATCAATAAACACAAGTGACCCAGTGCCATTGAAAGCCATGCATGCCCATGCCATCACGTTGCCTCCACCATGTTTTACAGAGGATGTGGTGTGCCTTGGATCATGTGCCGTTCCCTTTCTTCTCCAAACTTTTTTCTTCCCATCATTCTGGTACAGGTTGATCTTTGTCTCATCTGTCCATAGAATACTTTTCCAGAACTGAGCTGGCTTCATGAGGTGTTTTTCAGCAAATTTAACTCTGGCCTGTCTATTTTTGGAATTGATCAATGGTTTGCATCTAGATGTGAACCCTTTGTATTTACTTTCATGGAGTCTTCTCTTTACTGTTGACTTAGAGACAGATACACCTACTTCACTGAGAGTGTTCTGGACTTCAGTTGATGCTGTGAATGGGTTCTTCTTCAACAAAGAAAGTATGCGGCGATCATCCACCACTGTTGTCATCCGTGGACGCCCAGGCCTTTTTGAGTTCCCAAGCTCACCAGTCAATTCCTTTTTTCTCAGAATGTACCCGACTGTTGATTTTGCTACTCCAAGCATGTCTGCTATCTCTCTGATGGATTTTTTCTTTTTTTTCAGCCTCAGGATGTTCTGTTTCACCTCAATTGAGAGTTCCTTAGACCGCATGTTGTCTGGTCACAGAAACAGCTTCCAAATGCAAAACCACACACCTGTAATCAACCCCAGACCTTTTAACTACTTCATTGATTACAGGTTAACGAGGGAGACGTCTTCAGAGTTAATTGCAGCCCTTAGAGTCCCTTGTCCAATTACTTTTGGTCCCTTGAAAAAGAGGAGGCTATGCATTACAGAGCTATGATTCCTAAACCCTTTCTCCGATTTGGATGTGAAAACTCTCATATTGCAGCTGGGAGTGTACACTTTCAGCCCATATTATATATATAATTGTATTTCTGAACATGTTTTTGTAAACAGCTAAAATAACAAAACTTGTGTCACTGTCCAAATATTTCTGGACCTAACTGTATATACATACACTAGCTGTGGTACCCGGGCGTTGCCCGGGATAGTAACTGTCTCTCTGTCTCTCTCCCAGTCTCTGTCAGTGTGTCGCTGTATGTTTGTTTCGCTGTCTATCTCTTTCCTTGTCTGTTTCTATCTCTCTGTATTTGCATCATTCTATCTGTCTCAATTTCTGCATCTGTCTGTCTCTCTCTCTCTCTGTCTCTTTGCCCATCTGTCTCTTTGCTCGTCTGTCTCTTTGTCCGTCTGTCTCTGTGTCCATCTGTATTTTTGCCTGGCTGTCTTTTTGCCCAGTTGTCTCTTTGCCCGGCTGTCTCTTTGCCCGGCTGTCTCTTTGCCCGGCTTTCTCTTTGCCCGGCTTTCTCTTTGCCCGGCTGTCTCTTTGCCCGGCTGTCTCTTTGCTGGGCTGTCTATTTTCCGCTCTGTCTCTTTTCTGCTCTGTCTCTTTCCCGCTCTGTCTCTTCCCCGCTCTGTCTCTTTCCCGTTTTGTCTTTTTCCCGCTCTGTTTCTTTCCCGCTCTGTCTCTTTCCCGCTCTCTTTCCAGGTCTGTCTCTTTGCCCCTCTGTCTCTTTCCAGG
This sequence comes from Anomaloglossus baeobatrachus, assembly GCF_048569485.1. NCBI lineage: Eukaryota > Metazoa > Chordata > Amphibia > Anura > Aromobatidae > Anomaloglossus > Anomaloglossus baeobatrachus. Next base: position 675,959,383 of record NC_134353.1, on the reverse strand, counting down.
TCCATCTCTTTCCAGGTCTGTCTCTTTGGACATCTGTCTCTTTGCCCGGCTGTCTCTTTGCCCGGCTGTCTCTTTGCCCGGCTGTCTCTTTCCCCGTCTGTCTTTTTTCCGTCTGTCTCTTTGCCCATCTGTCTCTTTCCCGCTCTGTCTCTTTCCTGCTCTGTCTCTTTTGCGCTCTGTCACTTTCACGCTCTGTCTCTTTCCCGCTCTGTCTCTTTCCAGGTCTGTCTCTTTCCATGTCTGTCTCTTTCCAGGTCTGTCTCTTTGGGCGTCTGTCTCTTTGGGCGTCTGTCTCTTTGGGCGTCTGTCTCTTTGGGCGTCTGTCTCTTTGGGCGTCTGTCTCTTTGCCAGGCTGTTTCTTTGCTGGGCTGTTTCTTTCCCGCTCTGTCTCTTTCCCGCTGTGTCTCTTTCCAGGTCTGTCTCTTTGCCCGTCTGTCTCTTTCCAGGTTTGTCTCTTTCCAGGTCTGTCTCTTTGGGCGGCTGTCTCTTTGGGTGGCTGTCTCCTTGGACGGCTGTCTCTTTGGGCGGCTATCTCTTTCCCGGGCTGTCTCTTTGCCGGGCTGTCTCTTTGCCGGGCTGTCTCTTTCCAGGACTGTCTCTTTCCCGCTCTGTCTCTTTCCCTCTCTGTCTCTTTCCCGCTCTGTCTCTTTCCAGGTCTGTCTCTTTCCAGGTCTGTCTCTTTCCAGGTCTGTCTCTTTTGCGCTCTGTCTCTTTTCCGCTCGGTCTCTTTCCAGGTCTATATCTTTCCAGGTCTGTCTCTTTGGGCGTCTGTCTTATTGGGCGTCTGTCTCTTTGCCCAGCTGTCTCTTTCCAGGGCTGTCTCTTTCCCCGGCTGTCTTTCCCTGGAAGGTCTCTTTCCCCGGCTGTCTCTTTCCCCGGCTGTCTCTTTCCCATCTGTCTTTTTCTGTCTCTCTCTATTGTCTATCCTATCTTATACTAACAGTTTATTTTGTTCCTATAGCGACCACTGACAGTTGCTATTTATAGTCTATAGCTCCCAACTCCATTCAGTTTAATGGCTGCATAATTGTTGTAGAGCAGGGGTCGGGAACCTATGGCTCGCGAGCCAGATATGGCTCTTTTGATGGCCGTATCTGGCTCGCAGACAGGGCTCCTACCTGTCTATGGGAAGGATGCATGCACCGCGCTCCATCAGGCCGCGGTGCACGCTGATATTGGTAGTTGGGGAGCATGGACTACATTTCCCATAACTCCCCCGCCCGTGCCCCTCCCGTGACGTCACCGGCCGGCAGCTCCTGTGCACTGACTGCACATCTTCCCCCAGGAGGGCGCAGGCTGCCCGGGGAAGGGCTGGCGGGGACGGCCGGCGGGATGAGGCTGAGCTGAGGCGGCGGTGGAATGGAGATTGCTCTGCTGTGCGATGATGACATCTGTAAGTGGCGGCATGGTGTAGGGCGGGTGGGATCCCGGCGTTCCCGGGCACATCACTGCCCTTCTACCCCGAGTTGTCCGTAGCTTCAGCCTGGCATGTAGCAACTATTCCCCGCTGTCAGGAGGGGCGCATACTGCAGAACGGAGCCGATGCACGGGGCTGGGATCCGCACCAGCTGCTATGAATTGCAGCAGCTTGATATGAGCAAGTGCATGAGAATTATCCGCAATGACCAATCAGGATGCAGCTCTCACCTTCCAAAGGACCGCTGAGAGATGAGAGCTGGAATCTGATTGGTTGCTGTCAGCTGCCTGTCTCTTCCATTAGTTTTATGACTATGGGGGGCAGGTGGTGTGTCTGCGGCTTTATTCTCAGGGGTCCTTCCTGTCCAAACAGCGGCATCTGGCTGGTCCCCGGTAGTTCCATAGATAATGAATGGAGTGAGAGCACCACATCACTAAAAGCCCCCAAGCATGAAATATAGGTGGCAGAAGTCCTTTAATTCCAGGGGAGTCCTGAGGGAGAGGTTTTATTTGGGGAAATGGCTATGTTCACACTGTAGAACAGATTTTATCTGTCGCTGAATCAGCGGCAGATAACATCTGCCGTAATCAAAATTTTCTCTATGCAGATTTCACTGCATTATGCTGATGCTTATTTATATTTACGGGAATGCAATCTGCAGCCCCGTAGAAGTCTATGGGAGTTCCGCCAAATATAGGACACTGCAATAGGTTGAATCGCAGCAGATTCTGCAACTGTGGCATGGATGCAGAATCCACAAGTCTCCATAGACTTCTATGGATAGCAGATAAAATCAGCGCATATTTAAAAAAAAAAATCTGCAGTGTGAAAGCAGCCTAATAGTGTCACAGGCCAATCACCGCTAACTGATGCCTGTATACAGCACTTAAGGCAGTGACACCCCTGTGCTTTCCAGGATTGCGGTGGAGGTGATAGGATTGTGCAAGATGTCACATCCTATCACAGCCAGCGCTGCAGCCTCCACTATTCCAGGCAGCGGTATACAGGCAGCGGATAGCAGTGATGGGACTGTGACATCAGTGGTGGTCCTCTACTGTTAGAAGCCCACCGCTTCCACCAGGTGTTTTCAAAGACACCCCACGTTTTTGGGTGACAGTAATATAAGACTGTCTTATTCTCAGAGAAACTAGATTTTTGGCACACTTAGGCTCCTATTCACACTGAGGAATGAAGCACTGAAAATTGTACTTCATTCTTCAGTGTTGGCGCGATGAACATGGGCTGTGTATACTGCCCAATTTGAGTGCAGAAATGCTTCTGCGAGTCCTGTGGGCTCCCATTGACATTGACAATGCGTTGTGTGACATGTCCAATATTCCAGCTTCTTTCTTCTGCGAATGCCTCAAAGCTGGCATTCTCTCAACATCAGGTGGGAAGAATGCCAGCTTCCAGTCATGCGCAGGAAAAAGAAGAAGCCAGACTGCTGGACTGATGTCATGCATCGCAAGTTCACAATGTAAGTTATTTATTTGATTTTTTTACTGCTAATTACCATTGTTTCAGTCCAGTTGTGGCTTTATACAGCAGGGAGGAGCATTCCTTGCTGTACTAAGTGAACATTGGAGCGATTGATCTGTCAATGGCCCTTTAAACATATTGTACGGCTCTCGCGGAATTGTATTTCAAAATATGTGGCGTTTACGGCTCTCTTAGCCAAAAAGGTTCCTGACCCCTGTTGTAGAGTAACTGGAAAGCATGGGGTTAAATTTTCCCGCCCAAACATAGTCTATGCCGTTCCCTGAGTCACATGGAGTGTCTGTGCAAAATTTCGTGATTGTAAATGCGACGGTGCGGATACCTTTAGCGGACATACATACATACACACACACACATACACACATACATACATACACTGAGCTTTATATTATATATATATATATATATATATATATATATATATATATCTATATATATAATTGCTTTATTCTGTCTGTCTCTCTGTCTTGCTCCAAAATTGTGTCGTTACAGTGACAGTGTCGTTACAGTGACAACTGTCGGATTGGCCGCTGGGCTCGGCCTGGCTCCGCCCCCACATGGATTGGCCGCTCGCCTCGGCCTGGCCCCGCCCCCCCGCATGGATTGGCCGCTCGCCCCGGCCCTCTGCACGCATCACCCGCTCGGCCACGCCCCTTCCCCCGAATTCAAACGAAGCCCCGACTCCCAGGTGACTGCTGCAGTGCACTCCCAGGAGTCCACACCGGCAACCCAGCCCAGACATAACCTTGCGATGCTGGGATCATGACGGAGCCGGTGTACGCTGGTAACAATGATACACATCGGGTAACTATAGGAAGCGCTTCCCTTAGTTACCCGATGTGTATCATGGTTACCAGCGTACACCGGCTCCCGGTACACATGTGCAGGGAGCCGTCATACGCTGACGCCTCGCCCGCTCGGCCCCGCCCCCGGCACACGTTGGCATGCTCGGCCCCGCCCCTGGCGGACATAACCTTGCAAGGCTGGGATCGTGACGGAGCCGCTGTACGCTGGTAACCATGATACACATCGGGTAACTATAGGAAGCGCTTCCCTTAGTTACCCGAAGTGTATCATGGTTACCAGCGTACACCAACTCCCGGTACACATGTGCAGGGAGCCGGCATACGCTGATGCCTCGCCCGCTCGGCCCCGCCCCCGGCACACTCGGGCCCCACCCCGGCGGCCCGCTTGGCCCCACCCCCGGTGACCCGCTCGGCCCCACCCCCGACACACGTTAGCCCGCTCGGCCCCGCCCCGGCACAAGATGGGCATCTATACACCTCCCCCCAGAACTACTCCTCTCATTATACTCCTCTTTCCCCAGGACCACTCCTCCCATTATACTCCTCTTCCCCAGGACTACTCCTCCCGTTGTACTCCTCTTTCCCCAGGACTACTACTCCTATTATACTCCTTTCTGAGTATAATAGGAGGACTATTATACCATGGGGGATGGAGCACGATGGGGAATGTGCAGCTTGGGGGATGAAGCACGATGGCGGGTGTGCAGCATGGGGGATGGAGCACGATGGGGGGTGTGCAGAATGGGGGATGGAGCACGATGGGGGGTGTGCAGCATGGGGGATGGAGCATGATGGGGGTGCGCATCATGTCGGATGGAGCACGATGGGGGGTGCGCAGCATGGGGGATGGAGCACGATGGGGGGTGCGCAGCATGGGGGATGGAGCACAATAGGGGTGCGCAACATGGGAGATGGAGCACAATGGGGTGTGCGCAGCATGGGGGATGGAGCACGATGGGGGGTGTGCAGCATGGGGGATGGAGCATGATGGGGGGTGCGCAGCATCGGGGATGGAACACGATGGGGGGTGCACAGCATGGGGGATGGAGTACGATGGGGGGTGCGCAGCATGGGGGATGGAGTACGATGGGGGTGCACACCTCCCCCCAAAACACACACACACACACCGTCACACGCGCACCGCACAACACACCACACACACACTGAGAACCACAAACACCGCCCTACACAGACACCCACAGACAACACCGCACACACACAACACCCAACACACAAACACCACGGCATACACAAATATACGCACATACCGCGCAACACACACACATTGCACAAAACATACCTCCCCCCCAAAACACACACATGCACCCCACAGCCACACCCACACAAACCGCGCAACACACATACCACCACACACACACAATGCTGCAGACACACAGCGCTCCACAAACAACGCAACACACACAACGCAACACACAAACAACTCCGCTCTCACACCTCCCACACCCAGACAACACCCAGAACATTTACAGTGCCCTACACAAACACTTGGTAACTACACACAACAACATCTATATATATATAACAAAAATCATACATTAACTACACAATACGTAAATTCTAGAATACCCGATGCGTTAGAATCGGGCCACCTTCTAGTGTATATACATATATAACTATATATATATATATATATATATATATATATAACCTATAAAAGAAAATTTCATATGATCATACCTTAAAATGATTTAGTCACAAAAATTGTTAGCTACAACAGAAATACAATATATTTCATCCAAAGACATGATTCACTTTATCCAGTTCTATTCCAAGTTCTATATTCAGCAAATCAGTGTGATCAACTAAATGGTGAAAACTATACATGAAACATACGTACTTAAAATGTGAAGAAAGTTTAAAGCCTTCCAAGACTACAGATTTAACCTTTTAAACCAATTAATGAGGCATATGTAACACAGCAAAACACTATTAGGAAAATGCACTCCAATGCTTAGAACAATTTACTGAGCTGCTATGCTAGGTTCATTGCCTCAGTGTAGCGTACTTCTGCCGTACAGAATGTATATTAGACATTAATTCTGGTTCTGGAACATATTATTGCTGATATCGCACATTTTAGATCACATTAATTCTAATAAATTCATATTTTTTTCTTTTAAATTAAAGTAGTTCTACTGTATTTATTGAACTTGGATTAAGTAAAGGTAGTAAAGCAGGTTACAGAATACTAGGACTTTTACCAATTAGCCATCACATTAAAACCATAAGTGTTTGTATAGTGTATACAGAAGTCTGGGCAAGTATGGTTATCAGATGAATCTACAAAGTCCTCATGTAAAATGGCAGAGATTACTCTATTTGCACCAAATGATGACATTGGACGATCCGCTCTGCCTAAAGGCCCCTTTACACACTGCAACATCGCTAGCGATATCGCTGTAACGTCACCGATTTTGTGACATAATAGCAACCTCCCCAGCGACATTGCAGTGTGTGACACGCATCAGCGACCTGGCCCCCGCTGTGAGGTTGCTGATCGTTACAAATCTTTCAGGACCATTTTTTGGTCCTTTGTTTCTTGCTGCGCAGCATGCATCGGTGTGTTTGACACCGTTACAACGACATCGTTAGCAACTTAGCCCGTAGGCGTGCTATAGCGTTTTCTACCAACGAGGTCGTTCTGTAGGTCCGGGATCGCTGGAATGTCTCTAAACGCTGCTGCGTCGTTAGCCAGATCTTCCTGTTTGATAGCTCACCAGCGACTGTTTAGAGACTTTCCAGTGATCCCGGCCAGGTCCGGATCGCTGGTGGGATCCCTAGAAAGTCTCAGTGTCTAAAGGGGCCTTTATTGTTCTTCAACTGTAATGTTGCATGGAGCACCACATATGGTATAATGGTATAATAAGTTTAGAAAGGAAAGAAAGAAGGGTTTAAGGCTATGTGTCACGCTCCACGGGTCCTCACCCCCGCTCCCCGGCTCACCTGCCACGCTCCCCGCTCTCCAGCCTCCGGTGCCCGTCCTTCCCAGGCCCCCTGGTCTCCGATCCCGGCGCCCGACGGCTTCCCAGGCCCTGGCCGGCTCCCCTGCGTCCTCCTCGCAGCCTCCTTCCCTGGCTTCTGGCACCCGGGCGGCGCGCATGCGCATTAGGGCGCGCGGTCACTGACCCTTTCTTAAAGGGCCAGCGTCCATTAACAGGAAATGAGGCTAAACAGGTACAGGGTATATAGGGGGTTATTGTCCAAGGGGGCGGGGCCTGATCTTCGTGTTTCCTAAGCTAGGAGTCAGGTCTCCTGGTGTTTCTGTGCATGTACTTACCTCTCTCTCTCGTAGAGCCGTGCCTGCCTCGCCATCCAGTCCTGCCGTATCCCGAACCCCGAACGCTGTCCATCTGCCATCCTGACAGTCCGCACCATCCCGGATCCCTGCGGTGACTCATCACCTCGCTCCAAAGGTTCCGGACCCCGCCTGGCACCATCTCGGCTTCCGAACCAGAGCTGCGTCACCCGGACTACCACCCGTGACTCCGTGGTCCCAGGGACTTCTCCGCTATACTCGTGTGCACGGACTGTTCTGCTGTTTATAGTGCCCCAGCTACCGGACTCTTTACTACCATCTAGGAGTTCGGCCCAGTGGATCCACCTCCTGGGTCTGCCCGTCCACCTGGCCCTGACACTATGTGTCCATGGTAGAATGTACCTGCGGATTTTTCTGCATGAAAATCCGCGACTTTCGCGGCAAATCCGCACCCGCGGATTTTGCCGCGGATTTGCCGCGGATTTTGATGCGGATTTTTTTTTTTTTTCCCCATTCTATACCCAAAATCCGCACCAAATCTGCAACAAACAATTGACATGCTGCAGATTTTTCCGGATCAAAATCCGCGGCAAATCCGCAGCGGAAAAATCCGCAGCATGGACACAGCATTTCCAAAATGCCATTGAAATGGCTTGGAAGTGCCGCTGCTGCAGATTTTCGGCAAATCCGCAGCAAATCCGCGGCAAAATCCGCGGTAAATCCGCAGCGTGGGCACATAGCCTTAGAACTAACTTTTAACTTGTCCTGTACTTGCACATGGTTACATCTTTTGACATGCAGAGGCAGAAACTTAAAGGAGTTGTCCGACATTAGCTTAACAAAAATTTTTGAGTTTATCTGTGCTGTATTGTCATATAAATCACACCTACATTGTTATTTTCTGTTTTCTAACTTTTGTTCCTCTTGAATTATACCTTTATTCTCTGCAGCTTCTTGTTTACATTCAGATCCAGCAAACATGACCACTTCCTGTGCAAAACCTCAGTCAGAGCTGTCACCGCCCAGCCTCAGTGTCCAGCCCCTCCCCAGTGTCCAGCCTCGCCCCCTGCCCGCCCCCTGCACACACAGTCCCTGTCAGTATATTCTTCCCCAGCACCTGACCTGGTATCACTACAGCATTGCAAATAACAGCCTCACATCGGGGTCTGCACCGCACACATATGTCTCTGCACACGCACACACATGGCTCTGCACCGTACACATGGCTCTGCACACGCATGGCTCTGCACCGTACACATGGCTCTGCACCGTACACATGGCTCTGCACCGTACACATGGCTCTGCACCGTACACACATGGCTCTGCACCGTACACATGGCTCTGCACACGCATGGCTCTGCACCGTACACATGGCTCTGCACCGTACACATGGCTCTGCACACGCATGGCTCTGCACCGTACACATGGCTCTGCACCGTACACATGGCTCTGCACCGTACACATGGCTCTGCACACACATGGCTCTGCACCGTACACATGGCTCTGCACCGTACACATGGCTCTGCACCGTACACATGGCTCTGCACACGCATGGCTCTGCACCGTACACATGGCTCTGCACCGTACACACATGGCTCTGCACCGTACACATGGCTCTGCACCGTACACATGGCTCTGCACCGTACACACATGGCTCTGCACCGTACACATGGCTCTGCACACGCATGGCTCTGAACCGTACACATGGCTCTGCACCGTACACATGGCTCTGAACCGTACACATGGCTCTGCACACGCATGGCTCTGCACCATACACATGGCTCTGCACCGTACACACATGGCTCTGCACCGTACACATGGCTCTGCACCGTACACATGGCTCTGCACCGTACACATGGCTCTGCACCGTACACACATGGCTCTGCACCGTACACATGGCTCTGCACACGCATGGCTCTGCACCGTACACATGGCTCTGCACCGTACACATGGCTCTGCACACGCATGGCTCTGCACCGTACACATGGCTCTGCACCGTACACATGGCTCTGCACACGCATGGCTCTGCACCGTACACATGGCTCTGCACCGTACACACATGGCTCTGCACCGTACACATGGCTCTGCACCGTACACATGGCTCTGCACCGTACACATGGCTCTGCACCGTACACACATGGCTCTGCACCGTACACATGGCTCTGCACACGCATGGCTCTGCACCGTACACATGGCTCTGCACCGTACACATGGCTCTGCACACGCATGGCTCTGCACCGTACACATGGCTCTGCACCGTACACATGGCTCTGCACCGTACACACATGGCTCTGCACCGTACACATGGCTCTGCACACGCATGGCTCTGCACCGTACACATGGCTCTGCACCGTACACATGGCTCTGCACCGTACACATGGCTCTGCACATGCATGGCTCTGCACCGTACACATGGCTCTGCACCGTACACATGGCTCTGCACCGTACACACATGGCTCTGCACCGTACACATGGCTCTGCACCGTACACACATGGCTCTGCACCGTACACATGGCTCTGCACCGTACACACATGGCTCTGCACCGTACACATGGCTCTGCACACGCATGGCTCTGCACCGTACACATGGCTCTGCACCGTACACATGGCTCTGCACCGTACACATGGCTCTGCACACGCATGGCTCTGCACCGTACACATGGCTCTGCACCGTACACACATGGCTCTGCACCGTACACATGGCTCTTCACCGTACACATGGCTCTGCACCGTACACATGGCTCTGCACCGTACACACATGGCTCTGCACCGTACACATGGCTCTGCACACGCATGGCTCTGCACCGTACACATGGCTCTGCACCGTACACATGGCTCTGCACACGCATGGCTCTGCACCGTACACATGGCTCTGCACCGTACACATGGCTCTGCACCGTACACATGGCTCTGCACCGTACACACATGGCTCTGCACCGTACACATGGCTCTGCACACGCATGGCTCTGCACCGTACACATGGCTCTGCACCGTACACATGGCTCTGCACCGTACACATGGCTCTGCACATGCATGGCTCTGCACCGTACACATGGCTCTGCACCGTACACATGGCTCTGCACCGTACACACATGGCTCTGCACCGTACACATGGCTCTGCACCGTACACACATGGCTCTGCACCGTACACATGGCTCTGCACACGCATGGCTCTGCACCGTACACATGGCTCTGCACCGTACACATGGCTCTGCACCGTACACATGGCTCTGCACACGCATGGCTCTGCACCGTACACATGGCTCTGCACCGTACACACATGGCTCTGCATTGTACACATGGCTCTCCACCGTACACATGGCTCTGCACCGTACACATGGCTCTGCACCGTACACACATGGCTCTGCACCGTACACATGGCTCTGCACACGCATGGCTCTGCACCGTACACATGGCTCTGCACCGTACACATGGCTCTGCACACGCATGGCTCTGCACCGTACACATGGCTCTGCACCGTACACATGGCTCTGCACACGCATGGCTCTGCACCGTACACATGGCTCTGCACCGTACACACATGGCTCTGCACCGTACACATGGCTCTGCACCGTACACATGGCTCTGCACCGTACACATGGCTCTGCACCGTACACACATGGCTCTGCACCGTACACATGGCTCTGCACACGCATGGCTCTGCACCGTACACATGGCTCTGCACCGTACACATGGCTCTGCACACGCATGGCTCTGCACCGTACACATGGCTCTGCACCGTACACATGGCTCTGCACCGTACACATGGCTCTGCACCGTACACACATGGCTCTGCACCGTACACATGGCTCTGCACACGCATGGCTCGGCACCGTACACATGGCTCTGCACCGTACACATGGCTCTGCACCGTACACATGGCTCTGCACATGCATGGCTCTGCACCGTACACATGGCTCTGCACCGTACATATGGCTCTGCACCGTACACACATGGCTCTGCACCGTACACATGGCTCTGCACCGTACACACATGACTCTGCACCGTACACATGGCTCTGCACCGTACACATGGCTCTGCACCGTACACACATGGCTCTGCACCGTACACACATGGCTCTGCACACGCATGGCTCTGCACCGTACACATGGCTCTGCACCGTACACACATGGCTCTGCACCGTACACATGGCTCTGCACCGTACACACATGGCTCTGCACCGTACACATGGCTCTGCACCGTACACATGGCTCTGCACCGTACACATGGCTCTGCACCGTACACACATGGCTCTGCACCGTACACACATGGCTCTGCACACGCATGGCTCTGCACCGTACACATGGCTCTGCACCGTACACATGGCTCTGCACCGTACACATGGCTCTGCACATGCATGGCTCTGCACCGTACACATGGCTCTGCACCGTACACATGGCTCTGCACATGCATGGCTCTGCACCGTACACATGGCTCTACCGTACACATGGCTCTGCACCGTACATACATGGCTCTGCACCGTACACATGGCTCTGCACCGTACACACATGGCTCTGCACCGTACACATGGCTCTGCACCGTACACATGGCTCTGCACATGCATGGCTCTGCACCGTACACATGGCTCTGCACCGTACACACATGGCTCTGCACCGTACACATGGCTCTGCACACGCATGGCTCTGCACTGTACACGCACACACATGGCTCTGCACACGCACACACATGGCTCTGCAACCCCCCCATCCCCATCGGGAACACATGTGGAGTACATACTCACCCGTCCTCGGTCCCCGCCGCTCCTGCACG